>NC_077230.1:68774484-69124484 GCF_027887165.1 Monodelphis domestica
TCAGTCAACAAGCATTTGTTAAGCATTGGTTTTGTGCCAAACATTGGGCTAAGCAAAGGGAATACAAATACCAGCAGAAAGCAGATAATTCCTGCCCTCAAAGGAATTTCACATTCAACAACATCGGAGAGGAGGAGAGAGAGAT
Source organism: Monodelphis domestica (assembly GCF_027887165.1). Classification (NCBI taxonomy): domain Eukaryota; kingdom Metazoa; phylum Chordata; class Mammalia; order Didelphimorphia; family Didelphidae; genus Monodelphis; species Monodelphis domestica. Next base: position 68,774,630 of record NC_077230.1, read on the forward strand.
AATATATAAAAGGAAACTCAGAGGGAAGTGAGAGAGGGAGATAAAAATATCTAGGGAACACGGGAGCATGGTAATGAAAGTCTAGAGTACAATCTGTAGAGGAAGGCAGCATGGCTGGCTTGGGCGGTCTCCTTAAATAGAGATTCTAGGAGAGGCTACAGGGGCAGAAGATGCTTCCAATGGAGGAATTCCAGGACTGGAATAATCTTCCAGGATGAAGAGGTTTCTGGAGCCACTCCTATTCATTCATGTCTGCACTGTATTATTAAATTTATGGAGTTATTTGGCACCCAAGTGTAAAAATTTACATTCACCTTTATTAAATTTCATCTTCTTAGATTTAGCCCAATGCTCAAGCCCAAAGTTCTTCCCCAAGACTCCACAGACCAAATAATCTATGGATAGTTTTCTGGGGATCCATTAACTTGGTGGGGGAAAAATAATACACCTTTATTCTCACAAATCTTTTTTTACCCTTCTCTTCTATCTTAGTATCAATTCTAAGACAGAAAGGTGGCAAAGACTAGGCAATCAGGGTTTAGTAACTCGCCCAGGGTCACACAGCTAGGAAGTGTCTAAGGCTAGTTTTTCATCCACAGTGCTACCTCACTGTCCCTATTCTCATTAATCTTTAACTGAAATTTAGCATTTGCTTCAATTATGAATATTTCCAATAAGAGGTTAATTGGTTTCATCATACTGTCAAGAAAAAGGTTACAAACTCAAGATTCTTTTGATTCCTGATTATGTCATGCAGTGTGTTGGCCAGACCACCTAGCTCCATGAAATCAGCAAATTTGCTGAGCATATTAATCTACCTATCACTACTTGGAAAGAAAATAGAGGAAATAAAGTTAATCTTAAATAACTTGACCATACTGGCTCCTAATAATTGTTGCCTTCTTAATTAGATATTCACTAACTACATATTTAATGATTCATTCAAGAATTTTCCTAGGAATTGATGTCAAGCTCACTGACTTATACTTGGAAGATTATTCTTTTTTCCTTTCTTGAAAACTGGGACAGTATTTTCCCTTTTCAATCTTGTTATATCTCCCCTGCTTTCCACGATATTTCAAATATCATTGACTACTAGACAGCAATCACTCCTGCCAGTTCTTTCAGCATCTTGGTCAGGTGACTTGCATTCATCAAGGGCAGCTAAGTGCTCTCTAATTTTTCTCCTTATTTATCTTGTATATTAACTACAAATTAGTAATTTTTATTCTGTCAGTTACAGTGAAATGAATATTCTCCTTTGTGGGGAAAATAAAAATAAAATTTAACAGCTCTGCTTTCTTTATTTCCATCTGGTCATTGATTGTCCTTTACCTCCCAATTTAACTAAAACATCCCTTTTTGTTGTCCATAGCTTTCCATGCCAGACTCGGCTTCTGAGAGTTCAAATTCTTATCAGTATTTTTATAAAACCATGCCCATGTTCTTACATACAACTTCAGTACATTTCTTTCTTTCTATTAAAATCTAACTTGGTTGGTGAGTTACCCATACACTTATATCAGTCTCATCAGACAAATCCTGTTTTTCCTTCCCATTGGAATTATCTCCATTTTTGCCTTCCAAAATTTAATTCTTGAATACCTTCCATTCCTCCTGGACTGACTTTCCCTTAAGCACTTTATTTCATGGAATCTTACTTATCTTTCCTTTGAACTCACTGAAATCTGCTTTCCCAAAATCTAGCGTACATGTGACTTTCATTAGTTTTCATCTTATCACAGACTCTTGGAAGGAGCTACTTCTCCCCAAATATTCCCATCATAACTATTCTAGCATCCAATTCCTCCCTGTTAGTGAGAATCAGAATCAGAATAGAATGTTTCCTAGTTGGTTACCTTTTGAAGGATGAAATATTCACTGTCAAGAAGACAGAGTGAGGCAGAGAGAGACAGACACAGAGAAAGCCAGAGACAGAGAAAGAGAGACAGACACAGAGAGAAAGAGAGAAAGCAAGAGAGACGGGAGAGAGAGGGAAAGAGAGAAACAGAGAAAATTAGAGAGACAGAGAGAGGCAGTCTGAATAATGGAAGTTCCCCAGCACTACTATGTTGTGTCTCTTTTCTTCCTTTGGCTGTTACTCAAATACTTTCTATCATGCTTTCTTCCTCTGCTCCTAGATTTCCTCAAATATAACTATTTTCTTAATATACAATGCTACCTATCTCCCCATCTTTTAGGTATGTTTCTTTTGAATGAATTATACTCATTCAGATCCATGATACAACTGTTAGTTTTATTCCACCAACTCTTGGTACATATGAGGTGCTCACTTTGTGACCTCTAGATGGTCTTTGTTTTCCAAACTTTGGGTGTTTGTTTACAGATACTTGAGGTAATAGGTTTTAAAACTGACTCCTTTCATGGGCTTTGTATCCTGTGTATTACTGGGTGTCTCAGCTGCTCTTCTTCTTCCTTCTTTGAGGCTCCTTCATATAACATTTGGAGATACACACAGTCTTATCCTTCTTAATCCATCTTTTTTTAGCTTAAAGCTCTTTTGATTAGATTTGTAAGACATCTGGCATATATATCCTTTATTAGGTATGTTCCACTTAGCCAAGAATCTGTCAACCTTATATCATGTAAAAATTCAGATCTCAATCTAGGCCACTACCTTCTGAGCCAGCTTTCCATTTTCTGAATTTTTCTCCTCTGAATCCCTTCCCTTCAATAGGAAATAGTAAGGAAAAAACAACTTGTTCCCCTCTGGTTTTTGGTTTCGTACCCAAGACCAATCATTGGTACTACTTTTTAGTTTTCTCCTGGTAATGCAATTTATGCTTCCAGGAATCACCAAAGAAGATTATTGTCATTGGACTGATGAATGTTGAAAACGGATCTCTATTAAGTCTTGGACATCTGCCCCAGAAAGACAACAAACCTATCTATTGTTGTTTTCCGGTTGACAAAAAGCAACTATTAAGCAGAGAAAAACCAACTACTACTACTCTTCTCTCTCACTTGATACCTTTATTCCATTCAATAAAATTATTGATAATTAATAGTAGTCATTTAATACATGTTATTGATATTAGTGCAGAGTAATGTACTGGGCACTAGTAGAGATCAAAACTCCCGCTATGACTTAGTAGGCACTCATCAAGAATCTGCTGAAAAGCTCAGCATCCCAGACCAAACTGCTGATAGGTTTATCCAAGCTTAGCTAGGCTGGTCCTTAGATGCCAGAGATATAATACTTCATTGGGCTCATATTTGAAGCCTTTTCAGCTGCCAGAATGTGTTCTCTACTGGTCTTTGAAAATCCAAGATGCCATACATAATGAGGCATGGGGATATAGAGGGCTCATTGTTAATAGCTTATTTGATTTGGTTATGTTGAAACTATTGTAACAGCATGCACTGCCTACTCGTCATTATCATTTCTTTTAATTTAGTGTTGATTTTGATCCTATCCATAATTATCCACAAGCAATTGACTCAGGAATGATTCTCATGCTCCTAAACAGCTATTTTCTCTCCCTTAGGATAGAGTCAATTTCTTTCTTTCTTTCTCTTTTTCTGTAAAGTTGGTAAATGTTTGCCATGCTCAGGCACCTTCCAGCTCTTTAAGAAAGAGGTTTTAGAAGCAACTAGGTATCGCAGGACATAGAATGCCAGTCTGGGAATCAGAAGACCTGGGTCCAAATGTGGCCTCAGATAATAACTATCTGTGAGTTCCTGAACAAACCACTTAACTACAATTGCCTAGTCCTTGCTGATCTGTTTTAGAATTGATAATAAGACAGAAGGTAAGGATTAAGGATTTTTAAAAAGCATTTATAATTTACAAGTGTAAGCCATCAAGTGTGTAGGTTATCTACAAGACATTGAGTCAATCTTTTGCAACTCATGAATATTTTGTATTGTCTTGCTCAGTGATGTGCTTCATCTAGAAATGGGAAGGTACAAATGAAAAGAAAGCTGGTTCAAAACTTTTCTTGGGTACCTGGTAGCCATATGACCATGGGCATTTACCTCTCTCAACTCCAGTATTTCTATCATCTGTAAAATGGGGAGATTAGTGCCTACCTCCCAGAATGAGGATCAAATGTCCTTTGCAAATTTCACATCTTGATGTGCCAGATATTTTTATTTTCCACTGAAACATTGGAATTTCCTTGACATTTTAATGCTTAGAGGAATAATAGAATAAAATATTTTAACATAAAATTTGAGGTCATTATTTCAAAAGCTCCTTTAGTATAACAAATTCTTTAGACAGGTTTGGCAAGAGATAGGGCCAACAATATGAGCAGAGTGCTAAGTACAATTTAGAAGGAGAGCTAAGAGGGGCAGCTGGGTAGCTCAGTGGATTGAGAGCCAGGCCTAGAGATGGGAGGTCCTGGGTTCAAATCTGGCCTCAGACCCTTCCCAGCTGTGTGACCCTGGGCAAGTCACTTGACCCCCATTGCCTAGTGCTTACCACTATTCTGCCTTCAAACCAATACACAGTATTGACTCCAAGATGGAAGGTAAGGATTAAAAAAAAGGAGAGATAAGAGATAAGGAATTCCTTCCACAGTAAAAATCTTAGTAGTACAACAGCATCATAGGCTAAAGACAAGAGTAGAGTCTTTTTTTTTTAATTTAGAATCTGATTTTTTATCTTTTTTTATATACACAGCTAAACCCTTAAAAAAGAGTTTATATGAAACCATGAATCTATATGGATTTGCTTGTTTAAAAAATGTAATTAATTCAGTAATTTTCAAAACTGCCCTATTTTCCCATAAAAAAAAATTCAGTGACTCTTTTTTGTATCACTATTGCCAATTCTCCCTCCCAATCTGAAACAGAAAGTGGGAATTGGGCAGACACCCAAATCTTGAAGCAAATACACAGTAAAGTAAAACAAGTATTGGTCATGCCACAAAATGCACGTCTCTATCCAGGAGAAAAAAAAAACACCATTCATAAGCAAAGGATAAACTATGGGAGTGGAAACACCGAGAAAAAGCAACTGCCTGAATACAGAGGTTGAGGGGACATGACAGAGGATAGACTTTAAATGAACACTCTAATGCAAATACTATCAACAAAGCAATGGGTTCAAATCAAGAAAACATCTAATGCCCAGTGGACTTACGCGTCGGCTATGGGGGGTGGGGGGGAGGAAAAGAAAATGATCTATGTCTTTAACGAATAATGCTTGGAAATGATCAAATAAAATATATTTAAAAAAAAAAAATGCACGTCTCTTTCTGCATCTTGACTCTAACCTCTATGTCAGAAGGTAAATAACATGCTTCTTCTTGGGGCAACTGGGTGGCTCAGTGGATGAAGATTCAGGTCTGGAGATGGGAGGTCCTGGGTTCAAATATGGCTTCAGATACTTCCTAGCTGTGTGACCCTGCTCAACACTTAACCCCCATTGCCTAACCCTTTACCACTCTTTTGCTTTGGAACCAATAATTACTATTGATTCTAAGAGAGAAGATAAGTGTTTATGGAGAAAAAAGTGCACTGGGCCTAAAACATAGTAGATGATCCTATAAGTACTTATAAAAGTTTATTCTCTTCCCTTCCTCTTCAACTCTAGTCTTTTCCCCAGAAATGTCCCAAAGTCCTCTATTCCATTGAAGATCCTCTTTTTTCCCTATGTGAAATTATACTCAGTATTGTATAATATAATTTCTTGTTGTAAACCTATCTTTTGCCTTTGTGAGTATTGTATTCCAAGATTAGTAGAAACAGCAAGGTTTTATTTGATTTTTACTGTTGTTCCTTGGTACTTAAACTCCTTTTTGAAGGCCTAAAGATTTTTTCTTTCCCATGGAAGCTCTGGATTTGTTTTTAAGATATCTGGGACTTTTCCTTTTGAATCTCCTTTGCAAAAGTAATGAATAGATTCCATCTTCATTTTGACCTCTAAGTCCAATAGAACTTGGTGATTTTATTTATGATTTCTTGACACTTAGTGTCCAGGCTTTTGAGGGGGGCTAATGAGCTTTTTGAAACCTTACGTTCTGTCAACAGGCATTTATTAAGCACTTCCTATATGTCAGGCACTATGTAAGGATAGAGATAAAAAAGGAAGGGTGAGATAGTCTCTCTTCTCAAGTAGCTCACCATCTAACAGGGGAGATGAACAAACAAATAAATATAATACAAACAAACAAACAAGCCATATACAAGATAAATAGGAGACAAATAGCAGAGGGAAGTTGCTAGAATTCAGCAAGATTAGGAAAGGCTTCCTGCAAAATGTAGGATTAAAACTGGGACTTGAAAGAAATCCAAGGAAAGTCTGTCCTTTGATCCATCCATACTACTCCTGGGTTTATACACCAAAGAGATCATAAGGAAAAAAAAACTAGTACAAAAATATTTAAAGCCTTGCTCTTTGTGGTGGCAAAAAATTGGAAAATGAGGGGATGCCCTTCAATTGCCAATGTGCAACTCCACTAGGTATTATATGTGTCCTTGATCAGAACCTATTTCCATGTTGTTGATGTTTGCACTAGAATGTTTATTTAGAATCTACATCCCCAATCATATCCCCTCAACCCAAGTAATCAACCAGTTGTTTTTCTTTGCTATTTCTACTCCCACACTTTTGCCTCTGAATATGGATAGTGTTTTTTCTCATAGATCCCTCCGAGTTGTTCAGGCTCACTGCATTGCCACTCATAGAGAAGTTCATTACATTCAATTGTACCACAGTGTATCAATATCTGTGTACAATGTTGTGCTTCTTCTCCTTTCACTCTGCATCAATTCCTGGAGGTCAAACCAGTTCACATGGAATTCTTCCAGTTCATTACTCCTTTCAGCACAATAGTATTCCATCAACAACAGATATCATAATTTGTTCAGCCATTCCCCAATAGAAGGACATCCCCTCATTTTCCAATTTTTTTGCTGCCACAAAGAACGCAGCTATGAAGATTCTTGTACAAGTCGTTTTCCTTATGATCACTTTGGGGTACAAACACAGCAGTGCAATGGCTCGATCAAAGGGCAGACAGTCTTTTAGTGCCCTTTGGGCATAGTTCCAAATTGTCTCCAGAATGGTTGGATCAATTCACAACTCCACCAGCAGTGTATTAATGTCCCAACTTTGCCACATCTGCTCCAGTATTCATTACTTTCCATTGCTGTCATGTTGGCCAATCTGCTAGGTGTGAAGTGATACCTCAAAGTTGTTTTGATTTGCAGCTCTCTGATTATAAGAGATTTAGAACACTTATTCATGTACTTATTAATAGTTTTGATTTCTTTATCTGAAAATTGCCTATTCATGTTCCTTGAGCCATTTATCAATTGGAGAATTGCTTTTTTTTTGTACAATTGATTTGGCTCTTTATAAATTTGAGTAATTAGACCTTTGTCAGAGGTTTTTGTTATGAAGATTGTTTCCCAATTTGTTGCTTCCCTTCTAATTTTGGTTGCATTGGTTTTGTTTGTACAAAAAACTTTTAAATTTAATATAGTCGAAATTATTTAGTTTACATTTTGTGATTTTTTTCTAAGTCTTTCTTGGTTTTAAAATCTTTCCTTTCCCAAAGATCTGACATGTATACTATTCTGTGTTCACCTAATTTACTTATAGTTTCCTTCTTTCTATTCAAGTCATTCACCCATTCTGAGTTTATCTTGGTGTGTAGAGTGAGATGTTGATCCAAACCTAATCTCTCCCATACTGTCTTCCAATTTTCCTAGCAGTTTTTATCAAATAATGAATTTTGGTCCCAAAAGCTGGGATCTTTGGGCTTATCATAGACAGTCTTGCTGAGGTCACTTACCGCAAGTTTATTCCACTGATCCTCCTTTCTGTCTCTAAGCCAGTACCATACCATTGCTTTGATGACTACTACTTTATAATATGGTTTGAGATGTGGGACTGCAATGCCTCCTTCCTTCACATTTTTTTCATCATTTCCCAGGATATCCTTGATCTTTTGTTCTTCCAAATGAACTTTGTTATGGTATTTCTAATTTAGTAAAAAAGTTTTTTGGTAGTTCAATGGGTATGGCACTAAATAAGTGAATTAATTTGGGTAGGATTGTCATTTTTATTATGTTAGCTCATCCTACCCATGAGCAATTGATGTTTTTCAAATTGTTTAGATCTACTATTAATTGTGGGAGAGTGTTTTGTAGTTGTGTTCATATAGTTCTTGTGTTTGTCTCGTCAGATAACTTCCTAAGTATTTTATATTGTCTGCGGTGATTTTAAATTGAATTTCTCTTTCTAATTCTTTCTGCTTAGATGTGTTGGAAATATATAGAAATGCTGATGACTTATGCAGGTTTATTTTGTATCCTGCAACTTTGCTAAAGTTGTTGATGATTTCCACTAGCTTTTTAGTTGATTCTCTAGGATTCCTTAAGTAGACCATACCTGCAAAGAGTGATAGCTTAGTCTCCTCATTACCTATTTTAATACCTTCAATTTCTTTCTTCTCTAATTGCTACTGCTAGTGTTTCCAGAACAATGTTAAATAATAGAGGTGATAATGGGCATCCTTGTTTCATTCCTGATCTTATTGGGAAGGCTTCTAGTTTATCCCCATTGCAGATGATGTTTGCTGATGGTTTTAGATATATGCTGTTTATTATTTTTATGAAAGGCCCTTCTATTCTTATGCTTTCTAGTGTTTTCAATAGGAATGAGTGTTGTAGTTAGTCAAAGGCTTTTTCTGCATCTAATGAGATAATCATGTGATTTTTGTCGGTTTGCTTGTTAATATGGTCAATTATGTGGATGGTTTTCCTAATATCGAACCATCCTTGCATTCCTGGTATAAATCCTATCTGGTCATAATGAATAACTCTCATGATCACTTGCTGGAGTCTTTTTGCTAGTATCCTATTTAAGATTTTTTGCATCTATATTCATTAAGGAGATTGATCTGTAGTTTTCTTTCTCTGTTTCTGACCTGCCTGACTTTGGAATCAGTACCATATTTGTGTCGTAAAAGGAATTTGGTAGAACTCCTTCTTTGATTATTTTGTCAAATAGTTTGTATAATATTGGGATTAGTTGTTCTTTGAATGGTTGATAGAATTCACTTGTGAATTCATCTGGTCCTGGGGATTTTTTCTTATGGAGTTCTTTTATGATTTGTTCAATTTATTTTTCTGATATGGAGTTGTGTAGATATTCTATGTCTTCCTCTGTTAGTCTAGGCAATTTATATTTTTGTAAATATTTGTCCATATCACCTAGATTGCCATATTTGTTGACATATAATTGGGCATAATAATTTTTAATTATTGCCTTAATTTCCTCTTCATTAGAGGTGAGGTCTCTCTTTTCATCTTGGATATTATCAATTTGGCTTTCTTCTTTTCTTTTTTTTAATTAGATTGACAAGTACTTTGTCTATTTTATTTGTTTTTTTTTTTCCAAGTACCAGCTTCAGGCCTTATTTATTAAATCAATAGTTCTTTGACTTTCAATTATACTAATTTTTCCTTTGATTTTTTGGATCTCTAATTTAGTCTTCATTTGAAGATTTTTAATTTGTTCACTTTCTAGTTGTTTAATTTTCATACCCAATTCATTGATGTCTGCCCTCCCTAATTTGTTAATATATGAACTCAAGAATATAAGTTCCCCCCTGAGCACTGCTTTGGCTGCATCTCATAGGCTTTGAAAGTATGTCTCATCATTTTCATTTTCTTCAATGAAATTATTGTTTCGATGATTTGCTCTTTAACCAATTTTGGAGAATCGTATTGTTTAATTTCCAGTTAATTTTTTATTTGCCTCTCCATGTACTCTTACTAGTTATTATTTTCATTGTATTGTGATATGAGAAGGTTGCATTTATTATTTCTGCTCTTTTGCATTTGTTTGCAATGTTTTTATGCCCTAGTATGTGGTCAATCTTTGTGAATATACCATGTGCTGCTGAAAAGAAGGTGTATTCCTTTTTGTTTCTATTTATTTTTCTCCTAACTACTACTAACTCTAGTTTTCAAAGATTTCATTCACTTCTCTTACCTCTTTCTTATTTGTTTTTTGGTTTGATTTATCTAGTTTTGATAGAGGAAGGTTCAGATCTCCCACTAGTATAGTTTTTCTAACTATTTAATCCTTGAGCTCCACTAGTTTCTCCTTTCAAAATTTGGATGCTATGCCATTTGGTGCATACATGTTGAGTACTGATATTTCCTCATTATCTATACTGCCTTTTATCAGGATGCAATTACCTTCCCTATCTCTTTTGACTAGATCTATTTTTACTTTGGCTGATTGCGACTCCTGCCTTCTTTTTCCCTATTGATGCCCAAAAATGTGATTCACTATGTAATATAACTGTAATATGAGGGAAGGGAGAGAATGGAATTTTCCCTCCCTGCAGTGTCAGGACCAGAGTGAGGTAAAAAGAGAGTAGAGTCAAGCAGAGAGAGGATGGATTGTCTTCCCTCTCAGCTCTCCCTGACAAACCCCACTCTGGTTGCCTTTCAAGACCTTAACTTCTGTTCCCTCAGAGACCTTGGCTAATCAGGCTTGATACTGTTAGCTTCTTTCTCCCTGGGGAGAGGAATGTCACTTCCCTCCCCCCAACTTCAAGTCTTTCTCTAGTTGTGATGGAGTCAGTCACTTGTTCTTATTCAACTGTTTTATTCTAAGGGAACAAGGCAAGGATGGGGCAGAGGAGTTTAGGAATGAGGCAGAAGGGAAGAGGGAGCAGGGGGTCCCTAGAATAACGGAAACCCCTTCTCCCAAAGTCTGGCAGATCAAGCCTTGTTGATCTGACCCCCTGGGGTCAGTTGGAAGAAGCCCTGGCTCTCCAACTGCCTTGGCAACTGTAACCAGTCTAGGACTTCAGGGGATCTGGAGGAAATATTTCTTTTGGTGAACAGCTTCCAGTTGAAGTCCTTTTCCCTTAATTATCTTCATGGGGTATTGGGTCAAGCTTTCACAGGAGGAGATGAGTGCCTGTTCAGAGATCTGCCCAGTCCACCTAGCTAATCGGTGAGGAGAAGAATCTTTCTAGCTGTCCAGATCAGTCCACTTCCTCTCCTTTCCCAGAATTCTCTCTCCTTCCTGCCCTTCCCTAGTTCCTGCAGAATTCTCCAGCTTGCCAGATCTGCTTCTCTCTTCAAATTGCCCAAATCTTCTCTTACAACTAGAATGTTTGGGGAAAGCAATTTGTCCATAACTGCTTAAATAGTGCGTCCCTCACTAGACTGTGTGCTTCTTGAGAGCAGAGACAGTATTTTTCCTTTGAATCCTTAGCACTTGGCATGGTGCCCAACACAGAGAATATACTTAAATACTACTTGAATGACAGTTTGTTCAGCCATCCTCCCATTGGACTCGGCGCCAATCTAAGGCACAGCCACTGAGCTTCATTTTTTCCTCTTCAGAATCAAGCTTTATGTTTGTTGCCTACTTCATACCATCCTCCCTCTTCACCACTGTCCTTTCTATCCCCCCCTCCTTTTGATATATTTCTCCACTGAATTCTGGGTAGCTGTCTATCTCTATCACTATTCACTTCACAGCAGTGGGATTTACTTGATATAACGTGCAATGACTGAACTGTATATATCCTTTGACCCAGCTAATACCACTACTAGACCTATCCTACAAAGAAATCAAAGGAAAAGGCAGATATGCCCCAAAGCATTTATAGCAGGCAAAAATTGGAAATTAAAAGGAAGCCCGCCTCTTGGATAGATGGCTAAACAAACTACGGTACATGAATGGAATGGAATGTTATTGTGTCATAAGAAATGACAAAATGAACAGTTTCAGAAGAAACTAGGAAATTGATGAAGTGAGCAGAACTAGGATAATTTATTTGATATCATAAAGAAAAATAACTTTGAGAATCTTTAGAACCCTGATCAATGCCTTCCGGAAGGAGAGGGAAGGATAAGTGAGAGCACAGAGAGTCCCAGGGGGTCTTTTTGCCTTGGGATGCTGTGAGTGGGGAAAAAAAAAAACTTCCTGTGGCCATTTTTTTATTTTTTAAAGGGGGCTGACTGAGCTCCAGACCTACCTGAGGAGATCCAGTTATCCAGAGACTCTATAGCTGATCCCAACCGCATTACAGAGGACTGGTGTGGCTGACCCTGGGCCTTCAGATAGTCCAGAACCACTGTTTGGGTCGGTACTGATCCAAACCTAAACCCACACTAACTTACCTCCAGTAGTCGTTTAACCCCCATTCTTTCAAAAGGAATAAAAATGAAACCTGCCTCTACCTCCAGCCAGAGTAAGATATATATCTGGGGGCATGGCTATTGAGGGAATTTTTTTAGTGAACTATGAATGTTGGGAATGAGGATTTTTCTCTTTTTTAGACTGTTGAATGAGGGAGCAGTGGGAGAGAAAGCTAATAAACGCTTATTGAATAAATTAATTTTAATAAAGGAAATGAAGTGATAGCATAGGTAGCTTGTCGGTTTTTCACTGTTGGTCCTGAGTGATTACAACTCCCTTTTCTAGGTGCACAGAGTTTTTATTGGTGGTTTTGCTTCTCCCTGCTGGCACAGGCTGACCTATTCATACTTCATTAAGAACAAAAGCCTGAGTTCCAGCAATGAAAATGATGAGGAGTGAGCTCGTTTACTGAGATTATTTTGGTTTGGACCCGCATCATTCATTCTGAGCCTATAAAAGGGACCTGCACTGGAAACTTGGGTTACTCCTAATTTGCCTTTTCTGGACCGATAGAGAATCAGAGTTAATAGGCTACGCTTTAGGGGGTTCCTCCCATTCTAGCCCCAAGATAATTCACAACTACTAATGGCTGCTTTAGGGGAGAAAAACATGGTAGTTAAATATGCTCTCACTTATGTGACCCAAAAGGCCTACATGACCCCAAAATTCCAAATCCAGCTTTCAAGAGAGAGAATTTCTGGACAATGGCAGCCTCTAAGGCAACACCAAGGTCAAGAATTTTAGGACTTGCCAAGCTGTAGCAGCACTAGAACTGTGCCAACCAGTTGGGTGAATCAAATACCTGGGGCCAGTGCTAGAAGAGCAGAAATAAAATTAAGAGAGACTAAGTAAAATTGCTTGTCAACCTTGGGAGGTGGAAGGGAAGAAGAGAGGGAGACAACAAGAATCGTGTAACCCTGGGGAAAAATTAAAAAATAAAAATAAAAAATTGTTAAAGATAAGGGAGAGTAAAATATGCCATAATCAAGGAGAGTTTAAAAATCTTTATTTCCCCCTCTACCATTACTGTCTAGATTATTCAAACAATACAAACCCCAATGGAAAAGGAGGTACCTTTTTAGCAACTCCAACTTTATTTCCTTTATTTTCATTTCCAGAAGGAGTTTAATTCTCAAACTAATATTGTAAGAACAGGTATTTTTATGGGTCATTGGAGTGAAAATGGGATTCACTAGAATGTTTGGGGAAAATAATCCCAAATGTATTTTGCTTCTGGGGGAAGTTTAAACTGTACTTGAGATGTTGCTATGGACCTTGGGAATTGTATATGGCTCTAGACTCTGAGAAAGGTGAAATGCACCAGAGAGGACTTAATCATATTGTCCGTCTAGGGACTACTAAGTTTTTCATATGTTTTCTGCACTTTCTTTGGGGTGATAAAGGCTGCTCCATGTCTAATAAATATTCTGACTTTAAGGTCATGTATGGGAACTAGGGACCCTTGTCCTCACATATGTGGGCACCTACTTCTACTGAGGTTTCCAAGAAGGAATTCTTTGTGACATATAAGTCAGCAAGTTTGACCATCTCTCCTGTTCAAAAATCTTCAGTAGCTGCCTATTAATATAGGACAAAATAAAAAGTCTAGCATTTAAATTGTTCTACAATCTGGCTTTTCTCTGTGTTTCTAGATTTATTTCCTATTACTTACTCTCCTCCATTAGTTCTATATTTCAATCAAACTGGAGTATTTAGCCATTCCCTAAATTTGACATTTTATCTCCTGCTTCAATGCATTTGACAAAGCCAATCTGTTTGCACTGAATGAATTCCTTGCTTGTTTACTTTCCAAGCTGAAATCCAATGCCACATCTTCTGTAAAATCTTACAGGGTACACTTGTGCTCTCAGATCTGCTGATTCAGTTATTTGCAGTTAACCACAGGGGAAAAAAAATGGTACAATTTCAGAAAATAAAAAAGATGGTTCATAAGCTTCAAACCACTCATTTGACTCACCTCCCTGTGTCCCCACACCCATACTCCCATGCAAAAGATTTCTCTAGTCTGTCTCTAGTTTTCTTGCTGATTGCATTTTTGTGGCATTATCACAGTGCCTTTAAGAAAGACCTTAATTATTGTAATAAAGGCCCCAAAGCACAAGAGTGGTGGTGCTGATAGTGTATTGTGTCTCTATATCCACTGATTCAATAATCCTCTGATTTAGTCACCCACAGTTAATGGCAAGTGTTCACTTTTATCTATGGTTTCAGCCATCCGTGGTAGGTCTTAGAATATATCCTCCATGGATAAGGGGGTCCTACTGTATTTGCAATTGTTCTCTCTCTCATATCCTAAAACCATGCTTTTTATGTGATATATAATATATATGTAATATACATACACATATATATAAATACACAAATATATATACATATATATATATATATGGGTTTGTCTTTAGAACATGAGCAGGTGGCACAATTCCTTGTAGTTAACAAATGTTTAATTTTTTGAAGAAACAGAAAAGTAAACTTCAAGTCAGTATAATGAACTTTTGGATGCTACGTGCAAATAGAAAGGATTGAATCATAAAGTAATACATTCTAGATTGCTGGAAGCACTGAGGCAGGGGATGAATGCATGTCAGAGATAAAGAAAGATCCTTGAATAAATTTAAATATGACCACAGTGACCTCTAAAGTCTCTTCCAACTCTTAAGTTGTGTGAGTCTGTTCAAATTCTTTCCATAATGCTTTGGTCTATATTAAAGGAAATGGTCTTTTAACTATGTGGCAGACAATAAAGTTGATAGTTGATAGAAAAATGTTAAAGTGAACCAGGAATAATGAGTAAACTTTAAGTTTTTATGGAGATTGGACCCTCCACCATAATTTGATGCTGATATTAATTCATGGAATACAGACAACCCTGGTTTTTTAAGGACCTTATCTAGTAGGACATACATTTTGGCAAGTCCTAGCCAGCTGGAAAGAGTTTAAATATTGGACTTTATTTCTATATCCCAGAACCAGCCCATCCTGGGGAGAGACTCACTGCCAAAGAGTTAACTACTAGGTAACATTTTTGGCCACAGAATTCACAAAAATAATTTTCATTCAGAGGAAACACTGTATTTTGAACCAAAGGACCTTATTTTGAATCCTCTTTCTGCCACTAGTTAACCTGCTTTGCTTTGTCCAAGTTATATGTCCTCTCTTTCTAGGCCTCATGTTCCTCATTTGTAAAATGAAGACAGTAGACTAGATGGCATCTGGTGTTCCTCCTAGATCTAAATCTATGATCTTATTATCTAAATGGTAGGTGCTTGAATTCTCTTTAGGGAGCACAAATTCAACAGATGAAAGCTTAAATCTTTTAAAGAGGAGAGGAAAAGAAGGAGAGGAAAGGGGGAAAAAAGGAAAATCAAATGTGGAAAAATTCAAAGGTAAGGACCAGCAATCATAAAGGTCTGAGGGAGGCAGAGAGAATCCCAGCTTGAAGGAGGATTGGATATGGAAGGTTGTCACATAAAGAAAGGATGCCTTGAACACTTGGAACAAAGAACAATACTCTGAGGAGGAAGCAGGGCTTGCCCTACAGGGAATGATGATGGAGATCAATAAATGCTGTCAAGTGGAGATTATCCTCTAAGGGTCAGGGGGACTAAAAACCAATACTAAGGTAGCGATGTATTGATTTAAAACAATAGCTATCCTCTCTTTCTAGGAAATATATTTAGATGTGATGAATACACCTAACTCTTGTCAAAAATAGAAGATCCACTTTTTAAAAAACCCCTACCTTTTGTCTTAAAATTGATAACTAATTAATGGTTCCAAGGCAGAAGAGTGGTAAGGGCTAAGCAATGGGGGTTAAGTGACTTGCCCAGGATCACACAGCTAGAAAGTATTTGAAGTCAGATTTGAAGCCAGAACCTCCCATCTCTAAGCCTGGTTTTCTGTTCCCTGAGTCATCTAGCTGCCCCAGAAGATCTAATTTTGATGATTCATATTAGCACAAATGATATTGCTAAAAGGAACCTTAAAAGTTTTGCCAAAGATCATAACATTTTGGACAAGAGACTAAAGTCCTGAAGGGCACAGGGGGCATCTTCATGAGTGCTACTTACTCAGGAAAGAAAGGAAGATTTGAGAAATCAATAGCTGGTAAAGGACCTGGTAAATGAGAACAAGATTTTAATTTCTTGACCTCAGCTTAAAATAGAGGAATGGCAACCTTCTAGCTAAGTATAAAGTGCATCTACCAAGGGTTGTTAAGAATGCAGTGCCCTTTAGTCTCATTAATATCATTTTAAAAGAATTTAAACTGAAAAGAAAGGTGAAGGGAGAAAAAAAATGTCTCTGAATGTCCTTCAAGTTAGATGCCAGAGAATGTTTTAAGCATATTGGTCAGTATAATAACTATTCTTCTTCCTAATTATATTTTAGTTTGTGTAAAACACTTTGCTATTTAAATTAACCTGTTTTAATCAAGTGATTTTTTTAAAAGTGAAGGTATAAGATAAAGAAATGAAAAATGTCAAAGGATTATAGACTATCTAGAAGCCTCATGGCTTTGTATACTTTTGTTTTTCAAGAGTCAAAGGATACTGAATAAGGCAAGTTATAGACAACATCCCAGGGGCAACTAGGTACCACAGTAGGTAAAGAGCCAGGGCAGGAATTGGGAGGACTTGGGTTCAAATCTGGTCTCAGACATTTCCTAGCTATGTGACTCTGGGCAAGTCACTTAACCCCAATTGCCTAACCCTTACCACTCTTCTCTTCTGTCTTTGAATTAATACTAAAACAGAAGGTAAGATTTTTTTTAATAAATTTAAATAATAAATTTAAATAATAAATTTAAATAAAATAAACAACATCTCAAAAAATGACATTTACAATAGTTTATCAAATAATAACTGGTTACCAATATTTGAGTAATTTAAAAACTAGCTTTATGCAATTAGATCATCAGCAGTTTAGGGAAAACATCAAGATTAATAGCAAATTAGAACTAAGTATTCAATAAACATAAAGAACCAAGCTTTTGGGGAAAGACCTCACAATCTGACAAAAATTGCCAGGAAAACTGGAAAATAGTATGGCAGAAACTAGGCATAGACCAGCATCTCATACCATATACCAAGGAAAAAATCAAAATGGATACATAATCTTGAAATAAAAGGTGATGCCAGAAAACAAATTAGGGGAACACAGAATAGTTTACCTGTTAGACTTATGGATAAGGGAGGAATTCATGACCAAACAAGAAATAGAGAACATTGTGAGAAGTAAAATAGAAAAATTTAATTACATTAAATTAAAAATGTTTTATACAAACAAAACCAATACAACTAAGATCAGAAGGAAACAAATAACTAGGAACAAATTTTTATAGAAAGTATGTCTGACAAAGGCTTTATTATTCAAATATATAGAGAACTGAAGCAAATTTATAAGAATACAAGTCATTGTCCAATTGATAAAATGGTCAAAGGATATGAAAAGGCAGTTCTCAGGTGAAGAAATAAAAAGTATCTATAAAAATGTCCCAAAACAATGTTTATTAGAGAAATGCTAATTAAGACAACTCTGAGATATCATCTCACAATCTATCAGATAGGCTAATTTGAAAAAAAAAAGAAAATACTAAATGTTGGGGAGGATGTGGGAAAATTGGGACACAAATACACTGTTTGTTGGTAGAGGTGTGAATTGATATAACCATTCTGGAGAGCAATATGGAACCATGCCCAAAGGACTATAAAACTGTATATATTTTTTGATCAAGATATAAGAATTAAAGGAAAGGAACCTATATATACAAAAATATTCTAAGCAGTTCTATATATGGAAGCAAAAAATTGGAAACTAAAGAGATGCCCAACAATTGGGAAATGGCTGAACAAGTTGTTATATATAGTTGAAATTGTATATTATTGTGCCATAATAAATGACAAACAGGACAGTTTCAGAAAACTTTGAAAAGACTGGTACGAACTGATGCAAAGTGAAGTGTGCAGAACCAGGAAAACATTATATACAGTAACCAGAATATTATAAAATGATCAATTGTGAAGGAATAAACCATTATCAGCAATACAAGGAACCAAGACCAAGGGACTCTCTATGAAAAATGCTATCCATAGCCATAGAAGGGGCTGACAATATGAATGCAGATTGAATCATGCCATTTCTTGCCTTATTTCTTTCATGAATTTTTTCTTACATATGTGATATGTCTTCTTTTACAACATGAGGAATTTGTGAATCTGTTTTACATGACTAACACTAGAGTAATGTATATCATTTTGTTTACCACCTGGGAAAGATGGGAAGGGGGTGGGGAGAGAGAGAGAGAGAGAGAGAGAGAGAGAGAGAGAGAGAGAGAGAGAGAGAGAGAGAGAGAGAGAGAGAGAGAGAGAGAGAGAGAGAGAGAGAGAGATGAGAGATGTTTGGGATTATAAAATGTCAGAAAGCAATTATTTTTTTAATTGTTTCTACACGTAATTAAAAAATAGAATTTAAAGTGAAAAAATGGTGAATTAGAAGATGTAAAGTGTAAGGTTGGAGCCAGGGAAGATTTGGAACCCTGGAATGGGGACTGAAAGAGAACCAGGGACAGTTGAGGAGCAAGGACTTCTGGGAGGAAAAAAGGGACCAGGGGAGAGTTCCAAGGAGCCTCTGCACTTCTGGTCTGAGACTTGAGGCTGTAAGAACCATCCTGCTTCTTCCTTTTAGCCTATCCCTAATCTCCCTCCAAACATACTTCTCCTACTTCCCTCAACCTAAAGAAAGGACATCTCAGACCCCTGAAAGGGTCTGTGGACTCTCACAGGAGATCATAGCTCCCTTGCCCTTCCTTGTCTTCCTGAACTTATTCCTTCATAATTTTTTAGACTGTGCAGATAAATAAGTTAATAGAAGGGGTTATTTAACTGGGAAGGGATGGAGAATTCTGGTTTGAGCTTATCAATTGCCCTTTTGGACCAGGGACCGTGTAGGAATTGTAACAGAGCCACCTATTCCCTCTCCCCTCGTCCAGTTTACCTGGAACCTAACAATAAACCCTTTAAAACAGTTAGATCCTCGTTTTAGCCTCTAAACAATATTTGGAAAGATTACTTTAAGAAACTAGGGCCAGGTCTCACAAAGAGTGCCTGAGGCTTTTCCCTCAGAAACAAGACCCCCGCCTGGGGCTTGCCTCTAAATGCTTTGGGAGGGGAAGGCACTGAAATCATCCATAAGCGTAACTGACTGGGGAGCTTGGCACCAAATCCCCTTCAGCCATTTCTTTTGGGGAAACAGTGCAGTAACTAACAATCTGTTATCACAGGGAAAGGGGAGGAGACAATTGCTTCACTCATACTAGTTTGGGCTTCCTCCCTCACATTATCCCAAGAACATTTGTTAATAACAGTGGAGGAAGGTGGGGCAAAAACATTGCCCAAATTTACTGGGCAAATGTTACATATCAACAGCAAGCAGCATCCAGAAGGGACCAGAAGGTGAACCTTATGAACTGCTTTTGGGAAACAGCTTTCAATGATCCCAAATAACTGCCATCAAAGACAAAAATCTTTTCCAATCCTACAAATCATGGAACACACTCTCAGAAGAATCTATTACAGTTACATGCAAAGTACTTTACAAATACAAAAGCAATGATAAATGTTATTACTACTTATTAACTATATAACTTTGTCAAGTCATTTGACGCTTCTGGGTCCCAATTTTCTTAATTATAAAATGTAGGAATGAGATAATCTCTATGACTCCTTACTGTTCTAAAAATCCAGGATTCACAGAATGACTGACTGAATGCAGATCTGACAGTTCTGTCTGTCACAAGACGCAAAGGCAGCTGGAAGTCCTCCTTCCAGGAAGGAGGAATTCCCAATGTGGGAATGCAGTCATTTCATCTGCTCTGGAAACATGGCGGTCACAGCACCCTATTCAGCTTGTTGGCTGCTAAGAGAGTAGGGCAGAGACTTGCACATTAGCTCCAGTTCCCCAGGCAAGGCAGTGCCCTCAAATTCCAATGTGGATCGGACTCTGCTTGGATTGATTTATAATGCCAATATCTGAATTCTCTTATTCAGATTAGTTGCTGAAAGAAAATAGGTTCATAGCCCTGCCACTCTGAGTAAATGGAACTCACTGACCTTGCCTATTTTTCCCTGAAAGTCTTTTCTACAGGCAGTCATAGACATCTATTACCTACTTATCTCTCCACTTGAGCTTATGTAAACTTGGTAATATATTTGTTAAACTCCCTTAGTATTACAAATAAAGTTTTCTTCCATTTTCATTATCTCTATAAACACAATGCATAATCTTTCCTTGGGGATAAATGGCACCAAAATTCTTGGGCTTTTAAAAAGAGGATAATGGCATGCCTAAACAAAAGTATTTATATCAAACATTGGGACTCTCCAGAGTTATTTAGATCAAATTTAAATTCAACAAAGCAATTTTTAAATAAACAAACTGTGTTAATAACCAAGCCCCTAACAATGTTTGCTCTAAGCTGTTTATCCTTGAGTCTAATGAAGTGCCAGAAATATGGGTCAATAATTCTCCAAATCGAACCCAAATTCTAGACATGAGTTGCTTCATTACTGCAAACTATCACTTTCCTCTGTTATTCCTTTCCCCCATAATCTCTTCAGAGCAGCTAAAGGAATGATGGAGTACATCTCAGTGAGTTTGAAGACAAGCTCAGGAATTAGAAAGGCTGATACATAAGGGAGGGCAGATGAGAAATGCTTCTTTGGAAGAGATAAACATAAACTTAATATAGTGTACTAATAGCTTTCGCTTAATGGAATAGCATTGAGTAGCAGAGGAAATTGAGAACAGCTTTGTTCCCTAAAAATTTCCTTTTCTACACCTAGAGTTTTGTTTGAGATTAAATGTTTAACAAATTAAAAAATTTGACCACCATTAATACCCTTAATGCAAATTTTCTCCCTGCAGAAAGTTTGCATAAATTTCTTGCCTGGGAGAATATGTCTTTAACATTTACTTTCTGCTCCATCACAAAAGTATTGGTTTCATTTGTCAGGGTAAAAGAAGACACAAGAACAAAGGAAGAAGATGAGTAAATTAAAAAAGCCTTAGTAATAATGAAAATAATAGAAACCACTTTTAATTTTGAAGCTTTCAGAGTACCTTGTAAAGAATTTCAAATTAAATTTAAATATAAAGGAATCATTAAGAATATGAAGGCAAATCAACTAACAAACCAATTTTTAACTTTGGATTTAAAAAAACAGCTATGACCATAAATTAAGGGGTTAAACTACTGCTCCTCAAGGTTCCCTTTTAGAAATGTCCTATTATTTTATAACTTTGCACTTTTATATAAATAAGTATGTAAGAGTCTGTCCCAGTCAAGATAATTCAAAATCTAGCTTAATTGAAAATCAAGTGTTTTCTTCTTCCTGGGCTTACCATAAGCCTTTGTATTAAAAAAAAATAGGGTAGCCTTATGCTTTGGACTTCTTAGCTATTCTAGAAATGACAGCAGAAACACAAATCTTGGAATATCAATTTGGATAATGTAATGGAAAGATTTCATATTCTCTGCTAAATTCAGCCAAAAGTTCAGCTACTTACTAGAAAATTAGTTTTTAATTGCATAATACGTATGATGTTACAACTTAAATTAAATTGTAAAATCAACATACTTTGAAAATATCAATCTTTTAGGTAGCATTGGCCCTTAAACAAAAGCCTTGTGCTAAGTATCATAAGATTATGTGCTGTTTCTATGTCAAAAATCGTCCAGATGCCCACAAATTTCAGTTCTTTGGAAAACTGGATAAGATTTTTACAACTCTGAGACACCATCCCATACCCATCAGATTGGCTAATATGATGAAAAAGGAAAAAAATATGAATGTTGGAGGGGATGTGGGAAAATTGGGATGCTGATACACTTCTTAATTTTATTCTCAGTTACATGGTATAACAAATTTCCACATAGTTTTCCTAAATTATATGATCAAATTAATTCCCTCCCCCCCTTCCCTTTCCCATCCCAATGCTAGCATGCAACTTGATGTGAATTATACATGTATTCTCATGTAAAACATATTTCCATAATTGTTCATTTTTCTAAGTGAGTAATCTTATAAAACAAAAACTCCAAAACATAAATCCAAATAAACAATTGAAAAATTATGTTTTCATCTGCATTCTGACTCCAACAGTAGAAGTTGATAGCATCATTTTTCAAAAGTCCCTCAGAAATGTTCTGGATCATTGTATTCATGGTAGTAGTAAAGTCTATCACAGTTGATCATTCCACAATATTGCAGTTACTGTGTATAATGTTCTCCTGGTTCTTATTTCACTCTGCATCAGTTCATGTAAGTCTTTCTGAAATCATCCTATTGAGTATTCCTTACAGCACAATAGTATTCATAACTATCAAATACCAAAATTTATTCAGTCATTCCCCAATTGAGGGACATTCCTTCAGTTTCTAATTCTTTGCCACCACAAAGAGAGCAGCTATGAATATTTTTACAAGTAAATCTTTCCCCTATTTTTAATCTCTCCAGAATAGAGACCTAGTTGTAGCATTACAGGACCAAAGGGTATGCATTATTTTATAGCCATTTGGGCATAATTGTCAAATTGCCCTCCAGAATGGTTGGATCAGTTCACAACTCCACCAGAAAAGCATTCTTATCCCAATTTACCACATCCCTTCCAACATTTATTATTTTCCTTTACTATCATATTGTCCAATATGAAAACTGTGAAGTGGTACCTCAGAGTTATTTTACTTTATATTTCCCTAATCAAGAGGGATTTAGAACATTTTTTTCATATACTTATTGATAGCTTTGGTTTCTTCATCTGAAAACTGCCTATTCATATCCTTTGACCATTTGTCACCTGGAGAACAATTTATATTTTTACAAATTTGATTTAATTCTTTATTTGAGAGATTAGACCTTTATCAGAGAAAATTTGTTATAAAAATTTTCACCAATTTTGTTGCTTCCCTTGAAATGTTAGTGCCATTGATTTTGTTTATATAAAACTTTTTCAATTTAATATAATCAAAATTATTCATTTTATATCTTGTAATGTTTTCTATCTCTTGCTTGTTCTTAAATTCTTTCCTTCTCAAAAAATCTGACAGCTATGGCTCTGGAAGGGGGGAGGGAAGCAGGGAGAGAAATAAAATGAATTATGTAAACATGAAAAAATACTTTTAAATAAAAATTAAAATCTACAGATAAACTATTCTATGTCCCCCTAATTTAATAAATCATATACCCATTTTGACCTTATCTTGGTAGGCAGTGTGAGATGTTGCTCTATACCTAATTTTTGCTATATTGTTTTCCAATTTTCCCAGGAACTTTTGTCAAATAGTGAGTTCTTATCCCAAAAGCTGGGATCCTTGGGTTTATCAAATACTTTATTGCTAAGGTCATTTACCTATAGTCTATTGCACTGATCTGCCTTTCTATTTCTTAGCCAGTAACAGATTTTTTTATTACTGCTTTATAGTACAGTTTAAGATCTGATACTGCCAGGCCACATTTTTTTTTCATTTGTTCCCTTGATATTGTTGATCTTTTGTTCTTCCAGATAAATTGGTTTGGTGTTTTTTTTAGTTCTATAAAACAGTTGTTGGTTTTTTTTGATAGTTTGATTGGTATGGCACTGAATGGGCAAATTAATTTAGACATGATTGTCATTTTTATTATATTACCTTGGCCTCACCATGAGCAATTAAAACTTTTCCAATTGTTTAGATCTCACCTTGTGAGAAGTGTTTTGTAATTGTGCTCATCTAATTCTTGTGTTTTTCTTGGCAAATAGATTCCCAAGTGCTTTATATTACCTAGAGTGATTTTAAATGGAATTTATTTTTCTAATTCTTGCTGCTGGACTTTGTTGGAAATATATAGAAATGCTGATGATTTATGTGTTTATTTTGTACTCTACAACTTTACTAAAGTTATTTCAACTAATTTTAGTTGATTCTCTATTATTCTCTAAGTATACCATCATATCAGCCACAGAGAGTGATAGTTAAGTTTCCTCTTTCCCTACTTTAACTCCATCCATTTCTTTTTCTACTCTTATTGCCAAAGCTAACATTTCTAGTACAATATTAAATAATAGTGGTGATAATGGGCACCCTTGTTTCACTCCTGATCTTATTGGGAAAGTTTCTAACTTATCTCCATCATAGATGTTACTTGTTGATGGTTTTAGATAGTGAAGGAAAGGATTTACACAAATATGCAATAGATTGCAGGAGAGCAGTGACAACAGGTCAGAGGTCAATTGGAATCTTGAAAGCAAGGGTTACTGGGGGAAATAATGGACAATCTGGGGTCTGGTCTTGGACTCTGTGGAGGGAGCCAGCTAGGAGAGACTATTCAAGGACTGGAAATATCCCCAGTCCTGTGATTTCCAAATTATCCAGAGATCT
The DNA here is from genome assembly GCF_027887165.1 of Monodelphis domestica. Lineage (NCBI taxonomy): Eukaryota > Metazoa > Chordata > Mammalia > Didelphimorphia > Didelphidae > Monodelphis > Monodelphis domestica. Next base: position 68,799,214 of record NC_077230.1, read on the forward strand.
GTCAACCCTGAAGATATCCTGTTGGGCTGAAACTCAAGATCTATGTAGACCTGATCAGCTGCCAATTTACCTCAAAGGGTAACTGGGTCAGGCCTGAAGGCCAACTCTCATCTGTGCTAGCTACTCCTAAAGACTTTACTTCTTCTTATAGTTAGCCTAGGTTTAGCCATCATAGAAATAATCATCAGACAGAGAGGGATCAGGCCAACCCCGGCTTTAGCTGAGGGCTGAAAGACTTGGGCACTTGATCAATGTCTCCAGTTAGGGAATTCTTATCTCCCTCTTTCCTTAATCCTCACCCTGTTGTCCCATCCCTTAATAAATATCTGTTATTATATGAAAGCAGTCAGATCAAACTAGAGAAGCATCAAGAAGATTGGCAGGTGGAGGGTTCTTATCCTAGAAGGAGATTTTTCTTCAGACCAGGTTATGTTAAACTAGATCTACTGTTACTGCTCTCTCTCTCTCCCTCAGGCAGCTTTCTGTTCAGAAGAGGACATAGTGGAGAGGCTACGTTCAGCAAAACTTCCTAGCCAACTATTAATCCCTTTCTCCTGAGGTGTTCTCATCCTGACACAGATTGCTGCAACATCTTGCCCACCAAGGTGCTTTGGCCTCAGACATAAAGTAGCCTTTTTGCCCTCTCTGGGAGGGAATACCCTGATAGAGCAGGTTATTTGAAATACCTTATCATTCATCAGCACCAACAACCCAGGATCTCCCTCCCTTATATAAATAGACACTAGTTATTATTTTAAGGAAAGAGCCTTTTATTTCTGTGCTTTCTAATGTTTTAATAGGAATGTATGTTATATTTTGTTGAAGACTTTTTCTGCATTTATTGAGATAATCGTGTGATTGGTTAGTTTGGTTATTAATATGGTTAATTATGTGAATGGTTTTACTAATGTTAAACCAACCTTGCATTCCTGGTATAAAAGCCACCTGGTCATATAGAATAATCCTTATGATTGCTATAATCTCTTTGCTGGTATTTTATTTAAGATTTTTGCATCACTATTCATTATAAGCAAATTGGTCTATAATTTTCTTTCTGTTTTTGGTCTTCCTGGCTTAGGTCTCAGCACTGTATTTGAGTCATAAAAAGAATTTGGTAGGACTCCTTCTTTGCTTATATAGTCTTGATATTGTTCTTTAAATGTTTGATAGAATTCATTTCTGAGTCCATCTGGCCCTGGATTTTTCTTAGGAACTTTATTTATGACTTATTAATTTCATTTTCTGAATGGGATTATTTAAGTATTCTATTTCCTCTTTTGTGAATGTAGGTAATTTATATTTTTATAAATATTCATCCATTTCACCTAGATTGTCAAATTTGTTATCATATAATTGAGCAAAGTAGCTTGTAATGATTGTTTTAATTTCCTCTCATTAGAGGTGAAACCGCCCTTTTCATTTTTGATACTGCTAATTTGATTTGTTCCTTTTTTGAATCAAATCAATAAATGCTACATCTATTTTATAATTTTATTGTATAGAACCAAATCCTAGTCTTATTAGTTCAATAGTTCTTTTACTTTCAATTGTATTAGTTTCTCCTTTGATTTTTCAAATTTCCAATTTAATCTTTAAATGGCAATCTTTAAATTGTTCTTTTTCTAGTTTTTTTAGTTGTATGCCCAATTCATTAATCTGATTTTTCTCTAATTAATGTAAGCAATCATGAATATAAATTTTCCCCTAAGTACTGTTTTGGCTGCATCCCATAAATTTTGATATTTTGTCTCCTCACTGGCATTTTCTTGTTTCCATGATTTGTTCCTTGAAGAATTAGTTTCCAATTAATTTTTAATTTGCCTTTCCATGAATCCTTGATTATAATTTTATTGCATTATGATCTGAAAAAGTTACATTTATGCTTTCTGGTTTTTTTTTCATTTGGTTGTGAAGATTTTATGCCCTACAACATGGTCAATTTTTGTGTATGTTCCAGGTTCTGCTTTTAAAAAAAAGGTATATTCCTTTTAATCACCAGTTTTTCCCACATATATCAATTAAATCTTAATTTTCTTAAATTTCATTCATTTCCTCTATTTTGTTTTTATTTATTTTTTTGGTTAAATGTATCTAATTCTGATAGGGGAAGATTGAAGTCCTCTACTAGTATAGTTTTACTATTTTCTCCTTAAATTTTAGTTTCTCCTTTAAAAATGTGGTGGCTATACCATTTGGTGCATATATTTTAAGTACCAATATTACTTCATTGTCTATATGACAGTTTAACAAGATGCAATTACCTTCCTTATCTCTTTTAAACAGATCAATTTTTGCTTTGGCTTTGTCTGAGATCATGATTGCTATTTCTGCTTTTATTTCTTTATCTCAGTTGAAGTCCAATAGATTCTGTTCCATGCTCTTACCTTTATTGTGTGTCTACCTGCCTTAAATGTGTCTGTTGTAAACATCAAATTTTGGATTTTTAATCCACTCTATATCCTTCCTTTTATGGGTGACTTTATCCCATATACATTCAAAGTTATGATTACCATCTTTGTGTTCCCCTCCCTTTTGTTTTCCCCTTTTAATCCTGCACTTTCTCCTTTAACTTTATCCCTCCACAGAAGTGTTTTGCTTTACTCACTCCCATCCCCTTCCCTAATACTACTCCCCTTTCCACAACCTCCCTTCTCATTCCCCTCCTACTTCCCTATAGTCTTTTAATCACCCCAACTTCCCCCTTCCTTATATTTCTCCCCTCCCTACCAGTTCCTTTCTTATTCCCCTTCTACTTCTCTATAGGATTCTATACCCCCAATGAATCTGGCTATTATTCCTCTCTGAGCCAGTTCCTGAAAGTAAAGGTTAATTATTACCAGTCACCACACTCATCCTCCCCTCCATTATTATGAATTCCTTTTTGAGCTCCACCAGTGCCAGAGACCAATTTCCATTTTTCTATGAAGCTTTTTGCATGTGGTTGTCTTGCTCTCATTGTTCCTTACTGAATTGGTGTCTAGCTCTTTGTCTTCATAAAACTTTTTTATAATTAGGTTTTTTTCTTTTGCTATTTGCTCATTTTCCTAGCTTTTTTTTGTCTGTGAACTGGGAGTTGTGAAAACAGACGATTCTATCTCCTCTGCTGATGGCTTGCAGGACTTAGAGCACTATGAACTATTTTGCACTACAGATTTCAGAGCCTCACATCAGGCTGGTGCCAGTGCTCAGGGCTGGGTGAGGGGTGCTCTGCTTTGGGTTTAGGCAGGACCCTAGGATCCCAAAGTTGACCTATAGCCAGGCTCAGAACCTAGCACAGTAGATAGGGGTGGTCAGCTGGCACTCCTCTGTGTGCAGTTTTACTTCTGGTTCCCCTTTATCCTTAGATAATCAACTCTCTCTGCCTACCTTTTAAGTTGTTTGCTGCAGGAGAGCCCCCTCACTTCATCTTGTTGGATCTCTGACTTCAGTCATTTAGAGGCACTACTTATAGTTGGTTTAGAAAAATTCTTGGAGCAGTTCCAGCTTTCACTGCTACTAAGCCACCACCTTGCCCTACTAATACACTGTTAGTGGAGGTACAAATTGATACAGCCATTCTGGAGAACAATATGGAACCATGCTCAAATGGCAATAAAACTATTTCACTCAGCAATACTACTACTGGGTCAAAGAGATCAGAGATAGAGGAAAAGGATCTACTTGTGAAAAAATATCGTTAGCATCTCTTTTGTAGTGGTGAATAATTAGAAATTGAGGGAGTACTCCTCAATTGGGGGATGGCTAAACAAGTTATTGTATATGATTATAAAAGAAATACTATTGTGTCATAGGAAATGATGAACAGGATGGTTTCAGAAAAAAACTAGAAAGACTTGTGTGAACTGATCAAAAGTGGAGTGAGCAAAATTAGAACACCATAAAGAGTAACAGAAATATCATAAGATGATCAACTTTGTGGGACTAAACTAATATTAATAAAACAAGTTTTCAAGATATACTCAAGTGTGAATTTTAGATTTTCTCCACCCTGCTTAGTTTTAGAATTCTTGCAACCAGGAATGTATACAACCCTACTTAAGGATTTAATAACTAATGGTGGTCACGAAAGAAATGACTTGATAACTACAGCAAGAGGAGAAGGAAATAACAATATTACCATTTGCTTGACAGAAGTGCTCTAAAGATTTTTAAAAGTTTCTTAAAAATCCTTTTTTATTTTATGCTAGTCAGAGAACTAATATATATACAATATGACTAGCAAAAATTAACTATATGGTACTATAAAGTAGTAATCATCAAAGCAAATTGGTACTAAGAAATAGAAGGGTGAATCAATGTGATTGCCTAGGAGTAAATTACCTCAGCAATCTAGTGTTTTATAAACCCAAAGATCCAAGCTTTGGGGATAAGAACTCACTATTTGACACTGGGAAAATTGGAAAACAGGAGGGCAAAAATTAGGTTTGGATCAATGTCTCATACTCTATACCAAAAATAAGGATAAGGTCAAAGTGGGTACATGATTTAAACAAAGAGTGATATAAGTTAGGGGGACATAGAATAATTTACCTGTCAGATCTATGGAGAGGGGAAGAACTTATGGCTAAACACGAGATAAAGAACATTACATGATATAAAGTGAATCATTATGATTATATCAAAATTTAAAAGATTTTCTAAAACAAAACTAATGAAACAAAAATTTTAGAAGAGGTACAACTGAGAAAAAATTTATAACAAATTTCTCTGATAAAGGTCTCATTTCTCAAATAAAGAATTAAATCAAATTTGTACAAATATAAGTCATTCCCCAGTTGACAGATGGTCAAAGGGTATGAATAGGCAGTTTTCAGATAAATAAATCAAAGGGATCATTAAGCATATAAAAGTGTTCTAAATCCCTTTTGATTAGAGAAATGCAAATTAAAACAACTCTGAGGTACCACCTCACACCTATCAGATTTGCTAATGTGACACTAAAGAAAAATAATAGATTTTTCTTTTTCAAACAGATAAAAAAACATAAAGGACTTGTTTGTACAAAAATATTTATAGCTGCTCTGTGGTGGCAAAGAATTGGAAACAAAGGGGATGTCCATCAATTGAGAAATGACTAAACAAATTGTGGTATATGACAATGATAGAATATTATTGTGCAATAAGGAATAATGAACAGTATTGTTTCAAAAAGAACTGGAAAGACCTACATGAACTGATTCAGAGAGAAGTAAGCAGAACCAGAAGATCATTATACACAGTAACTGCAATATTATGGAACAATAATTGTTTGCTATATAATTGTTAGTTGCTTTGTTACTAACAGCAATACAATGATCCAGGACAATTCTGAGGACTTATAAAAAAGAATGCTATCACACCACCTCCAGAGAAATTATTGAAATAGAAATGCGATGAAATATGATTTATTACTTGTTTAATTTGGTTTATGTTTTGGGAGTTTGATTCTATAAAATTATTTGCTTATAAAAAACAAATAAGATGGAACTGTTTTGCATGATAATACATGTATAACTCAGATTGAACTGCTTGTTAGTCTGAGGATGGGGAAGGGAAGAATGGAGGGAGACACTACAGATCATATGACTTTGGAAAACTTACATGGAAATTTGTTATTAAAATTAAAAAATTTTAAAACAAAAACAAAATTAACTGTATGTAGTTGCAGTTTTCAATTATCTTGTCCCCAGATTTATTAAACACTGAATGAAACCAACTTCCTACAATTAGAAACTTATAATTCACAAATTTACAGTTTTGTAGTGAAAGAAAAATAATTCCAAAACCAGTATAACAACTTATATGAGTCTCAACGCCTTTACAGAGGAGCATGGAAGTGGAATGGGGGCAGTCATAGTGGGAAGGTGATAGTACAGAAGATAAGGCTACTAGAACAACAGTTTAGGCTGAATTTTTATCATTAAATCGGTTGATTCAGTTGTATCTGGCTTTTGTGACACCATTTGGGGTTTCCTTGGTAAAAATTACTGATTGGCCATTTCCTTCTCCAGCTCATTTTCCAGATAAGGAAACTGGAGCAAACAGGGTTAAGCAACTTGACTAGGATCACACAGTTGATTAATGTCAAAGGCCAGATTTGAACTCTGGAAATTGAGACTTCCTCCCTGCACCAAAGGCTACATATGGGCTGGTCTTTCTGGATAATTTACAGATTAAGGGTATTTAACTGAATACATACAATATTCTTGTAAAGAATTGAGGGCTGATATTAGCAACTTCCTGGATTCTAATATGGTTGTATAATAATACCAAGAGAAAAAGTAATCTGGATAGAACTAGATAGACTGAAAGATCTCTAGCAGTGTGCTCCAACCAGTATCTTGTCTTGTTCAGTGTTTTTAACAGTGACTTGGATGAAAACACTAAATATAAATGAGGTTTATCCTATTGTTAGTTTTACTAGCTACCATTAAGAGAGTTTTTCTTAATTACTCCCTTTTTCTCTTTAAAAGGCAAGAGAGCAAAAAGATTTCTGAGTAAGAGCCCCCCTGCTAAGCAGGATGTCAATTGGTGAAAGTTAGAAGGGTGTGACTGAAAGTTGGTTAGTCAGTTGCAGGCAGATGGAAAGGGGATTTTGTCTCTGGGTCCCCTGGGAGAGGAGTGTATGGCTTGCTCTCTTTGGAATTGACTGTTTTTCTAACTGACAGTTGGAGACAGAGAAATGGATTTAAGGCCTTAACAGCCTTATTGATTATTGATTATTAATGGATAAACTTTGAGAATGGGAGGAAGATACATAGACATTGACATAACAAGAAAAAGAGACATTAGACAATTGAGAAGGCAGTTTGTAACAAACTGTTGCAAAGTAGTCAAGGACTATTTTAAAACCAGTTGCCCTAACTGGATGAATATGGACCTTGATGAATTAAGGAGAGTGGCAGTATGTTTATAATGGACATGAAGCAAAAGATGCCAATGATAGTGATTTAGTAGATTCATTAAGGAGAAAAAAACACTAAACAGAAAAATTGAAAGGCTTGAAAAAGGTGGTACTAATTTAGGGTTAGCTATTGCTCCTGTGTGAGAATATATAACCCAAAAAGAATATACAAACCAGAGGCCAATTTGCTACTTGTGTGGGAAAAGTGGATACCTGAAGACAAATTGGAGATGCTGGAATCAAACAGTCAGCAATTGCAGAAATAATGGTGGGAATTTTAACAATAACTATTCTAGAAACAATAACTATTCTAGAAATAATAACAGAAACAATTTATGAAGTAGCAATTTTGGAAATTATGGGAATAATAGAAATAGTAACCAAACTGAGGCAAATGACTTGTTACAATATGACTGAAATGGGGCACATCCACATAAAAGCCTAATTGTAACTCCTCCCCAATAGGAGGAATCTCAGAAGGGTACACATGGTCCTTTATGAAGGTTTGTCAGGGGAGAAAGGACTCTGGAATCAAATAATGAAACATTTGATTTTCCAGATCCAGATATAATGTCATGAGTTTTCCCAGTCCATTCTCTCCTAACTAGCAATGAACTACATGTAACATTGAAAGTAGGGGAATACATTTTATAATTGCCTTTTAGATACTGGGGCATCAAGATCAGTGTTAATAAGTACATCTGATCCAAATTGTAATGCTACTGGCTCTATTAATGTTGTGAGTGTGTCTGGAACACCTTTGGAAGTCCAAAAGCTTTCACCACAAATGGTGTCTGTTGGACCTTTATTGGTGGAATATTTGTTTCTATTAATGCCAAACTCCCCTGTGAATCTGCTAGGGAGAGATTTGTTAGGCAAGTTAAGAGTAACAATAGTATGTACCCCAACTGGTTATATTTCTCTGGAATTGCCAGAAGAATCATTGAATCTATTCACGGTATTATTTTTGGACAATCAAGAAATAGAAAAAACTCAGATTTAAAAAAATTCCTGCAGATATACCAGAAGCTCTGTGGGCAACATCTTCCATTGATGTGGACTTACAAAAATCAGCAGTTCCCATTCAAATTAGAACCGGAGGTGGTCCAGCTCCATCAGTATAGCAATATCCATTGTCAAAAGAAACCATAGAGGGAATTACCCTAGTGATAGATTCGTTGCTAAAACAAAAGATTGCAAATCAGAATATAACACACCAATATTGCCAATCAAGAAAACAAAATTAGATGAAATGGAAAGCCATTATATCGTTTCATCCAAGATTTGAGAGCAATTAACAAACATGTAATTAAAAGACATCCCATAGTGCCAAATCCCTCTACTGTAATTTCCTTTATCCCAATTAATGCAAAGTATTTCACAGTTGTTGATCTATGTTCTTTCTTTTTTTCAATACCCATCCACAAAGATTCCCAAAAAATTTTTGCTTCACATGAAAAGGCTCTAAATATACATGGTGCCTCCTGCCTCAAGGTTATGTAGAAAATCCTACATTATTTTCCCAAATTTTGACCAAATATTGAATTTAAGGAGATAATTAATCCATTTTGTAGATGACTTACTTTTGGCATTGCCTACTGCTGAAGAATGTCAGGAAGATAGTAAGCACCTTATCCTAAAATTATGCAAGAGAGGACACAAGATTTCTAAATCTAAAATATAATGGTGTCTCCCAAAAGTGGAGTATTTGGGATTTGTGTTGAATGTTAAATTATTGATGGTTGGACTTGAATATTAAATTGGAGGTCTCCAGGGATTTAATTTCAAAATCCAAAAATGAATTACTAAAGTAGAACGGAATTTATGGTAGTTTATTTTACAATAGAGAGAAGATATTAAGGAAGAGAGAAAAGGGGAGAGAGAGAGAGAGAGAGGGAGAGAGAGCTCTGGCTTCCTCAGAGCCAGGTAGAAATTTTATCAGGCACTAGTCATGGGGAAGAAGTCTCAATTCTGGAGGTTCACACCTCCAGAAAGGGCAAGGAAACTAAGTAAGCCTTTACACTGACCATAGTGACCATCTACAAGGAAAGCAGTCTGAGGTTTCCTACACAAGCTCCTCCAGAGGTCCAATTCCACAGCCAAGTGTCTTCCCTCCAAGTCTGAGTGTCTGTCTTCCAGTCTCTCCTCAAGTGTCTGTTTTCCAGACAACTCCAAGTGTCTGATGATTCTTCCAGTCTCTCCTCCAAGTGACTCTTCTTCACTCCAAGTCCAAGTGACCCAAGTGACTCTAAACCCAAGTGACTTCTATTCAATCCAACTCCAAGTGACTGAAGATCTATCGATTTTTTGTGTGTGCATCTGTTCCCTCTATTTAAACATCTTTTTCTCTTGTGTCACCTCTCTTAAATTTTACATCTACCAATCACAGCAGATGCTCCTCTCCAGGACTACCCACTCAATTTTTGAAATAGGTGTTTATACCCTTTGTAGTTAGTTATATCTTCTGTGGTTAGTTAACACTTTTTTGGTTAGTTAACACCTTTTGTACTTAGCTAACACCTTTTTTATTAGTTAATACCTTTTGTAGTTAGTTAACACCTTTTTTGATTAGTTAATACCTTTTGTTGCTAAAATGGATAGATCTATTTTAAATATTGAGTTAAAACTTTTGGAGATTAAAATCTAAAAATAGACAGGGGATTACAATTTTAATAAATACTATAGATTAGATTTATCCTCATTCCCTTCCATACCATCCTTTGTCTAAATAAACAAACTATCCCTGTGTTTCTAAACACTGCTTATTTGTTATCCTGTTGCCCATATACTATTAGCCTTTCCAAAACCCTGTGTCTTCTGATATTGGCCCAAAATATCATCTAGTGAACCTATAAACAACCCTATACCACCCTGGTTTATTCAAGTCACTTATTGCAGAAGATATACCTTTAAAGAATTCAAATATTTGTTATTTACAGATGGTTCATCATTTTTGACAGATGGGATGAGGTATACAGGAGCAGCAGTAATAACAGAATTGAAACTATATGGTCCACATAACTCCAATCTAATCTGAGTGCTGTAATGATACTTGTAATAAAAGTGCAGTTAGCATAGTTAAAGAATAGAGTATAGTTAGACATCGGATTTATAAAAGGGATCTGAAACTTTCTAGGTTGCTTTAAGAATTTTCATAGAACCTTGATGATGTCAGAGGAAGATAATTTTGTAGGGTGCCTTAGGAGTGTCAGTTGAAAAACCAACAACCACTTCTGGGAGAGAGACTCAGAGGATGGTTGCTCTTGGTTTTGCTACTGATCAGTCTTGAAAAACTTGTGAACGAGTTTAGCATCTTGCATGAAGAAGTTGGAAAGGAGTCTGATCAAAAAAGCTGAAAATTAAGTCTTCTGGGTAAGTCTGGTGGCAGTCTAGACACGGGATGCTTCCTCTCCTCAGACCCACCGATATCAACTACCTCAAAGGACCCAAAAAACCATTTTCATAAGAACAAAGGGACTCTACAGTAGGGCGCAACATTGAAGGTACCTGGGATTTGGGCATATCCGCACTATAAGGGGGTAAAAAAGCTCCCACCCAAGCGTGAGCTGATCTAGCCTCCACCACCCCACCTACGGAGGCAGAGGCAGAGCCAGCAAGTACCAGAATCAGCAAGTGAGTGAGGGAAACCTCTGGAGGGAGCAAGAGGCACCTCTAAGTCCTTGGGAGAAGACTAAAAGTACTGAGGACCTACCCGTGAGAGCAGTTACACATGGACAAACCCCAGCAGGCTAGGGAGCACAGACCATGGACACTCTCAACAAGGAGGCACAGAGAAGAGCAACAAAGAGCAGAATCTGCTGAGATTTGAGAGCTTGCCTCATGCAAAATCCTTGCTCCTTGACTCCATACACAGAGAGTCTGCCAATCTCACTCAGATTTCTGACTAAAAAGGGAAGGAAAAATCCCCATAGTGATGGCAAATTGTGCCCAGGAGCCTCAAACTCCTTCCACTACAAAAAAAAGGCATTGACTCTCAAAAAATTTTATGGAGGAAAAACCCAGCCTACAGAGGAAATACAGGAGGAAATTCAAACCATGTCAAAACCTTCAAAAAAACGTAAATTGTCCACAAGCTCTTGAACTTAAATTGGAGCTTATTCAAAAGATGGAAGTCTTTTGACAAGAAAAGTGGGAAATAGTTCAAAGAGAAAACAACAATTTGAGGGACAAGAACTTCCAAGTAGAGAAACAGCTGGAAGCCACAAAAATTGGGATAGGCCAAACCGAAAAGGAAATTCAAAAGATTAAAGCAGAAAACCAAAAGATTATAGTAGAAAACCAGGTCTTAAGGACCACATTTGGGCAACTAGAAACCAATGATCCTGCAGAACAGCAAAAATTAATAGAGCAAAGTCAAAAGACTGACAAATAGAAGAAAACATAAAATATCTCAATGACAATATGACAGATCAAGAAAATAGATCACGATGAGACAATTTGAGAATCATTGGTCTACCTGAAAATCCAGAAATAAACAGAAATCTTAACATCATACTACAAGACATGATCAAGAAAATTGCCCTGATGTTCTTGAACAAGGGGGGAAATAGACATTGAAAGAGTTCATAGAACACCCTCTAGACTAAATCCCCAAAAGACAAGTCCCAGGAATGTAATTGCCAAATTCCAAAGCTTTCAAGCTAAGTATAAAATTCTACAAGAAGCCAAAAAGAGACAATTCAGATACCAAGGAGCACCAAACAGGATCACACAAGACCTGGCAACTTCCACACTAAAAGACCACAAGACCTGGAATATGATTTTCAGAAAGGCAAGAGAACTAGGTCTTCAACCAAGGATCACCTATCTATCAAAACTGACTACATACTTCCAGGGGCAAGCATGGGCATTCAATAAAATAGAAGATTTCCAAGTATTTGTAGGGAAAACACCAGAACTAAGTGAAAAGTTTGATATCCAAAGACAAAGATCAAGAGAAACATGAAAAGGTAAATATGAGAGGGAAAAGGAGAAAAAATGTTTTTTTTTATTTAAACTCTCTTCTTTAAGGGATACAACTAGATGAAACTATATGTATTAATATATGGGGAAAATGTTATTTGTAACTCTCAAAAATTGTATTCATTATTATTGTAACTAGAAGAATCACTCATAGGAAAAGATTAGGGCATTAAGAGCTATAAGGTGATATGCAATAAAAGAAAAAGGGTTGGGGGGAATCAAAGATGGTACCAATAGATACTTGAAGAAATAAAATAAATAGGATAATTTTTATCACACAAAGTTAGACATGTGAAGGGAAGGGGAAGAATACTCTTATAAGAAGGAGAGGAAGAGACTGCTAATAGGTAATACTTTAAACTTAATCTCAGTGAAATAAATTCTGAGAGGGAAGAGCATCTAGATCCATTGGGATCTTGAATTCTATCTTATCCTACAGTGGTAGTGAGGGTAAGTGAGAAGGGAAAATGGTGGTAGGGAGGGGAGTTCAAAAAGGGAGGGAAAGAAATGGAGGGGGGGTTGGAACTTAGCAAACTCTAAAAAAACAAGAAGGGAACAAAAAGGGAGGGATCAGAAAGGGAAGCATATTAAGAGAGATTGATTAAAAGTAAACTGGTTTAAAGGGATATATCAAAAGAAGAAAGGACAGAACTAGGAGAGGATATCAAAATGCTAGGGAATTCACAAGTGACAATCATAACTTTGAACGTAAATGGGATGAACTCACCCATAAAATGTAGATGAATAGGAGAGTGGATTAGAATCCCAAGTCCTACCATATGTTGTCTACAAGAAACACACTTGAGGCAGATAGATACTCACAAGGACAGAATTAAAGGTTGGAGCAAGAATTATTGGGCCTCAACTGATAGAAAGAAGGCAGGAGTTGAAATCATGATATCTGACAAAGCCAAAGTAAAAATAGACCTTATTAAAAGGGATAGTGAAGGTAAACACAAAAACCTGATAAAAGGGAGTATAGACAATGAGGGTATAACACTAATCAACATGTATGCACCAAATGGTATAACATCCAAATTTATAAAGGAGAAACTAGTCAAATTAAAGGAGGAAATAGATAGTAAAACTATATTATTGGGAGACCTGAACCTACCACAATCAAATTAAGATAAATTAAATAAAAAAATAAATAAGAGGTAAAAGATGTGAATGAAATCTTAGAAAAATTAGAGATAATAGATATATGGAGAAAAATAAATAGGACAAAAAGGAATACATCTTCTTTTTAGCAATACATGGTACATTCCAAAAGATTGACCATATACTAGGTCATAAAAACATGGCAAACAAATGCAGAAAAGCAGAAATAATAAATGCAACCTTTTCAGATTATAAGGCAATAAAAATAATGATCAGTAAGGGTACATAGAGAGCCAAATCAAAAATTAATTGGAAATTAAATGTTATGATTCTCCAAAATCTGTTAGAGAACAAAATATAGAAATGATAATTTCATCAAAGAAAATGACAATGATGAGATATCCTTTCCAACTCTATGGGATGCAGTCAAAGCAGTACTCAGGGGAAAACTTATATCCTTGACCTCATATATTGACAAATTAAGGAGGGCAGAGGTCAATGAATTGGACATGCAAATCAAAAAAACTTGAAAGCAAACAAATTAAAAACTCCTAGAAGACAACCAAATTAGAGATCCTAAAAATGAAAGGGAGAAATTAATAAAATCAAAAGTGATAGAACTATTGAACTAATAAATAAGACTAGAAACTGGTATTTTGGGGAAAAAAAACAAAATAGACAAAGTACTTGTCAATCTAATTAAAAAAAGGAAAGAAGAAAAACAAATTAAGAGTATCATAGATAAAAAGGGAGAGCTCACCTCCAATGAAGTGGAAAGTAAGGCAATCATTAAAAACTATTTTGCCCAATTATTTGGCAATAAATATGCCAATCTAGGTGATATGGATGAACATTTACAAAATATAAATTGCCTAGATTAACAGATGAAGAAATAGAATTCTTAAATAATCCCATATCAGAAAAAGAAATTGAACAGGGCATCAAAGAACTGCCTAAAAAAAATTCCCAGGGCCTGATGGATTCACAAGTGAATTCTATCAAATATTCAAAGAACAACTAATCCCAATATTATAGAAACTATTTGACATAATAAGCAAAGAGGGAGTTCTACCAAATTCCTTTTATGATACAAATATGGTACTGATTCCAAAGCCAGGCAGGTCAAAAACAGAGAAAGAAAACTACAGAGCAATCTCCTTAATGAACATAGATGCAAAAATCTTTATTAGGATACTAGCAAAAAGACTCCAGCAAGTCATCACAAGGGTTATTCACTATGATCAGGTGGGATTTATACCAGAATTTCAAGGATTGTCCAATATCAGGAAAACCATCCACATAATTGACCATTATCAACAAACAAACCAACAAAAATCACATGATTATCTCAATAGATGCAGAAAAAGCCTTTGACAAAATACAACATTCATTCCTATTAAAAACACTAGAAAGTATAGGAATAGAAGGGTCGTTCCTAAAAATAATAAACAGTATCTATCTAAAACCATCAGCCAACATCATCTGCAATGGGCATAAACTAGATTCATTCCCAATAAGATCAGGAGTTAAACAAAGATGCACATTATCACCTTTATTATTTAACATTGTACTAGAAACACTAGTAGTAGCAATTAGAGAAGAAAAAGAAGTTGAAGGTATTAAAATTGGCAATGAAGAGACCAAGCTATCACTCTTTGCATATGATATGATGGTCTATGTAAAGCATCCTAGAGAATTAATTAAAAAGCTAGTGGAAATAATCAACAACTTTAGCAAAGTAGCAGGATACAAAATAAACCCATATAAGTCATCAGCATTTCTATTTATCTCCAACCCATTTCAGCAGCAAGAATTAGAAAGAGAAATTCCATTCAAAATCACCCTAGACAATATAAAATACTTAGGAATCTTTCTTCTGAGACAAACACAGGAACTATATGAACACAACTACAAAACACTCTCCACACAATTAAAACTAGATCTAAACAATTGGAAAAACATTGATTGCTCATGGGTGGGACGAGCTAACATAATAAAAATGACAATCCTACCCAAATTAATTTACTTATTTAGTGCCATACCCATTGAACTACCAAAAAACTTTTTTACTGAATTAGAAAAAAACATAACAAAGTTCATTTGGAAGAACAAAAGATCAAGGATATCCAGGGAAATCATGAAAAAAAAAATGCAAAGGAAGGTGGCCTGAAGTCCCAGATCTCAAACTATATTACAAAGCAGTGGTTATCAAAACAATTTGGTACTGGCTAAGAAGATCAATGGAATAGACGGGGTAAATGACCTCAGCAAGACAATCTATGACAAACCCAAAGATCCCAGTTTTGGGGACCAAAACCCACTTTTTGATTAAAAAGACTGCTGGGAAAATTGGAAGGCAGGATGGAAGAGATTAGGTTTGGATCAACATCTCACACCTACATGAAGATAAACTCAGAATGGGTGAATGACCTGAATATCAAGAAGGAAACTATAAGCAAATTAGGTGAATACAGAATAGTATGCTTGTCAGATCATTGGGAAAAGAAAGACTTTAAAACCAAACAAGAGCTAGGAAAAAACCACAAAATGTAAAAGCAATACATTTGATTACATCAAATTAAAAAGGTTTTGTACAAACAAAACTAATGCATCCAAAATTAGAAGGGAAGCAACAAATTGGGAAATAATCTTCATAACAAAAACCTCTGACAAAGGTCTAATTACTCAAATTTATAAGGAGCTAAACCAGTTGTATAAAAAATCAAGCCTTTCTCCAATTGAAAAATGGTCAGGGGACATGAATAGGCACTTTTCAGTTAAAGAAATCAAAACTATTAATAAACACATGAAAAGTGTTCTAAATCTCCTATAATCAGAGAGATGCAAATCAAAACAACTCTGAGGTATCACCTCACACTTAGCAGATTGGCTAATATGATAGCAAAGGAAATTAATAAATGCTGGAGAGGATGTGGCAAAGTTGGGACATTAATGCATTACTGGTAGAATTGTGAATTGATCCAACCATTCTGGAGGGCAATTTGGAACTATGCCCAAAGGACAATAAAAGATTGTCTGCCCTTTGATACAGCCATAGCACTGCTGGGTTTGTACCCCCAAAGAGATAATAAGGAAAAAGACATGTACAAGAATATTCATAGCTGCGCTCTTTGTGGTGGCAAAAAAATGGAAAATGAGGGGATGCCCTTCAATTGGAGAATGGCTGAACAAATTGTGGTATATGTTTGTGATGTAACACTATTGTGCTCAAAGGAATAATAAAGTGGAGGAATTCCATGGGGACTCGACCAACCTCCAGGAAGTGATGCAGAGCAAAAGGAGCAGAACCAGGAGAACATTGTCCACAGAGACTGATACACTGTGGTGTAATCAAATGTAATGGCCTTCTCCATTAGTGGCAATGCAATGAGCCTGAACAACTTGGAGGAACCTACAAGAAAGAACACTATCCACATTCAGAGGTAAAATTGTGGGAGTAAAAACACCAAAGAAAAACAACTGCTTGAATACATGGGTTGAAGGGATATGACTGGGGATGTAGACTCTGAATTATCATCCTAGTGCAAACATGAACAACATGGAAATAGGTTCTGATCAAGGACACAAGTAATACCCAATGAAATTGTGTGTGGCTGCAGAAAGAGTGGGTGGAGGGGAGGGAGGGAAATAATGTGATTATTGTAACCAAGGAATAATGTTCTAAATTGACTAAATAAACTTATTCAAATGGGGAAAAAAAGAGTGAACTAAATCCATGTTCTTAATTCTAGTTTTGATTGTAGGTTTAGTTTTAAAGTTTATAAATTTTTCTAGTATTTAAAAAATTCACCTGCATGTTTAAAATTATGTAGATCTGCTGACTTATATGGTATAGGGATAAATTACATTGATGGAAACATCCTAATAATACATTATTATTATTATTATTATACAAAAAACAATGACCTCAGGAAGACCAAAAAAACTCTTTAATTTTCTAAGTAATATTGTTGCTATTTCAAATTCAAATAAAGCTTTGAAGATTTGAGGTGAAGTGAGGAGATTTTATCATACTCTTCTTCTTCCCTCTGTAGGAAACAAGATTTCAGGAAGAAGCATGAGATAATATAAAATGAATTTAGATGTTATTTGGTTGGGTAAAAAAAAAATATCCAGAAAAGGAAAAATTCTAGTCACTGATTGAACTAGCTCGATCAAGCCAATCTGTTTTATAAAACTTTTCCTGAAAAAAGAACATTAAACTTCATATGAACTTCTGACATGTTCTCTTTCTATAAAGCATTTAATTTTCTCTTCAATATCTCAGTACCATTTATCTGGTGTATTATCTATAAACTTAACATCTACCTTCAAGTCAGCACTTTTATAAATAAACACTACTACAAAATGCCTGATGGAAACACAATTTCAATCACAGTTTTAATGGAGACATACAAATATTGCCAAAAACATAATGAAATGCTTTTGAAGTGATATGATTATTGATTTGAAAACCAAAAAGCCATTGCCCCGAAGAGAGAAAATTTCAGCTCATATCCAGTGAATTTGATATTTAGGATAGCATAGAGTCTATGAAAATAAACATACATCTGAAAGATATAACAAGGACTTATCACTGAATTGCATCCCAACCCACTTTTTTGAAAGAAACTTTCCAAAGTGAGAAACCTCCAATTTCTTACTATCAATTCCTCAGTATCTTGATAACTATAAAAAGCTATTATTGTGCCTCTCCAACTACTAAGAATTGAGAAGTACTAAGAATGGAAAAGGACTGTAATCCATTTCAGTGGTTTTTAAATTTCGATGTTGTGGAACTGACTCTTCTACATTGCATTTTAAATACTGGAATTTCAACTACAGAATGGCAAGGATAGAGAGCCTGAAGAAGAAATGTATGTGGGCTAGGTGCAAGCCTAAAGCTACAAAATGATTCTTCCTGATGTAAAGGAAGGAAAAGAGACCCTATATAGAATCCTGCTGTGGTATGAAGATTGAGCTTGGTGGGGGCAGCTGGCTGAGGAACAGTGGAGAGGGAATAAGAGGATTCTGGGGAAAAGAACTGAGAGCTGAAAGGATTCTGACCAACCGAACACTTCCAGCTTTGGAAGGAGACTGAAAGGAGCTTTTTCCTGAAGGTCAGAGGATATCTGAAACCACAGGAGGGAGAAAGAACCTGATTTCCTACTTGCTGAGGACCTGTCTTCAGCGAGAAATCCTTCACAACCCCCCTTGACTTGACTACAGCTACTCAAGACTGAGAGGGAGCTTAATTGGACTCTTTGACCAGAGCCAATCTGCCCTCTCCCTTTGGGTCTCCCCCTTTGTCTTGCCTTGGATAGATGATAGAGATTTAGGTTTAAGTTATTGTAGTGTAGAGATATAAGAAACAATCTGTTGGGAAAAGGCTGGAGGCACAGAAGCCTCTAGCCCAAAGGACCTCTTGAATTCCAACTACTGTAGAATATAATTATTAGTGCATTTCCTTACCCTCCATCCTTCTGCCTTATCCCTCCAACCCTTCCATTTCCCATCTCTTCAAATGAATCTTCTAGTTGATGTCAGATTTTGAGAATGGTCAGGGTTTGTTTTTGTTTTGTTTTTACAAGATAGAAGTTGTGTAAATTGTGTACTAGGTAAATTGTGAACTAGATCAAGGGTGAATCCTATTTCATCTATGACAAGCAAAGATCTGGCTTGTCACAGTACTCTATAAGAAAGGGTTTAAAAACAAAGTCCTTACTCCTGAAAGGACTGAGGGGATATAATTTCTTTCCCAGAAGATGAGCCCACATTCAAGACTCAAGGATATAGTTTGTGGAGTATCCTTGGGAAGAGAGGTAGACAGATTTATTCTGTCTGTCTCTAAAGTAATCTAAAGTTCTGAGGTCAGCTAACCTTGAGGAAGGGAGAGAGGCTGCCATCTTGCCTCAACCATTCAGTTTCCCCCACATTCCTTTCCTTCATATTCCCCTTTAACTTCTTACTGGAGAAATATATCCATCCCGTGGATCAAACACTGTTCACCCCCCTCTATATTAGTTAGAGAGGAGATCAGAGAGACTCCCCTTCATTTCTCCACTTTAAATTGCAATTCAGCCAGAGTGTCACAATCCAATCTGTGATAAGTTAAGAAACTTTTCTTAGTATACATCCCAGTTTACCAACAAGGTCACTGCTTTTCGTGTTACTTCACAGAACCTCAGGATTACCACAAGGAAATGATATACTAAAATATACTGTGATCAGTGATATGTTTTATCTATGTCTGCCCAGTTACTAGTTCATATCATGAATTGAAGTTCCAATGGATCAAAATATAACTAAAAGGTCTATACTTATAAATTTTAAAATATACCACCCTAATTATAACCACCTTGAATTAAAGACTATCTTAAATTTTCATATCTCTGGAATAAGAAGGAATTCAAGAAAAATACAATAAAGTTGTAAGTGATTTGAGCCTGTTCTTTTAAACACAAAAAACAAAAAAACTTAAATATTATCTAATATCTACAACAGGAAAAATAATTAGCAAAGCTAGTAATTATGATTATAGTTACACATCTATTTTCAAGGTTACAGTTAAAACATAGAATTAACCCTGATTAGAAATTTTGGCAGCTGAGCAAGACAAGGATTGATCTTGTAATGACGGAAGGAGAAAAATGGGGTGCAAACAGGAAACAGAGGATTTTGCAGAGAGTGCAACAGAGAATTTTTGCAGAGGATTTTGCAGTGCTGGACCTGACCGCATGTTCTGCAACTGCAGAAATTTAATTCTGGAACAAGGGGAATGGATGAAGGACTGACTGAAGGTCTCTTTGACTTCCTTGCTGTGATGGTTGTAAGAGAGAGAAAAGACAGGTAGTAGCTTTTGCAAAAGTCTGGTTCAAGACTTTGCAAAAGAGGGCCTGGCACACACACACAAGTAAAAGAGAGATTCCAGAGTGTGAGGAAGATGGAAAAGGAAACTCACAGAAACAGTTAGGGGAGAGTATTCCTGGCTCTTCAAGGAGTTTGAAGAGACCACTTCCTGACATTGGTCTGACCAAGAGGAAAGTTTCTTTGGAAGACATTGGTTCCTGTTTTCTGTGATCCAGTCACACAGCCATCAAGTCATCGAATGAGATATCCTGTCTACCTTGTCTTCACTGTAGTCATCAATTGAGTTCCTAAGATTGGGTACCATAAGGGATTTTGTACGCACTAAGAAGAACCCTACCAGATCCCAGCGAGCTGTCTGTGAGAGTGAGGCCCCAGGCATTTTGACTCAGGGATGTAAGTGGGTGGGGGAAGAGTTATTTTTTAAAGGGTTGGACTTGAATATTTAAGAGTAGTCACCAGGAATTTAGTTAATTCCAAAGAGATTTATTTACAAAATATAGAAAGAATGAAGAAGAAAATCAGAGAGTGGATAGGGTAAGATATCTAGCCTAGGCATTAAGTAATTTATTCCCACCCCTCTGAGCAGGGAGAATTTGTTTCAACTGGCCTCTGCAAAGCCAAGAACCCTGGAAGTGTTTCTCAAGAGGATAGGTCTTTCCTTAGGCTGGTCTCTTCAGAGAAAAGTCAGCAGTTAAGATTCAGCTTTTTCACTCACCATGTGTCAATTCAGTCAGCAAATCCTTCTATCCCTCTTCACCAGCCTCAACTGAAAAGCATGAAGAGTTTAATCCTCACAGAAAGTAACAGCTCCTTTTAAAGACATTTTCTCTTGCATCACTTCCTATGCCTTCCCCTAATTCTACTACCAATCACAGTTGACACTCTGCTCTAGGACTGCCAAGAAGGCAGTTAGTCAATTCTGATTTGTCATCCACTATTGCACATGTGGGTCACAGACCTCCCACTTTATGATTAAGTGGGATGTTTGCACTTTTGGTGATTAGATCTAAATGCACAAATCTTCATACTTAACTTTTAAGTAGGGTGTTTACACTTTGGGGCATTAAATCTAAAAAATAGGCAGATCTCCCACTCAACTTTAAGTACCATGTTTTAAAATTGGCAGGGGTTACAATTTAATCTTCACAATCAGGGGAGAGTTAAGTATTTTCATTGTTATAATCAGGGGAGAGTTAATTTTAGTCTTCACAGGCCCCAAAAAGGTGAATTCCTCAGTTAACTCACCCTATCTGCTACTAATGAACTATAACTTGTCAAGTATTGATTTTGAGGACCAGTTAGATCAGAAAATTAGATAGGAAGATTTTTTTTTAAGTGAGAGAGTATAATTGAGGTAGCATCAAAATCAAGAAGGGGACTCAGTAAGGAATCTGTAGATTTTGGGGAGGAGATTTAGAGGAAAAAAATAGGGTCACCTTTTCCCTGGTCCTCTATCCATTCCTGAGTTAAAGAAGGTAAATAAACCAAATTATTGTTTTTATATTATCAAGAAGCTGAAGTCAGATTGCATCTCAAACCATCATACTGGAATTGAGGCCTACCATCTGGGCCTACAGCCTGTTACCAGATAAAACCAGATTCAGCACTAATCCAATCCTTTTATCACAAACAATTAAACTATTTCACAATTAGGAGCTGATACTTCCCCTCACCCACTACTTCTGTGAGCCAAGGAGGGGTTTTTGGTTTCCTATCCCTGAACAACAATAATATCCCTGTTTGAAGAAATTCATCATTCCTTGAGATCCAAAAGTTGAGAGTGAGTTCCATGTTGTTTTGAAGATCAGTGCCTGCAAGCTATAATAACGGATTATTTGAATGGTAAATGATAACTAAAGATCAGGGGTGTTAATCTTCTTCCTTTCTCCCTTCCTCCCTTCTTCCCTCCCCTTCCTGATGCTATCTCAAATAAAATACTCTTTCTCTTCTCTAAATTAAATAAGTTATTTATTGGGAAGAAATGAGATAAGAAATGGAAGGAAACAGGGTTTGGAGTTTCCCTAATACTAGAATAAGTTTTAGGTTGGAGGATGGTGAAATATAGCTCAATTTGGGAAAATGGGCTGATAGGTCTGGAAATTCAGTCACTATATCACAGCTGAGAAATCAGAGAGAGCTGGACTTTTGTCCTTCTTTCTTTCTGTCTCAAAGCCAAGAGACCCTTCTCCTTTCTGTCTCCAAAAGCCAAAAAGACAACAGACTTCTTTCTGTCTCCAAAGCCAAGAGAGTCCTGACTTTTCTGTCTTCAAAGCCAAAGACTTCAGACTTCAGTTGATCTGATCCCCTTCTTCCAACAGTTTCTTCTGGTCAGTTTCCAAACAGAATGTTTTTTGAATGACAGGTCATGAGTCCCAGCTACTCAGCTCCTGCTGCAAACCATTCCCAATTTCTCACTTCCACAAAGCGAGTAAACTGTCTGTTGTGGGAAGGCCTGAAGCCATGGCAGGCCCAACCCTGATAGGGTTGAACCCTAACATAAAAGGTTCACCCCAAAACTACTCTGAAGGACTTTATATCTTACCAGAAGTTACCTGGGAGAATTAATAGCATCAGGTAGTCAGATAGCCAGGAATTTTAGACAGAATGAGTAGGGATCTAAGAAGCTTGAAGACAAATGAGGAAATACCCATGAGGGGATTGTAGTGGTGGGAATTTAGCTAGAACCCTTAAATTTAGGGAAACCTATTTCTTAATCTTTCCCATCCATCTTACTATGTTTAAATAAAACCTTGTCCTGTTTGAAAATCTGTCTGGGAGTCTGAGCAGCGTGCTGGCCCTGTGAGGAGGCTCACAAGCCCTTTCCAGTGAGTATCAGGGAACCAACGAAAATTTGGAATCTCACCATCAACTACAATAACCATCCAGACTATTCACCTATTTCAGTCTCTGCTATGAAAAGTAAAACTAGGAATAATTTGAGGACATTGCTCATTTACTAGGTGTAATAGGAAAAGGATTGAGATAAGGATAAGATTTAAGAGAAGTGGAAGGTTGTCTTTAAGGCACATGCTAGAAGCTCTAGAGAAAGGATTTTAGCAGGCAGGTGGCAAAGGAAGAACAATTTGGAAGGGACAACCGTTAGAGTGAGCGACTTCCTGTGGAAGGGAAGGTGCTCTTCCTGTCCTGAAGGGAAGCGGAAAGGTTGGATTGTCAGAGTTTGGTTATCTCAGTCTGTCTGTGGAGAAGGAAAAACCCTAAAATCATCTGGTGTGGAAGAGAGAAATTGAGAATGATTTGTAGCAGCTGAGATGGGAGCACCTGTCAGTCAAATGAAGATTTTGATTTGGAATGTTACTGGGAAAGATAGTTTGGAGCCAAACCAATTGCTGGCTGAATTCTTGTTACCTTGCTGATTCTGGTTGTCTTATACCAGGGAAGAAGGAGCTGATTTTCTCTTGGACTTTGGAAATCAAGCTGAAGGTGGCCTGGTGACTTTGGAGGCAGAAGAAAAGGAAGGATAATAGTCCAGAGACATCTCTTTGACTTACTCTGTTTATGATGGTGACTGAACTGCCAGACCTATCAATCATTCCTCTCAATTTGAACTCTATCCCAATATACTCCAGCCTAAGGTTTACTTGGAGAGTTAGGGAAATCCCCAACCCTCTTACCTCCATTCTCTATCTTTTCCTGTCTTACCTAAATAAACCCCTTGCTTAAGATAAAGAAGAGAAAAAGTATTTTCATTTGAGACACAAACTCACCTTGAGTGATTTAGTAGGAAGAAGAAAGGGGGTGGGGGTGGAGCTAAAGAGGCTGAAGAAGAGGGAGGTTGGGAGAGAGGGAAGAAAAGGGAAGAAGGGAGGTATAGTGGGAGGAGGGAAAATAGAGAAGAGATAACTGCCTGATCTGTTAGTTATCATTAACAACCAAATATACCCCCTCATTATTATCTATTACACTGAGGAGGTTCTCTATTTGACTGGGGAACATCTAGCAAAGGATCTGCCTATATCTACTGTGTTTTTATCAACTTTCCAGGTTTTGTCTAAAATCCTGTCAGTTTGGCTTTGAGGTTTTACCTCAGGGGTCAGACCCACTGGAGTGGACTTAGCCTTTTTGAGAGCAATCATAACGGGTTTGGGAGACAGCTTTTGAAATTGTAGGAAGGAAACTGGCACAGAGGAAGCATTTTGGAATGTTGGGAGGAGGGACAAGAGTGGCAGTGAGAGGAGCAAAGGGGCTTGTGGGAGACAGAACTTTGGAGGTGGTCTTTGGCTTGGTGGACTCTAGAGAAACTGGAGCAAAGGACCTGAGCTCGGGACCCCAAAATGGTGGTACTGGAGTCTTGCCTCAATTTCCCATTGCCCTGGAAGACAGAAAAATCCCTGACATCACTGGATCATCGAATAAGGTAGCAGAGATTCCATCAACTGCTGTTGAGGTGCATCAATCCCTGAACCTCAGGGGGGTAACCCCAAAGACCTGTCTCGACCTGTTGCCTTCCCAAGAATGACACTAGTAACCTGTTTTAGTATAGGCTAGTAGAGAAATTAGAGACAAAGGAAGAAACGCAGAAGCCTGAGCCATTTGACTCAACTGTACAGAGTGGAGACAAATTGCTTGGATAGAGCTTTAAGGTTTCCTGATCCTTCTGAGCAAACCTTCCCTTGTTTCCTGATAAAGTAAACTATCCCTTTTCTGAGGAAAATGATGTCAGAACAAAGTTGCCATAGAACATAAGGAAGAAAGTTAAAAGGAGAGGAAGAAGGAACTGGGATAGGCTGTCTATTCAACTCTGGTAAAGCAAAATCCAGAGCAAAAGCCATTCAGCCTGCCTGACAGGTCTGTGTGTTCAGAGGAGGCTTCTTGCATCCCAGGCACCAGCAAAGTCCTGGGGGAAAGCCTACACTTTAACCCATAGAGGTCCACTTACTGGGACATGGGCCCTGTCCATCCCTGTCACAACACCTTCACAGGGATACCCCTCTTGTATGTTTTAGGAGTGAGGGAGAGGGAGAGCTATACAGATTTTCTCCCAGATCCGGTCATCTCTCTCCCCTCTTCATCATCTCTCCTTCCCTTCTCCTCTTTCAGTCCTTCATATAATCATAACAAATTCAATCGAACCAACTACTGAGGGTCAAAGATAGGCAGATTAGCCAGCTCTTTGGGGGGAACATCTAGGTAGAAATGGGGAGCTGGTAGATTAGCTTGAAGACCAGAAGACTCCCTTTTGCAAGTGATATAAATTGTGGATTGGATAGCTAGATCCCTTAGAGTCAGGGACACCTTGTTCTGATCCTCAGTTTGTACCCTCTCTTTGAATAAACAGAAATACTGACTTTATATAACATTGTCTCCAAGGGGTTTTGCGCAACAAGCTCAGTGAGAGAAAGTGATTCTGCTTTACTCTCACTAACAGGGGGCTAGAATACTGGAGACCATGGCTGGGTATCTAGGGAGTTCTCTAAGTGGAGACTACATCTACCCACTTGAGTTTCCCTATTAGCCTTCTGGGTTTATTAGCTACCTTCTTTTTTTGTTGTTGTTGGCGAGCTGGAGCAAGACTAGAACTTAGAGATTTGAAGGTTTTTTTGAAGGTCAGAAGCCATTTAGAATGGCTCACAGAAGGGAGCTTCTGTGGCAGTTAGAAGCCTGAGAGCAGGCCAACTGTAATTGAGGAGACAGACAAAGCAAAGGTCTCTCTCGCCTACTAGGCAGTTAGGGTTAGGCTCTAGAACCTATCTCCCAGTCAGCTGTCAATTAAACAGATATTTGCAAGCAGTTTTCAGCAGACTGCAGTGTAGTTATAACATTGGAAGGTAATTATTCCTATTGTGTCCCTAAGGAAATTCATTTTTCTCAGGAAGTTTATTTCTCCAGTGTGCCTGAGCATAGCACAATGGAGACTATCTGGTATTATATTACAATGGTACCTTTTTTTCTGTATGGTAATATTAAAATATAGAGAAAAAGGGAAAAGTGTGCAAAGTGCACAAGCTTGCTTTTGCAATCCAGGTTGGCTCATGCAGCTCATGAAAGGAACCCAAGGATAAAGTTCCAATGAATGTTGGGGATTTTTACAAGAAGGACCAATGTACTGGAAGTGTCTCTTTGGTTCCTGTCTTTCTGGAGCTGAGAGAAAGATCACTTCCTGTCAGAGGGGACTAACTTTCTGTGGGAAGCCATTGAACTCTCTGCCTCTGAGGTTCCTCTCAACTCATCATTTGGTCTACAAGAAAGATTTTATTCACTGGATTATATATGTTATATATGTTTCAAATTTATAACTGAATTACTGAGAAGAAGCCAATCTGAGAAGTTATCAACTGTCTGTTATCAAGGGAACCCTTCAGCCTCTGGGCTGGAGGCCCTGAGGGTGACTTTGACATTCTGTCACCAACCTATCAAAGCATCTTGAACCATATTTCTCTACCAAACTATTCTAGAGATGCCTTTGACAGAAAAGCTAGAAAGTAATATTGGGGTTCAGAGACAGACAGAGTAGAGATAGGCTGCTTGAAGAATAGAAGGGAGTCCCATGAGGAATTCGCAGTATTCGGGGGGGGAGATCTAGTGAATTATAGTTTAGGGAATTTCCTTTGGCCCTCCTTCCCTTCCTTGTTTCAATCCCTTCAAAATAAACCCTTTTGTAATATTGAAACCAAGTCAGATTGCATTTATCTCAAAGTCAGGTCTGAGGCCTTCCAGTCTGGCCTACCAGCTGAAAGACAGAAATATCAGAATGTAGAAAAGGTGGTATGTGGCTGAGTGAGAAAACACAGATTTGGTTGAAAGGCAAGGGACAGAATGCAAGAGGAGAATTTGGAATACTGTGCTGGTACAGTTAACAGATTGCCAGGAGGAGGGGGAGTTAGAGAGGAGTGAGCCTGTCACAGTTGTTGGACTGAGCTTTCTCTATGCTCCAGTTCTCAAACCTCCTACTTTGAGGCCTGTTGTCCTGTGAGCTCCAGCAAGCAATTTTTTTTTTTATCCCAGAGATATCTTTGAACTCCTTGAAGACTACAAAATGCCATCTTGATATCTTCGGTGTGCTACCTTATCTCTGCTATCATCGACCTGAATTTGTGGTGACCTGATCTGTCTGGTCACTAGCTCCTAATCCAACTACTTGATTTGTACTTCATCAAAGACTTTTGGTGGTGGGCACAGCTTGGATAGTTAGATAGAAACATTGGAAAAGAGATAGAAAGGAAAGACAGTGTAGCTCCAGCTACACTTATGACTGAAGAGATCTTTGCAAATCAGAAGGGTTCTGGGACAGATAGACTGTAAAAGCTTAGGGAACTTTCTAGCCCACCATCCTTCCCATAACTTCTAATTACCAACTTGAATAAATCTACTGTTGTTTAAAAGAAGACAGATGGAGTTTGTTAGAACTCCAGGCCTGAGGGTAGCCATCTTGCCCTTAGGCCAGGGAGGAATAACTAAAACAACTTGAGACTTTACAAACCTTTTGTAAGGGTAAAAGTACCATCTTACAGTTAGCTGAGCCAGCATAGGGTTGAATTGAGTAAAGTTAGGAGGTATTTTGGAAGTTAACAGTCATTTGTCATCAGTTGAAGTTTTGGACCTAGTCAGACCAGCCATGACAGTAGAAGCGGCCATCATGAAAAGTTTTTCCTGTTCCAGTCCAAGTTTCTAAAATCTACCTAGCAACCAGGCTAACCAATCAGAATAAACCACCATTTCTGAGTGGTGAGGGGGAATTTAAAGGGCAAGATTTAAACAACAGTTTTTCTGACAAAGGACTTGATAAAGACAAAGGTCCATAAAATTGCTATAATGATGGGTATGTTGGCTGCAGTGCATCATGATATGTTACTACATACTGTTACCATCCTAGATTTTATTTAATTCCTGATGAAATAAAATGGGTGTGTTAAATGGTTGAAGGCAGAGATGGATAGGGCACTATCATATGTCTCAGAATTATTGGGATTAGTCTTCACATTACTACAAATCTATGTTGCTAGAAAAAGGATTTTAGGCATGATGTTAGGGGAAAGGGCTATGGCAAAGGAAGCTAATGATTTAAAACTAATGATTTTTGCATTGAAGGAAGGTATGGAAAAGATGTAAAAGAAACTAACTGGGGAAATTGAGTCACTGAAAGCTAATAAGGCAGAACAACAAAGATAATGAGACTCAGTGCAAGGCTGATAAAGATCAGGGTATTGATGGAACTGCTACTGATGCTGTTGTTCGGTTACTCCCATTGTGTGATCTAACTTGCTTCCAGCCAGAAGCAGGGATCATCCATATGAAAACCCACAAACCTTTTAGTGCTGCAGATTTGGACCATCTGAAAAATATAATGCCGAAATTTTGTGATGACCCTCTCCAGTGTGTGAGAGTTCAGGAGAGCAATTCAGCTATATGATCCAACCTTTGAAGATACTGACCTTTTGCTTTTAGATCTTTTTACAAGGAGAGGAAAGGAGCAATTTTTGCAGGAGACTAGTGACAACCCCAATCTTACATCATAGCCTCAGTCCACTCAGGATTTGGAATTATCTAATATTGATAATCTCAAATTTTTAGGTCTGGCAAGGAATACTCTTTTGGAAGCAATGCAAATTGCCTCAAAAAGATCAGATGCCTGGGGAAAATTTGAAAGGTTAAATCAGGAATGGAGGGAAAATCTTTCCGCATTTCTGAATAGACAAATAGAAATGGGGGAAGATTTATTCGGATTTTTGGATCTGTCAGAACAAAATTTGCAACCCATCAGGAGGTAGTTTGTGAAAGGCAGCTGTCTACATGTTAGAAATTATTTAGACTCCAAAGTTCTGAATGGCAGGCTATGGTACTAGAAGGACTGAGAAAAACTGCTGTATATATATTTTCAGGAGAGAAGAAAGAATGGGGAAAGGGATGAGTTGGTTCAAGAGTGGAGGTCTCCATTAAAGGAAGCAAACAAGAAGTTAAGAGATAGTGAGATAGATCAGGTGAAAACAATGGCTATGTTAAGAACTTATTAGTCTAGACAAGATTATGTTCCAAATAGACAAAGAAATACTCGATTGATATGTTTCCTCTGTAACAAGCCTGGGCATTTTGTAAGAGAATGCTGATTAAAAGATAAGCTGAATAATAATAACAACAGAAACACAAGGGGAGGTTGGAAACAGAATAGACTAAGTTGCCAGAGTTATAGACAAGAAAATACTAAGTAGGAGTATGGATAGTGTTGTTTTCATGTGTATAGTAATGCATCAATGCAGCAAGTGTCCAGTCTCAAAACAATGCAACAGTATATAAACTCAGGGGCTCATCCTAAATATTCAGCAATAGCAGCAGGAGGGGTAAAACAAGGAGCCCAGTTATGAAGCCATATTTTGGGGGATGCAGAAAGGAAAAGCCTTGTCAAAAGAGATAGAGGAAATGGGGAAAATACTACAGATAGAGTCAATATAATAGTCAAAAGAGAATACTGAGAATGAAATTATAGTGCAAAAAGATAATAGTTCAGATATCTGTGAACAAAAAGAAACAAAGCTAAGTCATAGTGGAAATGGGAACAGTGCTAATAAAAACATAGTGCAAGAAGAAAATTTACAGTACCTAGTGTTATAAGGAAATAAGCAGGAGCAGGAGCTGCTGAAAAGGCAGAAGCAGGAAGGTTCTAGAATTCTGGAGAAATGACAGGTCTGTCTTCTTCTAACATACAGTTAAGCCAAAGGTTGAATTTGCCTAGTATCTTAGGGTGGACCTGGTGAATTAGCTATTCTCACTCCTGTGGCTTTCCTGTAATCCATCTTACCAATTACCTGTTCCTGTGTATCCTGTTGATGCTGACTGATATTCGTACAAAGCTGCTTGAGACACCTAAAGTCATTTGTCAGTGATACCTTCCCTTTGAGTCCTATTCCTGCTTACCTTCCAACCTTACTACCTCTATCACCATCTAAGAGGGGATTTGGGTTAATGAAGTGTATTTTATTGTAGGAACTGGGACTTTTAGATAGAGAGGTAACAGTGCTAATACCATCTCTCTGAAGCTACCAACTAGATTTGGTGGGAGGTTTATTTATATTCTTTAGATAGATCATCCCTATTCCCTTCCTTTCTTCCCTTATCTTTAAAAAAAAAAAACCCTGTTTAATAGCATCTGGTATCCTGTAAACTTTATTCTGTTGGCCTTCCCAAACCTGTGCCCTTCTGATACTGGTCCTAAACAATCATTCCTTGACCTACTAAAATCCCATTGCCATCAGGTATCTTCCTAGATAAAATGATTTCATTTAGAAACAATTATTTCAGTTGGCTGAGCCATGTAGATCAAATTTTCATTGGTTTGGGAAAGGTTAAAAAGAGATTTCTAGTATAAAATGGCTAGCAGTTGGCAGCCTTGGAATTCTATTGACTTATCTGTCAAAGGCAGAAGGTTCTACTTAGCTTGTGCTATAGTAGACACCTGTCCAAAGTGTGGTTGATTGACACCTAAATGTTAAAGAGTCACTTCTGTCCAAGTGCTGAAACCAAGTGACATCTCTGGTTGAAAAAAAAATTTTTTTTTTCTCTTTTTAAAGTGGCAGCTAGGGGGCAGCTGGGTAGCTCAGTGGATTAAGAGCCAGGCCTAGAGATGGGAGGTCCTAGGTTCAAATCTGGCCTCAGACACTTCCCAGCTGAGTGACCCTGGGCAAGTCACTTGACCCCCATTGCCTAGCCCTTACCACTCTTCTGCCTTGGAGCCAATATACATTATTGACTCCAAGACAGAAGGTAAAGGTTTAAAAAATAAATAAATAAAATGGCAGCTAATTTCACTCAACCTATTGTATATACATTATTATTTCTCCATTAATCTTGTATTACTATAACCATGATCCAGGGAATAATGGAAATTATTTACAAGTGTGTATTATAGATACTGTATTTAATTACTTTGGTTTGGATTGGTGTTATATTTTATTGGATTGAAATGTGTTGAAACCTTTTATGGAGCTATCTATGCAGCGAGTTTGTTCTTATTTCCCAGTAATATTAATGTGTTTAGCAATTGTGTATAAATGTAGATGGCTAATTATTGTAACTCTGAATAAGATCAAAGCTTTTACTAAGTGGATGTTTAGAGATTCAGAGTTAAAGCAGATGATGGTAATGATGCTGTTAAAGATAAATTTAAAGGAGAAGTGTTTTCAAGAAAATCTGGTTGATGGTAAAATTAATGGTTGTGACTTAATGAATGTAACTATGCTTGGAGGTGCAAATGGTGAGGGAAGTGATGTGAAGGCTGAAGTACCAAATAGGCTGTAAAGGGAAAATGAGGGATTTAATAAAAATCCTGCTACTTTGTTTCCATTGAGAGATACACAATTTATTTCTCCTGATAAGGTATTACATCTAAAATCCCATAAGTAACTTTCTGCAACAGAATTAGATACCATAAAATGTAGAGCTCCCAGATTTTTCAATGAACCAAACAAGGTCCTCTGAGAATTTAAAAAGAGAAATCAGGATATATGCTCCAAATTATATTGATTTTTTTCTCCAGATGGAGGAATTATTAACAAAGCATGAGAGAAATCATTTCATAGAAGAGACTAGGAACAATCCTTCATTGACCCTGTGGCCAGAACACTACAAATAAATAGACCTGAACTTGGTACAAAATCATAGAAATTTGAAGCAGGCTAGGAGATCAGTTATTGAAGTCATGGAGAGAAATTCCCATAGACCAGCTGTGTAGTCTAGATTTGAAAAGGTTAAACAAAGTTTTGATGAGACTCCAGCTAGTTTTTTGGATCCCTTAACTGAGGCTGCTGAATGATGAGTCTAGATGAGCTCAAAATAAAGGCTACTTATGTTTATGCTACTGATAAAGATAAGTATAATGAGGATAAGTATATAATCATTGAAGACTTAAAGAGATGATTTAAAGAGACCAATAGTTGAGCAAAAGACAGTGAAATAAAAGAGGTGAAAGGTGTTGCAGCATTGAGATGGGTGCAACCTAGGAATCAGTATGTGCCTAGGGAAAGAAAATATGGAGCTCAGAGATGTTATCTCTGCAATAAAGTTGGACATTTTGTGAGAGATTGTTGGTACAAAGGACACTTCCTGAAACAAGAGAATTGCATGTGATATTGATCTAAGGCTACTTTGCCCTAATGCTAGAAGATTTTAAAGATTCAGTTTTTGTTAAGAATTGTAATAGAAAGTCAGCTACAGAAGAAAAGTGAAAAGGTCAACCAAGTCAGATTGTGTTTATCTCAAAGTTAGGTCTGAGGCCAATCTGGCCTACCAGCCTGATCCAGACAGAGATAATTGAGTTAACAACTTAACATCTTTATAAGTGAAACAACTCACTTTTTCGGTAATCATGCCAGATTACCTACCCGATTTTTGGGGGCTCCAAGCTTTAATACCAATTACTGCTATGACTTTACATAGGGCTCTATCTTATTTGCCTCTCCTGATTCTTCTAGTATTCTTCATCTACCAATTCCAGAAGATTGTAGTGGCAATTTTTAAAAAGACTTAATGTTACTGGCTCACTAATTTTAGGGAACAGTGAAAAAAAGCAACTAGATCTAAACTTCCAAGCAAAACTTGAAAAAGTGGAGGCTTAATGCTTAGAATTTACTGAAGAAATAGAAAGATAGGGATAAGCTTTTTTGCAGAGGGTGGCTCATGAGTGGAACCAGGCAGGTGAAAAGATTCCACAGAATATGGGAAAAGGATTTAAGGGAGACTAAGAAATGTTGTAAGGATATAAGATTAGCTCTTTGCTGCAAAGCAGGAGATCCTACAGGACAGACACAGGGCCAAGATTCCAGAGCTCTGAAGAAGGCAGTTTCTGGCAGAGAGTTGTTTCTCTGGAGGATACAGGGGAGTTTGTGGACTTGCTCTCTGGAGAAGGAGACTTTTAAGCTCCCAGGAGACTGGGACTTTCCTTCAAACAAGTTTTAATCTTCTGGAAGTAGAGTGGTTACCACTCCACACACATGAACTGTGTAAGGGAACCCATTTCTCCCATTCCTGATACTGTGTATTACTGCTGATTTTTACTGGGACTTCTGCCAGACCCAAGAGGACATCAGTCTGTGAGACTTCCTTTGGCCCTTGTTCCTATACCTACAAGTCCTTCCCTAATTTAATATAGTAATTAAGTGTTAATTAGTATAATTTAGAAAGTAGACTTATAGGTAGAAAAATCATTGGGTAGTGGGGTTTAGTACTCTGACTTTGGGGGTAAAAATCAGATCTTCCCAATTCCCTTCCCTTAGCTTAAATAAACAGTTATATTTATTTATTTGTGTGCTTATTGTTCTATATACGATTTCAGTTGGCAAGTCAGAATGTCGAGTCTGCAAAAATTGGCCTAGGTCAGAGTAGTTAGAAGGACCTGTAGGCCTGACAGTTGGAGTACAGCATTCCATTTTTTTCTTGTAGCATCTAGTTGCTATCCAAGGTGCTGAAACACAGAATACTTACTGATTGACACTAGGGGGGATTTAAAATTTAAAAAGACAATTTAAAAGGAAAAGTTAATGAGTAAAAAGAACATTGCTAAGGGGAATTTTTTTTTGCTTTTTTTTCTGTTTTCTTGGTTATTACTATTAGTACTCAAGGTGGAGACTCACACCATGTATACTATCCTGTATAACACTTTCATTTATACACATAGCATCATGTCAGGAGGCATGATAAATATTATTTTTATGATTATTTCCTGTATATATCTTATGGTATTTTCACAACATTTCCAAACTTGTGTTACATGATATTGGAACCGATTATCTCATTAACACTCAGAACCATTTTTGCCTATGTACCTCTATTAAGTTTATGTTTGTTGGTGTTATATAAATACAGAATCCTGGTTTTTGGAATTGTAAACAAAATAAGAGAAATTGTACAATGGCTGACAAGAGATTCATAAATGAAACAAATGTTGTTAATGGAAGAAAAAATGAAGTTATAGAATAATGTATGAAGGATGGAATGATACAGAATACTGGTGTTAAATATGATTTACAGGAAAATGTTATGGATAGGGAAGTTAATGAAGTAAATGTTTAAAAACTATCCAGATTAGGAAGAGAAAATGCAGAATTAAATAATACCCAAACTAATTTGTTTCCTCTAAGAGATATACCAGTTGTTACTCAGGATGAAGTATTTAAAATTAAGACCCATAAATTATTCACTCCTGAAGACCTAGAAACTATCAAGCATAGAACCTCTCACTTTTTTGATGATCCTAATAAGGTCATAAAAGAATTGCAGAGGGCAATTAAAATCTTTGACCCAGACAATACTTATTTTTTCTTGCTAATGGAGGAATTGCTTACTAAGAGAGAGAGAGAAACCAATTTATTGAAGAGATCAGGAATAATCCACCTTTGACCCCATGGCCAGAAGATTATGAGGATATGGACATGAATTCTGTTACTGATTATAGACAAATGAAGCCGGCCAGAAGATCAATAACTAAAGTAATGAAAAGGCACTCTGGACCTCCCAATGCATGATCAAAATTTGAAAATATAAAACAAAAGCAGGATGAAACACCAACTAGTTTCCTGGATAGAATTACAGAAGCGGCCAAATAAAATTTAGGACTCAGTGTGTTGGCAGAAGATACCATTGCTCACATCAAAAGATTGTTTGTTTAAAATGCCTGTATTATTCTATATACTATTTCAGAATGACAGTTGGGAGTAGTATTCCTTTCTCTGTGAGAGGTTGAAGGGAGTATGTCCTGTTGTGGAGTACCTGTTGTTTCTGAGGTAAAAGTCATTTTCCCAGATCCTAAGATTTCTCCATCATCCAGCACATCCCTGAGATATTTATCCTACCCACTTGGATTTCTGCAAGGATGTCAAGGCATAAAGTTGACAAAACCTGTGTTTGATGGACAGGCTCATAAGTGGCAGTTGGGAGAGAGCAAAGG
The DNA here is from genome assembly GCF_027887165.1 of Monodelphis domestica. Classification (NCBI taxonomy): domain Eukaryota; kingdom Metazoa; phylum Chordata; class Mammalia; order Didelphimorphia; family Didelphidae; genus Monodelphis; species Monodelphis domestica. Next base: position 68,833,941 of record NC_077230.1, read on the forward strand.
ATTGTGGGAGAGAACTGTGAGCTGAGGAGAACTCTGGTCAGCCCAGGACTTCCAGCCCTATACTAGAAGGGGACAGATGCCTTTCTGTGTGGCTAAGGGACATCCAAAGTCACAAGAGAGAGAAGACCCAGACTTTCCTGCCTAGTCTTTGAATCTGTTGTCATCTAGAGAGGCTTCCTCCATCTGCCAGCAAAAGCCACAGATTCAGAAGTTTAGCTTGGACTCTCAAAATAACTGAGCCAACTTTCTGACTTCTTTTCTGGATCTCTCCTTGCCCTTTCTTGAACTGCTTTAGATTTACAGACTAGATAAAGAGCAACATAGAATAAAGAGCACTGACAGCTGGAATAGTTCTTTGGGCTGAGTTCTTTGGGTCTCATGCCCCTTCCCCTTGATTTGACTATCTGGGGTCTTAGCTTATCAGGGCATCCTTCTCCTCTTCCCTACCTAACTTTTCCCTTTCCAAATAAATTCTTTAGTTCAAGTCAGATTTGGGTTGGCCTGTTCCATAACAAGAGAGAAGTTGGGTGATTGAGAGCTGGATTCAAGGGTGAATCCTGTCTCATCTGTGGTAGGACTAGACCTGGTTTGCCACATTCCTCTATAAGAGAAGGGTCTGACAACAAACCTTTGCTCTATAACAGCTGACTGGAATATAAATATTTTCTCTTCAACTAGCCTCACATTGGTGATAAAAAAGGATACAATTTAAAATATCCCTTGTGGGAAGAGACAGAAGGTCTCCTTTCTGTCTCTCCATTAGTCCCTCAGGCTCTGGTTACAGTTAACCCTAGGGAGGGAGAAATCACCATCTTCTCTCCACCAGCAGATCGCACCTCAGCCTCCCCAGTGTTATGGTAAAAATCACCTTTAAAGATTGTTATAATATTAATTTATGGTCACCAAGGAATTTACTTATGAAATTCCTAAAATGAAACACTCAAGTCAGAACGGAGTTTATGGTGGTTTAATCACAACAGGAGTAAGAAAAGGAGAGAGAGGGAAGGAGAGAGGAGGAAAGGGAAAAAGGTTAACTCAACCTTCTGGCAGAGCCAGAGGGAGTTTAGGCCCAAAGGCCAAGGTAGAAAAGAGAATTAGTCCTTGACTCACGTGACTGATCTGAAGGAAAGCTGTCTGTGGGCCTCCTCCCTGCTCAAGCTCCTAGCATGAACTGGCACCTAGCCAGTCCACAGGAAGTGAGTGAATTCCAGAGGCTGTTCCCTACCTCACTTCCTGTGCCTCACAAGTGCCAATGGTGGCTCAAGCTTGGCTTAGGACAGACCAGGTGGGCAGTTAGTTATTTCTGATTTGTCATTGACTAGCACATGGCAGTGTAGTATGGGTGTGCACAATTTGGGGTGCTAGACCAAGCAAGATGGAGATTTTAAAATTCACAACCCCCCTGATGATGATTGGGGGACTAGTCTTGCCAATTGATCACTAAACATAAGGGTCCTGCACCCCAAAAAATTCTAACTGCAAGTGTATATAAAATATTGCCCTTTAAGAGGAAAACTACAATAGTTGTAGATTAGGGGAAATAGGAGAGAGAGAGACAGCAAACCAATGTTTTGCTGGGCACATTGACAAAAGCCAATTAGGGGGCAGTCCCCTTTGGCATAAGAATGTACATTCAAAAAATGTTCAATCAACCGCACCCCAAGGTTCATTCTAGATCTTCCTGTAGTGAAAAGGTTTAGATATCTTTCTGAAAACAATTCATTCTCTGGATTCAGTTAGTTAGCAAGCTTCTTCTCTAAAGATCTATCTCTAATAAAATTTAAATCTTGGATTTTATGAAAATACAATCCCCCCTGAAGAAAGTGTTAAAAAAAAACCCGAGTCCAGCTGAGGATGCAAGGTTTAGTTGTGGGGGGGTGTGAGTTAATTCAAAAGGAAAACAAAAACAAAAATGAAAACAAAAGAAAAAAAAACAAAAGAAAAAAGGGGAAAAATTAAGGGAAAAATATAAACCCTTTATATATATTTTTTTAAAAAAAGAAGAATTCAAAATCAGTATCAAAATATCAAAAATCTATGTACACAAAATTTTGAGAAAGCAAGAATAAATTTTCTCACAGGCCCCTGTATTATGGTCTAGTTAAGTAATTTCTAATCCCACAAGTCTGTAGGAAAGAATGCAGCAAATTTCACTTACCCATTTGCAGCCAAGGCTACAGGAAATTGCCATACTGTAGTAGAGAAAAAAGGACCAGATTCTTATTTTTATAGGGAAGTGTCATTCCCTCATCTTATTTTACCTTCATTCTCAGGGATGGAGGGAGCCAGGATGGTAACCAACCTTTGGTACTTGTCTGTAGGTATTTTCACAAAGAGTGTGGATACACGGAAGGCCTATATCTTAATGTATGTCAAGTGTTGCAACCCCGAGTCTCACACTAGGTTCAAGTCCTTAGTATTGGCTTAGAAGTGCATCAATCCTACCTGGATTAGTTTTTTGATTTTTAGACCTGTGAGCTCTTTTGGCATTATCCAGGTTATCTCTGTGCTCCTTTTTTGTATCCCATTCCTAGAATCAGACACAAACATTAATCATAGTCCCACAACAATTATCAATAAATGGCAGGTTCCCATAGTCTAAAGCTGTTTGGGTACGTATTAATAATATATCAAGTATATATATTTAAACTAGTATTATTGTAGAATAAAAATTAATATTGATTATATGTACCTTGAGTACATAGAAATGAGAACAAAATAAGGAAAAGAGAAAAAGGAAAAAAGAAAAAATAATAAATTCAGGAATTCAATGTGTCAAAAACAAAATAAAACAGTTTCTCTTGTGAATGGGTAGTTATCTCCAATGCATATACAGGATACAGTCAATCAGTCTCAATAGAAGATGCTCTCTTTACATGTGAGCAATGAATCCAAAAGTCCTTTTCTCCAACCTTTATAGATGTTGGAGTAGTTAACAATATTTGGAATGGTCCTTCCCAGGAAGGATGGGTTGCTCCTGTACACTGGAAGTTCTTTATATACACGTTGTCTCCTGGGTTCAGGTTGTGAAGTGAGAAGTCTAGTGGTCCAGCCTGTACTGCAGCTCCAGATTCATGTAGCTCACGCAGTTTGTGCTGTAATTCCTGGATATAGGAAGCAATAGTAGCATCTCCCCCTAATAGCAATGTATATGCAAGAGGAAAAGGTTTAGACTGTATAGGTGGATGTCCAAAAACCCTCTCAAATGGAGAAATATGCAGGTCTCCTCTAGGCCTGCTTCTAAGATAAAATAGGGCCAGAGGGAGAATTTCAGGCCATTTTAAATGGGTCTCAGTGCATAATTTGACAATCATAGTTTTAAGTTCTTTATTCATCCTTTCAACTTGGCCTGAACTCTGGGGATGATATGGAACATGCAATTTTGGAGTTATCCCCAATCAAGAATATATCTGATTTAGAACAGAATCAGTAAAATGACTTCCCCTATTGGAATCAATATGTGCTGGCAGGCCAAAGCGAGGAATAATTTCTTTTAAAAGCACCTTAGCAACAAAAGCTGCTGTGGCTCGGCTGTAGGAAATGCATCTGGCCATCTGGTCAGTTGCTCTACTATGACTAGACAAAATTTATATTGTCCAGCCGTTGGCATCGTTATGAAATCTATCTGCAGGTGCTCAAAAGGTGTATAAGCCAAAGGTCACTCATCAGAGGCTTTTCAATGAAAGGCATGTTGGTTCTATGCCTGGTAGGTAGATCAGGATGAACACACTTTAGAGGCTATGGTAGTTATACCAGGGGCTATCCATACTCTCTTAACAGAGTCCACGATGCCCTGGGTACCAAAGTGGCCATTATTATGAACAGATTAGAAGATTTGGTGATAGAAACTTCTAGGGAGCAGGGGTTTTCCTTCAGATGACACCCAAACTCCATTGATCTGTTTTGCTTTAAATTTTTGTTTTCATTTTTCCAATTCCTTTTCATTAGAGGAAAGTGATAAATTTAAGTCATCAGTGGTTGTTAATGTTAAAAGTAATTCAGGCCCTTCTATGGCTGCTAGCTTTGCATCAGCATCTGCTTGGTCATTTCCCCTAGAGACAGGGTCAGAGCCACCTGTATGGGCAGAGCAATGAAGCTAGGGCTTCAGGCAGCTGAAGAGCAGAAAGGACTTAATTAATAATTTCTGCATTAGCTATAGATTTTCTAGCTGAGGTTAAAAATCCTCTCTGGAGCCATAGTATCCTGACTGAGTGACAAATGCCAAAAGCATATCTAAAATCCACATAAATTGTTGCCTTTTTGCCCTTGGCAATTATACAGGCATGTTTCAGAGCTATGAGTTCTACCCCTTGAATGCTAATGTTAGAGGGCAGTGAAGCTGACCACTCAGTGGCAAATTCTGTGACTACAGCAGCTCCACTGTAGCGTATGCTATCCCTCATTGTGAATTTCAAAACTACTCAACCCTATTCAGACCATTCTTTAGAAGATGGGATTTAGCTATTTCCTGATCAATAACAATAGAGATACTTGGAATAACAGAATCAGGTCTTGGAAACTACAATCTCCACCCTACTCAGGGTAACAAGATTTAGGAAGGGCTGCAGCAAAACTCAAGATTTAATTATTTGAGAATATGGCCTTCAACAGACATGTGCAAAAAGGACAGACCTCTGGGCGGTCCTAGGTTAAGCTAGAGTCACCATTGGTACAGGGAGACACAGGAAATGAGGTAGAGGACAGCTCAGGAGTTCTGGGGACTTGCTATGTGGAGGGAAGAAGGTGGTGTTTGTTGGAGCCTGGTGTTTGGAGTGGAGGAGCCCTCAGACTGTTTCTCCATTTTGGTCACATGAGTGATAGGGACTGAGCTCTTTTCTTTGCATCGGCTATCCAGGGCCTTGGGCCTTTGGCTCAGCTTAAGCAGAGTGGGTATTTAAGCCCTATTTCCTTCTCTCCCTTTTCCCCCCCTCTCTCTTTCCCTCTAATACTTTTCTTCCTCCTGTTTGTAATAACACCATAAAAAGGTTGACAGCTGACTTGAGTTTTCATTTAGGAATTACATAGCTGAATTCCTTGGTGAACTTAAATTAATATATATTAGTGTTTTAAAATGATTTCCTTATCACATCATAAAAGAACCATCAGTAAATAAGATCAGGTCTGAGTTTTTTAAGGGAGTGTCCAAGAGATCATCCTGAGGCTTTTCTGCCATGGACACTAGTGTTTCACAACTGTGAAATGGTTCTCCTGAAGTTGGTAAATCTGGAAGCAAGGTGGCAGGATTAAGTGTTGTACAGCATTTCAAGGTAATGTTTTCGCTATTTAATAAGGTTATTTCATACCTTGTAATTCTCTGATCCAAGAGTGCCTGTGTTCTATGCTTTAGCAACAATGCTTCTACCTCATGTGGGCACATAATTGTTAATGGACATCCCAATACTAGATTGACAGTTTTTGTCACTAGTAAGGCTGTAGCAGCTACTCCTCTAAGACATGGTGGTGCTCCTGCTGCTACTGGGTCCAGTTGGGCAGAATAGTAAGCAATTGGGTGCTGAGAAGGTCCCAAAGTCTGAGTTAAAACACCAGAAGCTACTCCTCTTCGCTCATGCACATACAAAGTAAATGGTTTGTTGTAATCTGGAATGCCTAGAGCAGGGGCAGACAGGATAGCCTTTTTTAGCTGATAGAGCTGACAAGTGTTCGGGCTTTAGTTTTAGGGGCTCAGGAACCAAATCCCTTGTTAGTGCTATAAGGGGTTTAGTAATTTCCCCATAGCAAGGAATCCACTGCAAAACTCTGTTGCTCCCAGAATTTCTCTTAACTATTTTTTAGTGGTAGGACCACTCAATTTGTGAATATTCTCAATTCTCTTGGGAGAAATAAAACGGGCACCAGCTGTCAGAATGAACCCCAAGTATTCTACTTTGGGGAGACATCACTGAACTTTATCCCTCAAGATCTTATGTCCTCTTTTGTGGAATTCCAAAAGAAGGTGTTTACTATCTTCCTGACATGCTTCTTCTGCATCTGTGGAAGCCAAGAGTAGATCATCTACATATTTTATTAATTTGCAGTTTTTAAATTTTATATTATCTGTATCTTGTCTCAAAATTTGTGCAAATAAGCTCGGGATGTCTATGAAACCTTGTGGCAAACAATTCCGGGAGTATTGAATCCTCTGCCAGGTGAAAGCAAAGTATGCCTCGAGTTCTCATATATGGGTATGGAAAAGAAGGCTGAGCACAAGCCTGCTACTGTAAAGTATGTAGCTGTGCTAGGAATAGAAGAAATAATAGTATTGATATTGGAAACTACGGAGTGTCGCTTTATAACGTGATTGTTCACAGCCCTCAAATCCTGTATGAATATATAGAGGTGTTTGCCATCAGGCCCCCTTTTTGGTTTTTTAACGGGCAGGATGGGCATGTTGTATTCAGATTTACAAGGGAAAATTATTCCTTGGTCAATTAATGAGTTTATTATTGGGGTAATGCCCTCTGTTGCCTCCTTGGAGAGAGGATACTGAGGAATGCAAGGAGGTGGGCTGAATTTAGTTTTTATTTGAATGGGAACAGCTGATTTAAGTAGGCCTACATCAGTAGAAGATGTGGTCCAAAGAGACTCCGGTATATCTGTAGGTATTTCAAAGGTAGGATGCTCCTTTGCCTCCTGGCACTCTGAGAGAAGTACAGGGAGTAAATTTAAGGATTCCTCAGGCACTTCTAAGGAGAGAGAGCCATCTGGGGCATACATTATTGTGCCTTGTAATTTGCATAGTAGATCTCTCCCCAGAAATTTTGTGGGGGATCCAGGCATTAGAAGAAAAGAATGTTCAACAGTTAGGGGTCCCACACATACTATGCGAGGAGAAAGTTTTGGGACCTTTAACAGTTTTCCTGATACACCTACTACATTTAGGGAGCCAATAGAATCACATTTTCCATCTGGTTTGCTTACTAAAACTGACCTAAATGCTCCAGTGTCCAAAAGACAGTCATAGTGTGAATTTCCTAGCTTTAAAGTGACATGAGGTTCCTTACTATTTGGGGGGGAATGTATAGGGATTATTGGCATTAAAATATCAGAGTCTAGAAAATCAAAGGTGTCATTATGTGATTCCAAGGCCCTCACCCCTCCCCCTTCACACCTTCATAAAGATGCTTGGGCAGTTTTTTGGAACCATCCACTCTGTTGGGGGTATTCACCCTGAGTGTAGCGTGGTCAAGCTCCATTTCTTATATATTATTGTTGGGCATTGTGTTGGGTATTATCATTTTCCACATTTGGAGCATTGCACTGTCATTATTTTGATTGGCATTGTGGTTCCTATAGTTATTATTCCTAACATTGTTATTATTTCCATTTTTCTATAGCCAGCTCCTACAGACTATCATTGCATGGCCTCTCTTCCCACAGAAAGAGCATATTAAGGGTAATGTTAATGATTTATCTGTGGATTTCTGCAAAGGAGCCATGGTCTCTCCCTTATTTTTCAATTGTTCCTGTATCATTCTTTCAATTTCTTTTTTTTAAGTCTGCCACTGACATATTGTGTGTCTCGGGTTTTTTTTGTATGACCCTTATAAACATAGGTTGCTACTTTCCTCAGTTCTTTGAGGTCCATAGACTCCCATTTGGGACAGCTAGTTTCAAAGTAGTCTTTTACTACTGAACAACAATTCCTAATGAATTGCCTGTGTATATATTTAATATCCCTTTCTCTACTCAAATCAAGGTCCATATATGTATTTCCTACATCAATAAGTCTGTCCATAAAGTGGGAAGGGGTCTCATCAATTTCCTGTTGGGACCATTCAAATTTTTCCCATGTTTCAGGTCTATCAGAGCAATCTCTCATGGCTCTTAATAATGCTTCTCTGGCCAGGGCTTGTTTTGTGTGATCTTGTGCAACATTGGGGTTCCAGTGTGGATCTACAATTGGCCAATGGTGTGCTCCTTTACCTCTTTTCTGACTAGCTAGAGAGATGACATTATTTTTCTCTCTCTTTGTCAGAAATGTATCTAACAAATTTTCCACATCCAACCAAGAAGGGTCAAAGTTCCTGAATATATTCTCTAATTTTTCTATGACCAATATTGGTTCTGCCTCAAATGATGGAATATTGTCCTTGAATTTTTCTAAATTGTCAGGTTTAAAAGGTGTATAGTGTCTTACAGACACCAAGTTCCCCTCTTTATTAAAGGTGGGTACTTCCTTCAATGGAAATAAACTTGTGTCCAAATTATCTGGTGTTACTGTTTCTAGGCTTCTTGCTCTGTTTTCAATGGGGTAGGTAAGAGAAGGGAAAGGGTTAGGAATATTGGGTGTCGGGGCATGGGGGTTGGGGATGGGAGCATGAGCATGGGTGGAGGGAAGGGCCAGGGCGGGATGGGCAGAAACAGGGGTCAGGGCTGAAGGGACAGGGTGGGAGGCATGGGCCTAGACTAAAAGGGCAGGATCAGCAGGAGCAGGGAAGGAGGCATGGGCAGGGGGAGGGGCAGGGGGGGATGGGCAGAAACAGGGGTCAGGGCTGAAGGGACAGGGTGGGAGGCATGGGCCTAGACTAAAAGGGCAGGATCAGCAGGAGCAGGGAAGGAGGCATGGGCAGGGGGAGGGGCAGAGGGGGATGGGCCGGAACAGGGAGCAGGGATGAAGGGACAGGGTAGGAGGCATGGGAAGGGGGAGGGGCTGGTTAGTCAGGAGGGAGAGGAGCTGGTTAGTCCGAGGGGGATGCTATTTGAGAACTAGGAGCCAAATTGTTTTGGGCAGGGTGAGTCAGGGAATCTGATAATGATGGATAATGGAGAGATAAATCTCTCCTATTGTGGGATGCCCTTAACTCTCTTTTAATATTTTGCAGGAAGGCTTTTATCTCTCCCCATCTTTCTTCCATAAGTTCATCTTGTTCCACAAATCGTTGATTAATAAAAGTATTCTGTTCCGTAATTTGTTGATTAATAAAAGTATTTTGTTCTGTAATTTGTTGATTAATAAAAGTATTTTGTTCCATAATTTGTTGAGTAATAGAAGGAACAAGTGCTTGTTCTCTCTTAGAGGAAATTAGGTATATTATTACAACTCCAACAATTACAATCCCAAGGAAGAGGAATGCAAAGGTCATGTAGAGACTAATAGTCTCTGAAAAGAGCCATCCTATAGGAACACCTATTAGGAATCCCATGTACTTGGTTATTGAACTTATAAGCCATTTCCTAAGTAAACCATGTAAGGGCTGGAGCCACATTGTTTTTAAGTCAATTACTAAGTTGCCTGTAACTTTTCCTTTTTGTCAGTAGGTGGCTCTCTTTAATGCCTGCTGCCAAGGGCCTATACTATTGTAAATTCTCCTATCTTATTTCTTAGGCTAGGCTTATTTTAAAGGTCTGGGATAGGTCACAAGTAAAGAGAAAGCCAGACAAAACCGTATGCCTGGAGGCAGAGGCTGTATGAAAAGGGGTTGATTATGAGTGAATAGGATGTAAACAAAGGGTAGAGCTAAAACTACTTCTTTTTTTAAAGTGTTTATATGGGAAGGTCCCCAGCAATCTTTCTTTAGTCCTCAGGCTAAAACTGCTAGGACCATGTGCTACCTTCCTTGAGCAAAGCCCACTTAAATTTTTAAGACTAGAGAGGCCGGGAAACAGGAAAATGCGCTTTAAGTTGGCTCCCTAGCTGTACTCAGCTGTTTTTGTTGCGAGGCAAGGGCTCTGTCGCTGCTAACCAATTGATTAGATTTAGCTACCTATTTAGCTATCAGAGTCACACAGCTGGGAAGTATCTGAGGTCAGATCTGAGCCTAGGATCTTCCTTCTCTAAGCCTGGCCTGGATCTCAATCCAGTGAGCCAGCCAGCTGCCCCCTTAAGATTAAAGGGAGGAAAAGAAAAAAAAAACCTGCTGACCCCAATTTAAATTAAGGAGAAAAGAGAAGAGAGAAAAGGTGTTTTATACTCACCTGTTCTGGCAGCTGTGTCTTTAAGCCGAGTTAGGTGGTAAAAAGGACTGACTGAGTGAGGAGGAAGTGGGGTGAAAAGGCAAGAAAATTCAGGAAAATTATTGAGGGAACTCAATAAACCTTTGAGGTCTGCCAAACTGTTATGGTAAAAATCACCTTTAAAGATTGTTATAATATTAATTTATGGTCACCAAGGAATTTACTTATGAAATTCCTAAAATGAAACACTCAAGTCAGAACGGAGTTTATGGTGGTTTAATCACAACGGGAGTAAGAAAAGGAGAGAGAGAGAGAAGGAGAGAGGAGGAAAGAGAAAAAGGTTAACTCAACCTTCTGGCAGAGCCAGAGGGAGTTTAGGCCCAAAGGCCAAGGTAGAAAAGAGAATTAGTCCTTGACTCACGTGACCGATCTGAAGGAAAGCTGTCTGTGGGCCTCCTCCCTGCTCAAGCTCCTAGCATGAACTGGCACCTAGCCCTGTCCACAGGAAGTGAGTGAATTCCAGAGGCTGTTCCCTACCTCACTTCCTGTGCCTCACAAGTGCCAATGGTGGCTCAAGCTTGGCTTAGGACAGACCAGGTGGGCAGTTAGTTATTTCTGATTTGTCATTGACTAGCACATGGCCATGTAGTATGGGTGTGCACAATTTGGGGTGCTAGACCAAGCAAGATGGAGATTTTAAAATTCACACCAGTTTCCCTCAACTGTTTCACTGTAGCCTACATCTTTCAGTGAGACAAATCATTCATCCTTCTCTATTTAAAAGGAAGGGAAAGTCCCTCCCCTATCCATTTTTAACAGCTGACAAGCCAAAGACAGAACCTTTTCAGTTATTGGTAATTAAGGCTGACTGGGGGAGGGGTATGTGAAGATTGGATTTGTCTCTCCCCTGATTGTAACAATGAAGGTACTTAGCTCTTCCTTGATTGTGAAGATTAAATTGTAATTCCCTGTCTATTTTTAATTTTAATCCCCAAAAATGTAAGCACAGTACTTAAACTTGAGTATGGAGATCTACCCATTTTGGATTTTAACCACAAAAAGGTGTGAACACCCATTTCATACATTGAGTTAAGGATCTGTGACCCACGTGTGAAAGAGTGGACAGTCCTGGAGTGGAGCATCGGTTGTGCTTGGTAGACCTAAAAATTTAGGGGAAGTGACAGAAGAGAAAAATTTCTTTAAAAGTGGAAACAGAGACTTCCGTGTTATCATGGCTGCAATCTAGACGCCACACGCTTCCTCTCCCCGGCACTGAACGAAACAGACTACATCAAAGGAGCATAAAAATCATCTTTGGAGGAACAGAAGGACACCCCAGTACTCCACAGAGGTGAAGGTACGTGGGGTTTGAACATTTCCACACTATAATAAGAAGGAGGAAAAGCTTGCACAGAAACGTGAACTGAGCCTCCCTTCCCCCTCCACCTCCCCCACCAAACCAGAGTGAGCTACCTGAGCGCTCACTGGGACAGCGAGTGAGTGGGGAACGTCTCTGTCTGGGGGGGGGGGGCACTCCAGGGGCCTTGGGATCTGGGGACTGCCAGGAAAAAACATCTCAGGGCGGTTTCACTGGAGAACCCAGCTCTGAGCATGGGGGTCAGCGGAGCTGTACTTGGGGCAGTTGCACTGAACATCTCAGCGGAGCTAAACACCAGGGGTGGACGACGTGCTGATTATCTGGGCGGAGCTGAACACCTGGGCAGTGTGGCTGTGATCAGGGCCCCAGCACTCTAAGAAACCTCGGAGACTGGAAAGAACTAGTCTGAGGCAACCTAAATTCACAGAAAACCCGCCCACATCACCCAGACCCCAGTCCAAAAAGGAAAGGGGAATAAAACCACCAAAGGGATGGCTCACATGCCCCAAAATCAAGCCTCCAGGAAGAAAGGGAAAAAGGTGACTATTGAAAACTTTTATGGTGGAAGTACCCAAGGAAAAGAAGAGAATGAGGAGGAAATCCAAAAAAAATCAGAACATGCCTCCCAAATGGAAACTATCAACAAGCTCTGGAAGATCTCAAACTGGAGCTTACCCAAAAGATGGAAACCTGGAAAGAAAAATGGGAGAAAGAGATCAGCAGTCTGACAGATAAGACTGCTCAATTGAAAAAAGAGCTCGAAGCATCCAGACAAAGCTGAAAAGCAAAACCAGTCCCTAACGACCAGAATCAAGCAACTCGAAGTGAGATCATAAAACAGCAAAAATCAATAAATCAAACCCAAAAAATTAATGAATTAGAAGAAAACATAAAATATCTCACTGAGAAGGTCACCGATCTGGAAAACAAAGGGAGAAGAGAAAACCTCCGAATTATCGGTCTCCCAGAAAAACCAGAGATAAACAATAAACTTGATATTATTCTACAGGAGATTATAAAAGAAAATTTCCCCCACGTTCTGGAGCAAGGGGGCAAAATAGAAATAGAAAGGATTCATAGAACACCTTCTATACTAAATCCCCAAAAGACAACCCCTAGGAATGTAATTGCCAAATTCAAGAGATTCCAAGAAAAGGAGAAAATCCTACAAGAAGCCAAGAAGAGGAGCTTCACATATAAGGGGGCTCCCATAAGGATCAAACACGACTTAGAGGCTAGCACACTAAGAGACCACAAAGCACAGAACACGATATTTAGAAAGGCAAGAGAGCTGGGTCTCCAACCAAGAATCAACTACCCAGCAAAACTGACTATATACTTCCAGGGGAAAGAATGGGCATTCAACAAAATAGAAGATTTCCAAGCATTTGCTAAGAAAAGACCAGAGCTCTGTGGAAAGTTCGATATCCAAGCACAGAAAGCAAGAGAAACATGAAAAGGTAAATATGAAAGAAAGGGAAAAGGAGTTAAATCTTATCTTTTATAGAAGAGAGTCAAACTCTCTTCTATAAGGACTACATTTACATCAAATTATATATATTAATATGTGTGGGAAATGTTTTGTGTAAGTCTCAAAAATTGTAGCATCATAAGAGTAGTTAGAAGAAACATGCATAGGGAAAGATTGGGGCATCAAGAAGATTTGGGGAAAGTGGAGGCAAAGAAAGGAAAAGGGAGGGGGGAACCATCAATAATACTAAGACTTACTTCAAGAAATAGGGGGGGACTTAATAGAATAATCTTTCCCATATAAAGATACACATGGGAAGGGGAGGGGAAGAACTCTCATATGAGAAGGAGAGGAAGAGAGCGTGAAGTGGAATTACTTAAACCTTACTCTCAGTGAAATTAAATCTGAGAGGGAAGAACATCTAGATCCAGTGGGATCCTGAATTCTATCTTATCCATTAGGGCAAGAAAGAAAGGAAAATTAAGGGAGGGGGGAGCATAAAAAAGGAGGGAAGAGGAGGGGGGAGGGAGCATAAAAAGGGAGGGAAGAGCAGGGGGAAGGGGAAGGGAGCACAAAAAGGGAGGGGCTAGAAAGGGAAGCATATCAAGGGAGGGGACTAGGGGGACTGACCTAAAGTAAATCACTGGTTCAAAAGGAGATAGCTAAAGAAGAAAGGTCAGAACTAGGGGAAGATATCAAAATGCCAGCGAATCCACAAATGACAATCATAACTTTGAACGTGAATGGGATGAACTCACCCATAAAATGTAGACAAATAGCAGATTGGATTAGAACCCAAAACGCTACCATTTGTTGTCTTCAAGAAACACATATGAGGTGGGTTGACACTCACAAGGTTAGAATTAGAGGTTGGAGTAAGACCTTTTGGGCCTCAACTGATAGAAAGAAGGCAGGAGTTGCAATCATGATATCTGACAAAGCCAAAGCAGAAATAGACCTGATCAAAAGGGATAGGGAAGGTAAATATATTCTGTTAAAAGGGAATATAGACAATGAGGAAATATCACTAATCAACATGTATGCATCAAATGGTATAGCATCCAAATTTTTAATAGAGAAACTAGGAGAATTGAAGGAGGATATAGACAGTAAAACCATATTAGTGGGAGACTTGAACCAACCACTATCAAATGTAGATAAATCAAACCAAAAAATAAACAAGAAAGAGGTAAAAGAGGTGAATCAAATTTTAGAAAAATTAGAGTTAATAGACATATGGAGAAAAATAAATAGGGACAAAAAGGAATACACCTTCTTTTCAGCACCACATGGCACATTCACAAAAATAGATCATACACTAGGTCACAGAAACATGGCACTCAAATGCAGAAAAGCAAAAATAATAAATGCAGCCTTTTCAGATCACAAGGCAATAAAAATGTTGATCGGTAAGGGTACATGGAGAGCCAAATCAAAAATGAATTGGAAATTAAATAATATGATACTCCAAAATCGGATAGTTAGAGAAGAAATCATAAAAACAATTAATAATTTCGTTGAGGAAAATGACAATGGTGAGACATCCTTTCAAACCTTATGGGATGCAGCCAAGGCAGTACTTAGAGGAAAATTCATATCCCTGAGTGCATATATTCACAAGTTAGGGAGGACAGAGATCAAGGAATTGGAAATACAAATTAAAAAACTTGAGAACGAACAAATTAAAAACCCCCAGAAGAAAACCAAACTAGAGATCCTAAAAATTAAGGGAGAAATTAATAAAATCGAAAGTGACAGAACTATTGACCTAATAAATAAGACTAGAAGCTGGTACTTTGAAAAAACAGACAAAATAGACAAAGTACTGGTTAATCTAATTAAAAAAAAGGAAAGAAGAAAGGCAAATTAATAGCATCAAGGATGAAAAGGGGGATCTCACCTCCAATGAAGAGGAAATTAAGGCAATCATAAAAACTACTTTGCCCAACTATATGGCAATAAATATACCAACCTAAGTGATATGGATGAATATTTACAAAAATACAAATTGCCTAGACTAACAGAAGAAGAAATAGATTTCTTAAATAATCCCATGTCAGAAAAAGAAATCCAACAGGCCATCAAAGAACTTCCTAAGAAAAAATCCCCAGGGCCTGACGGATTCACCAGTGAATTCTATCAAACATTCAAAGAACAGTTAATCCCAATACTATACAAACTATTTGACATAATAAGCAAAGAGGGAGTTCTACCAAACTCCTTTTATAACACAAAAAGGGTACTAATTCCAAAACCAGGCAGGCCAAAAACAGAGAAAGAAAATTATAGACCAATCTCCCTAATGAATATAGATGCAAAAATCTTAAATAGGATACTAGCAAAAAGACTCCAGCAAGTAATCAGAAGGGTCATCCACCATGATTAAGTAGGATTTATACCAGGGATGCAGGGTTGGTTCAATATTAGGAAAACCATCCACATAATTGACCACATCAACAAGCAAACCAACAAGAACCACATGACTATCTCAATAGATGCAGAAAAAGCCTTTGATAAAATACAACACCCATTCCTACTAAAAACACTAGAAAGCATAGGAATAGAAGGGTTATTCCTAAAAATAATAAACAGTATATATCTAAAACCATCAACTAGTATCATCTGCAATGGGGATAAACTAAATCCATTCCCATTAAGATCAGGAGTGAAACAAGGATGCCCATTATCACCTCTACTATTTGACATTGTATTAGAAACACTAGCAGTAGCAATTAGAAAAGAAAAAGAAATTGAAGGCATTAAAATAGACAAGGAGGAGACCAAATTATCTCTCTTTGCAGATGACATGATGGTCTACTTAAAGAATCCTAGAGATTCAACCAAAAAGCTAATCGAAATAATCAACAACTTTAGCAAAGTTGCAGGATACAAAATAAACCCACATAAGTCATCAGCATTTCCATATAATTCCAACACAGCTCAGCAGCAAGAACTAGAAAGAGAAATCCCATTCAAAATTACCTTAGACAAAATAAAATACTTAGGAATCTATCTCCCGAGACAAACACAGGATCTATATGAACACAACTACAAAACACTTTCCACACAACTAAAACTAGACTTGAACAATCAGAATAACATTAACTGCTCATGGGTAGGATGAGCCAATATAATAAAAATGACCATCCTACCCAAACTCATGTATCTATTTAGTGCCATACCCATGGAACTTCCAAAAAATTTTTTTACTTATTTAGAAAAAATGATAACAAAGTTCATTTGGAAGAACAAAAGATCAAGGATATCCAGGGAAATAATGAAAAAAAATACAAAGGAAGGGGGCCTTGCAGTCCCAGATCTCAGACTATATTATAAAGCAGCAGTCATCAAAACAATTTGGTACTGGCTAAGAGAAAGAAAGGAGGATCAGTGGAATAGACTGGGGGCAAGCAACATCAGCAAGACAGTATATGACAAACCCAAAGATCCCAGCTTTTGGGACAAAAATCCACTATTTCATAAAAACTGCTGGGAAAATTGGTGGACAGTGTGGGAAAGATTAGGTTTAGATCAACACCTCACACCCTACACCAAGATAAATTCAAAATGGGTGAATGACTTGAACATAAAGAAGGAAACTATAAGAAAATTAGGCGAACACAGAATAGTATATATGTCAGATCTTTGGGAAGGGAAAGACTTCAAAACCAAGCAAGAATTAGAAAGAGTTACAAAATGCAAAATAAATAATCTGGAATACATCAAATTAAAAAGTTTTTGTACAAACAAAACCAATGTAACCAAAATCAGAAGGGTAGCAACAAATTGGGAAACAATCTTCATAAAAACCTCTGACAAAGGTTTAATTACTCAAATTTACAAAGAACTAAATCAATTGTACAAAAAATCAAGCCATTCTCCAATTGACAAATGGGCAAAGGACATGAACAGGCAGTTCTCAGCCAAAGAAATCAAAACTATTAATAAGCACATGAAAAAGTGCTCTACATCTCTTATAATCAGAGAGATGCAAATCAAAACAACTGAGGTATCACCTCACACCTAGCATATTGGCTAAAATGACAGCAAAGGAAAGTAATGAATGCTGGAGGGGATGTGGCAAAGTGGGGGCACTAATTCATTGCTGGTGGAGTTGTGAATTGATCCAGCCATTCTGGAGGGCAATTTGGAACTATGCCCAAAGGGTGATAAGGGACTGTCTGCCCTTTGATCCAGCTATAGCACTGCTGGGTTTGTACCCCAAAGAGATAATAAGGAAAAAGACTTGTACAAGAATATTCATAGCTGCGCTCTTTGTGGTGGCCAAAAATTGGAAAATGAGGGGATGCCCATCAATTGGGGAATGGCTGAACAAACTGTGGTATATGTTGGTGATGGAATACTATTGTGCTAAAAGGAATAATAAAGTAGAGGAATTCCATGGAGACTGGAACAACCTCCAGGAAGTGATGCAGAGCAAAAGGAGCAGAACCAGGAAAACATTGTACACAGAGACTGATACACTGTGGTACAATCGAAGGTGATGGACTTCTCCATTAGTGGCAATGCAATGTCCCTGAACAATCTGCAGGGATCTAAAAAATACTATCCACAAGCAGAGGATAAACTGTGGGAGTAAAAACACCGATGAAAAGCAACTGCCTGACTACAGCGGTGGAGGGGATATGACTGAGGAGAGACTCTAAATGAACACTCTAATGCAAATACCAACAACAGGGAAATGGGTTTGAGTCAAGAACACATGTGATAACCAGTGGAATCGTGCGTCGGCTATGGGAGAGGGAAAAGTGGTCGGAGGGGGGGAGAGGAGGAAAAGAAAATGATATTTGTTTCCCGTGAATAATGTTTGGAAATGACCAAATAAAATAATGTTCAAAATTAAAAAAAAAAGTGGAAACAGAGACAGACTTGGAGGGAAGAGACACATTTGGAGTGAAGAGACACTTGGAGTGGAGACTCATATTTGGAGTGGAACCTCCTGTAAGAGGCGGTTTTACTGGAGTCAAGGCTGATAAATAATCTGTTGATTGAACTGACACATGGTGAGTATAAAGGCTGACTTTAGAAATTCATTTTTGGGATTTAGTAATTAAATCCCTGGCGACCAATTAAATATATTCAGTCCAACCATAAAATTAACAGGTAGCAATCTTGGAATAGAAGACAAAGTCTGACAGTCATTCCTCTCACTTCAGGAGGGTGGACTTTCTTAAAAGGCCAGACATAAAAGCAACTTTTTTCCTGTGAAGAGGTTTCTAGAGTTGAGAGCAAAGAAACAGGGGTGAGAGCAAACAAGCATGTAGCAAAAGTTTATACTAGCCTGTGTATCTTTCATCATGGTGGCATAGTTGTTCTGGTGGTTGTATGATATAATTTATAATGTTATTCCCAACTATATCTGGGCAATAGTCCAAATAACACAGCTATGGGACTGGATAACTAAGGAAGTCAAAAGTGTATGGCCACTCTTCCCTACCATATATGGAACAACTATTTAGTATGTCAAATCCTTACTAACCTAAGGAAGGGAATAAAGCTAGTTATGGGCAAACCAAATAACATCAATGACTCCAAACTAGTGATGGTTCTTAAGCAAATGAATACTATGACTGAACTATTTCAGGGGCTGATGACAAAACTTGAAAAGATGGGAATTGGCAATGACATAAATAAAGACAAGGGCACTAACAATGGCTGTGACAATGGCAAGGACACCACTCCAACATTAACCATTGGGGTCTGCACTGACAAAGTAACTGCAGCCAAGGAAACAAACAGAGTCCACAAACACTGGGGGTGCTGAAGGGGTACAAAACATCTTACCTCTCCAGGATTACACAAAGCTCAACCCATATTCAGGGGTGGTTCACTTAAAAATCCACAAGGCCTCTATAGCCATGGTCCTAGAAAGCCTGAGGCAACAAATTCCAAAATTTTTCCTGAAGCCATACAAATGTCTGAAGGAGCTAAAAAGGGCAATTAGGTTTTATGAACCCAGTTTTTCAGATATGGAAATTCTTTTAGGGGAGCTATTTAGTCCTGCAGAGCAAGCCCAATTTATTACGAAGACCAGAGGAAATTCCCAACTTACAAGCTCGCTGGAATTTCATTCAGACGTTGAACTTTCTAACCCCCAGAGTCTTTCTTATTTAAAAAAAGCTAGAGAATACCTCTTAGAAACAATAAGAACATTTTGTCCACAGCCCAATTCCTGGAGCAAATTTGAAAGGACCCCCCAAGAAATGGGTGAGCATCCTTCAATCTATCTGGACTGCCTCCTCAAAGCTGGCAAAACCATCTTAGGGTTCCGTGAGAATAGTGATCAGATACTGCAGCATGTTAGGAGACAGTTTCTAAAGGGTTGCACCCCCAGAATCAAAACTTTTTCAAACAATTCTGCCCTAGATATGACACTATGATTCTGGAAGAATTGAGGGAGTCAGCAGCTTACTTGCATGACACTAATAGGGAACAACAGAGGGAAAAGGAGGATCAAATGAAGGAATTGAAACAGAAGCTAAAAGATGCGAATTAAACAATCAGGCAAAAAGAAATAGAGGTCAAAAACCTAGCTATAGTCAGAACCTTCAAACAGCCTAAACCTCAATTCCAACAGAGCAGGCAGGCAGCTCCAAAAAAGATGCTTCTTGTGCAATAAGTTAGGACACATAGTCAGATCTTGACCAAAGAAAACAGAATATGATCAGAGTAATGGTAGAAGACTAGTATATAACAACTACAATCAATACAAAGGCAATAGAAATAATTACAGGAGAAACAATAACAATGGTTACAAAACAAAATGTTGTGATCATTGTATATTGAGAACTCAAAGTCCTGATCTTGAGACAATGAAGAGAATGATTAGCCAGGGAACAAGACCAAAATATTCCTCTGTAGTAGCAAATGGAAATAAGGATAATGCTTTATGAAGCCAGGACATAGCATTACCTACATTGAAAATTGCAAAAGGATGCAAGAAATATCCTAGCGCACAAAAACTATTGGTGGAATTCATAGTGGAAGAAGTAGATTATGGGGATACAGAACTCAAAGGAAAAAGCTTAGAGCAGTAGAAAAAAGAGAAAGTAGAAAGAGAAATGGAAAACTATATCATAGAAATTAAAAACAAAATATTTGGGGCACAGGAGACAAATAATGGGATACAAGAAAGCAATGATATGGACTAGGACCTTGTCAAGAGACACTTAGAAAGCTTTTTCAGATGCACATATGAGAATGTGGAATGTAGCTTGAATTATCCACATAAGTCCTCAATTCATTTCCCTGTGCCTATCAACCTATACATATCAACCAGTTCTTGTATTCCAATTGACTCAGAGATTTCATCTTGCTGAGAAAAGTCAACCAGAGCGAAGAGACCTGTCTGCCTATAGGTGTGGTTGAAGCCATATTTGACTAAAGCATTCCAGGGCAAATTCAGTGATTACCTCACCCATATCTACTCCTACTGAACTATTTCCCATCCACCATAAATATTTGGAGTGTCAGACAGTAAGGAAGATAGGGAATGTGGGGTTACAGATAGAGAGTCTAATTGTAAGTTAGCATCAGGAACAGAAGAATAGATCCAAGAGTATCTCTTAGATTTGGAGGGAGAATTTTTAGAGATCTAGAAGTAGGGAAACCTATTCCCTGGCCCTCCTTCCTTTCCCTGTTTGAAAGAATATAATAAACCCCAATACTTTTCATAAAGAATGCAGTCAGATTGTGTTTCCTGTCATTTGGGTGAGTAGGCCTGACAGACTAGCCTATAGCCTGATAGATACAGAGAAGATCACTTGACCAATATACCATCAGTACAGTCAAGTAACTCACTTATTTCATTACCAAAGCTAAAGGGGTATAAGGTAAGCCTTATACATAGAGAAGCTTTTGGAATGTTACAGAGGGAGACTTGATGGACAGGATTAGTTGTTGGAAGGAACAGCAAAGAACTCTGGGAAACAAGAAGAAGGGGGAGTTCATTTCCTGAACTCAGAGAAGGACAAAGCTCATTTCCCTGCCTCAGGATTTGAATCCTTGAATATCTGAGGCTTTCCCAACCTTTCCCTTGAACCTCAAAAACCTGGGATTGTACCTGTTTCTCCTGGAACCAACTAAAAGGGTTATCTGAATATTTTATGGTGGTTTGAGGGGTTGGACCCTGAAAGCCTGCTGAGTCAACCTGAAATACAATTTACTCTCTCAGTAATAGCTGAAGAAAGACTTGGCAACCATTAATTTAGATTATATTAACAGATAGAAAGAAGAGAGAAATCAAGAATGCTTTGACTGGAGCCATAGCCTTTGTCTAGGCTAAAGAGACTCCATACTAAAATTACATTTAGAACAAGGCTCTCCCACTCTCCATCCCCAACTTCTACCATGTTCATATTAAACCACTTTTCTTGAGACAAAAGGCAGTCAGATAATCCTTCAGGAGGGAAAAGGCTTTTAGGGTGAGGGATTTACTTAAGGGTGAGAATCGCTCTGTAACTCTAAGTGTTTGACAAATCTTGGGGTGGCAGCCATTGGTTCTTACCCTAGCTGGAGTTGACCAGGGATGACATTGAAGAATAGTCAGGCATAAGCCAAGACCTGTCAAAACAGTCAAACCCTAATTTCCTTGAGTGTCTCTGCTCTGGCCAGACGACTCCAGCTTGCCATCACACTGAGCACTGTCAGGACAGAAATTGTCTCTCTAACAGAAGGAAAGAGGTTTCTCTACAAGTCAATCCACCAGGTCTAGGGTCAAATAACATTTTCTAGGAGAACCCCCTAACAACCCTTTTAATATTTCCATTCCCTATTGGGAAAACTATCTGGGACTGAGAGCAAATACCAGCTCTCTGCCCAGTCATGGAGGGGAAGTTCCCTGGAGGAGTTTTGTTCATTGGCTCTCTCTTACAACTTCAAACTCCTCATTTCAGAGTTCTCCTTTTACCCCTCACATATATTTTAACAGGGGCATTGTACAGGATGCTACCACATGAAGGAACTAGAGCAGGGGATGCTGAAAAACAAGTACTTACTTGCTATGGGGTGGGCCAGCCTCCCACAAGGGATAGGGTCTTGGAGGTGAGACGGTGTCGGCAGAATGATGAATGGGACACAACTTTCTATTCAACCCACAGCACAGGTTTCACAGGAAAAACTGTTCCACCTTGGCTGAGACTTGGCTTTATTTTACGCCCTCATGATCACATATCTACTTGGCACACAATTTCATTCTCAACATACATGTTTCCATAGAACCTAACAACAGACACAAAGCCTAAGGAGATAGTCAACAAAACATTGTTACTAAGTGCAGGGTCAGAGGGTAGAAACAACATGACTCAGATATAGGCTGGGGAATTCAGAACATAAATTTGCCAGAATTTTTAATGCATAGAAAAGAGGGTTCTATATAAGTGGGTATATAAGAATGCTTAGGTTTAATTTTATAAGTGGGATCTCCTGGTAATATTCTGGGGGGACAGAGTGGGACATCTGTATTAACCCTGCAATCATGTTTCTCTCATCTGTTTTTCCTGGGGCTAAGAATAATAATCATAGAAATTCCAATAATAAGGGGATGTTAATAAGGAAAGTCACTTAAGGGAGTTTCAGCAGATGTTCCCATCCTTCCTGGGGGCTGCTTTGCAGTTCCTGGTTTCCATATGTGACCATGTCAAACAGTATGGTCTTTGATGGTTCCCAGCACTTACTAAGCTATAATTAGAGGAAAAAGCTGTAGAAAACTCTCCTGCAACAATGTTTCCCTCTGAGATATAGCATGTGTCACCTAACCTGGGAATTGTGCATCTAAAATCCCATAAACACTTCATGCAAGTCAATTTGGATGCAATTAAAAAGACAATTCCAAAGTTTAACAATGAACCAGTGGGAGTGATTAGGGAGTTTAAGAGAGTAATTAGAATTTTCGATCCAGATTTTTGGAACTTTGAAATTCTTATAGACGAATTATTAACTAGGAGAGAAAAAAATTTATTGAACAAACACATAATAATGATGATCTCACTCCATGGCCCATGGAAAATCTGGAACTTAAGGTGAATTCTGCTGAAGCATACAGATATTTGAGAAAGGCTAGGGAATCTATTCTAGAAGTCATGAAATCAAATCCCAAGCACCCTGGCACATGGTCAAAATTTGAAAGATTAAGGTAGGAGGCAGGGAAACACCAGCAACATTTTTGGACAGACTTATAGATTGTGGGGAGAAATGGCTAGAAATGGACATTTTACCTGATGATAACATAGGCCACATTTGAAGACAATTTGTAAAGAATTCTTGTCCCTTTAAGAAACTATTTTAGAAACAATTGGCCTAACTGGTACACTATGGGCCTAAAGGAACTTAAAAGAATGGTGAGCAATATTTAACCAGCAAATAAAGACAGATAGGCAGAGGTCAAAAATGACTTGATTGATGACTTATGAAAGCAATTAAAAGAAGCAAACCAAAAGCATAAAGAAAGTAATATAAAAGAGATAAAAGCAGTGGCAGCTTTAAAATCTTACAGACCTACTAAAAGTGACTACAATTCCAGAACAAATAGGCAAAATCCCCCTATATGTTATTTATGTAATTGTGTTGGACACATCATGAGAGAGTATTGTTTTAGAGGACAGTTCTATGGGCAAGGATTTAGTGTAAACCAAGGCAATAGCTTTAACAACATTGGTTATAGGCAGAATTCATATAACAACAGGTTTAACAATACATACCAAAGGCAAGATAGTAACTGCTGTCATCATGGTTGTTGCCATGGATCCCAATAAGCCCCAGACTTGCAAACAATGCAAGAATATGTAAAATGTAGAGCTCATCCTAAATACTCTCAAGTAACATGTAAGTCAAATAAATATTCTCAATTGCCAGAAAGGGGATATGCAAAAGGGGGCATGTGCATTATGAAGGTGTGCACAGGATAGCACAGCTTTAGGAAACAAAAATAAAGATTGTGGGAAGGCATGGATACTATGACAAGTGAGAATAATGAAATAGATCATGAAGGAAGGTGTTGAGAAAAACATAAATCCTGGCAAAATGACAGAATTATTAAACCCTCACAAAATAGTGATGCAGAAGTAAATGGGGAGGTGGAATGTAATGGTCAGGAATTAGAGATGCAATTCCTGGATCCTGCTATTTTAGCACCTATTATAACTACACATTCACCACTGAATAACACAGACCACATGTTACATTAAATGTTTGGGGGACATATTTATGATTGCTTAGTGGAAATGGATGTGAGTAAAAGCATTTAGCACACTTCCTCTGAGGAATGTAAGGCTGTAGGGAGTTTGAAAGTAGTGGGAGTAACTGGGAGACCACAAAGGCCAAAGAAGTTACAGCACAAGATGGTATCCTTGGGTCCTTTATCTGTGCAACATTCATTTCTTTTAATGCCCAACTCACTGATGAATTTACTTGGCAGGGATCTTTTACATAAATTAAGGGCACTTCCCGAAGAATCCCTGAAAATTTTTCCAATGTTATTCTTAGACATAATTGAGGTAGAATGCGTTCAATTTATCCAATCCCAGATGAAATTCCAAATGGTCTATGGGCTTCCTATTCTACAGATGTAGGCTTACACCAGTTAGTAAAGACTGGAAGGGGTTCTCCACCTTGTATTCCCCAATATCCTTTAAGCAAAGAGGCAGTAGAGGGCATAAAACCAATTATAGAATCATTTTCAGAGCAAGGCATTATAGTCCCATGAATTTCAGAATTTAATACCCCTATACTCCAAATTAAAAAACCAAACGTCAATGAAAATAGGAAACTGTGTTACAGATTTGTTCAAGATTTAAGGGCTATAAATGATTGTTATAAAATCCCACCCAATAGTACTATCCCCATCTCCTCCATACCCAGTTATGCATATGTCATGATGGTAGACATGTTCTGCTTTCTTTTTCATCCCCATACATAAGGACTCCCAAAAGATTTTTGCTTCCACCTGGTAGGGAATAAGTTTCTGTCAGAGCTGTTTGCCTGAAG
The DNA here is from genome assembly GCF_027887165.1 of Monodelphis domestica. Classification (NCBI taxonomy): domain Eukaryota; kingdom Metazoa; phylum Chordata; class Mammalia; order Didelphimorphia; family Didelphidae; genus Monodelphis; species Monodelphis domestica. Next base: position 68,858,687 of record NC_077230.1, read on the forward strand.
GGTAATGTGAAAGTCCATCTCTCTTTGCAAATCCTAAATATTTAGAAACTATCCATATTGAAAACAGCAAATTAGTAAATTTTGTAGATGACATTCTTTTAGCCTCTCCAAATACAAAAATTTGTCTTAGAGGTAGCAAATTTCTTTTATGTGAATTATATAAGTGAGGATATAAGATTTCCAAAACCAAGCTGCAATGGTGTTACCAAGAGTTGAATACCTAGGATTCATTCTCTCTGGAGGTTCTAGGAGTATTTCCCAAAAACATCTAGCCAACATCCAAAAACTTAGTGAAAAGAACCAAAAGACAGGAGCCATACTTGGGACAATAGGTTTCTATAGACAGTGGATCTCTGGGTATAGTGAATTAACCAAATCTCTTACTGATTTAACCAAAAATACAGAACCAGAACTACTCAAACTTAAATCAGAACATTTATAAGCCATAATAAAACTTAAGGAAGCAATTCTTTCCATACAAGCCCTTGGGATACCAGATTATAAAAAATATTTTATGTTATTTGTGAATGAGCATAATAAAGGCATAGCTTCTGAAGTGTTAGTACAAACCCTATAACTAAACCACTGTCCCATAGCATATTACAGTGCAAAGCAAGACCGTATCACAACTGGCATCACTTGATGCTTGTGCGGCATTACAGTCACAGTGCTATTGGTGTGGAAGTCTGCATATCCAATTCTTGGTTGTCCTTTAACAATCTCTTGCCCTCACCAAGTAGAAGCCCTTATGCTTAAATATTGCAGTTGGGCTTTCTCAGATCAACATATAGCCAAATATGATATAATTCTTCTTGGGAATGAAAATATACAAATTAAAAGGTATAGTGTGTTGAACCCAGCAACACTTCTTCCTGATTTACCAACTAATGAAGAACCATTGCATGAATGCACAACAGTTTGTAGAGTTAGCAGAACAAACCAAGAAGAGATTTAAAAGGTAGACCAATTGAAACCCTGATCTTGTTATTTTACTGACAGTTCTTCACATATGCAAAATGGGATACAATACACGGATACAGGGGTAGTTATAGAATTTGAGACCTTATGGTGTGCTTGCTTATCTAAGAATATGAGTGCTCAAGGAGCAGAGTTAGTGGTTCTGATACACACACATAACATAGCTGAAAGCAAGAGAGCTAATGTTATGTATTCTCAATATGCCATACAACTGGATCAATTTGGAAACAGAGAGGGTTTATTACATCTGCGTGAAAACAAATAGCTCATACTAGGATTATAACAGAGTTACTTACAGCTATCCTAAAACCTAAAGAATTGACTGTAAGAAAGGAGGATCAGTGGAATGGACTGGGGGCAAGTGACCTCAGCCAGATAGTATATGATAAACCCAGAGATTCCAGGTATTGGGACAAAAATCCACTATTCGATAAGAACTGCTGGGAAAATTGGAAGACAGTGTGGGAGAGATTAGGAATTGATCAACACCTGACACCCTACACCAAGATAAATTCAAAATGGGTGAAAGACTTAAACATAAAGAAGGAAACCATAAGTAAATTGGGTAAACACAGAATAGTATACATGTCAGACCTTTGGGAAGGGAAAGACTTTAAAACCAAGCAAGACATAGAAAGAGTCACAAAATGTAAAATAAATAATTTCGACTACATCAAATTAAAAGGCTTTTGTACAAACAAAACCAATGTAACTAAAATCAGAAGGAAAACAACAAATTGGGAAAAAATCTTCATAAAAACCTCTGACAAAGGTTTAATTACTCAAATTTATAAAGAGCTAAATCAATTGTACAAAAAATCAAGCCATTCCCCAATTGATAAATGGGCAAGGGACATGGATAGGCAGTTTTCAGATAAAGAAATCAAAACTATTAATAAGCACATGAAGAAGTGCTCCACATCTCTTATAATCAGAGAGATGCAAATCAAAACAACTCTGAGGTATCACCTCACACCTAGCAGATTGGCTAACATGACAGTTATGGAAAGTAATGAATGCTGGAGGGGATGTGGCCAAGTAGGGACATTAATTCATTGCTGGTGGATTTGTGAACTGATCCAGCCATTCTGGAGGGCAATTTGGAACTATGCACAAAGGGCGATAAAAGAATGTCTACCCTTTGATGCAGCCATAGCACTGCTGGGTCTGTACCCCAAAGAGATAATGGAGAAAAAGACATGTTCAAGAATATTCATAGCTGCACTCTTTGTGGTAGCCAAAAATTGGAAAATGAGGGGATGCCCATCAATTGGGGAATGGCTGAACAAACTGTGGTATATGTTGGTGATGGAATATTATTGTGCAAAAGGGAATAATAAAGTGGAGGAGTTCCACGGAGACTAGAATGACCTCCAGGAAGTGATGCAGAGCGAGAGGAACAGAACCAGGAGAACATTGTACACAGAGACAAACACACTGTGGTATAATCGAACATAATGGACTTCTCCATTAGTGGCAGTGTAATGTCCCTGCACAATCTGCAGGGATCAAGGAGAAAAAACACTATCCATAAGCAGAAGACAAACTGAGGGAGTAGAAACACCGAGGAAAAGCAACTGCCTGACTACAATGGCTGAGGGGATATGACAGAGGAGAGACTCTAAACGAATACTCTAAAGCAAATACTAACAACATGGCAATGGGTTCGAATCAAGAACACATGTGATACCAGTGGAATCACGCGTCGGCCACAGGGGGTGGGAGGGAGGAAAAGAAAATGATCTTTGTCTTTAATGAAAAATGCATGGAAATGATCAAATAAAATACTATAAAATTTTAAAAAAAAGAATTGACTGTAATACATTGAAATATATCTCTTTTAGCAGAGATCCAGTATCTCAGGGTAAAAATCAAACTGATTTCACAGCTAGATACACAGTACAAAATGCAATAACTTCCACTAATCAAGTAATCAACATGTATGCACCAAATAGTACAGCACCCAAATTTCTAATGGAGAAACTAGGATAATTGAAGGAGGAAATAAACAGTAAAATCATATTAGTGGGAGATTTGAACCAACCACTATCAAATTTAGATAAATCAAATCAAAAAATTAATAAGAAAGGGGCAAAAGAATTGAATGAAATCTTGAAAAAAATTAGAGTCAATAGACATATAGAGAAAAATAAGTAGGGACAAAAAGGAATATACCTTCTTCTCAGTATCACATGGCACATTCAAAAAGATTGACCATACACTAGGTCACAGAAACATGGTATACAAATGCAGAAAAGCAGAAATAATCAATGCAACCTTTTCAGATCATAAGCAATAAAAATAATTATCAGTAAGGGTACATGGAGAACCAAATTAAAAATTAATTGGAAATTAAATAATATGATACAACAAAATCGGTTAGAGAACAAATCATAGAAACAATTAATAATTTCGTTGAGGAAAATGACAATGGTAAGACATCCTTTCAAACCTTATGGGATGCAGCCAAAGCAGTAATCAGAGGAAAAATTCATTTCCCTGAGTGGATATATTAACAAACTGGGGTGGGCAGAGATCAATGAATTGAAAACTTGAAAGCGAACAAATTAAAAACCCCCAGAAGAAAACCAAACTAGAGATCCTAAAAATTAAGGAAGAAATTAATACAATCGAAAGCTGTAGAACTATTGAACTTATAAATAAGACTAGAAGCTGGTACTTTGAAAAAAAATAAAATAGACAAAGTACTGATCAATCTAATTTAAAAAATGAAAGAAGAAAAGCAAATTAACAGCATCAAAGATGAAAAGGGGGACATCGCCTCCAATGAAGAGGAAATCAAGGCAATCATTAAAAACTACTTTACCCAATTATATGGCAATAAATATAACAATATAGGCAATATGGATGAATATTTACAAAAATACAAATTGCCTAGACTAACAGAAGAAGAAATAGAATTCTTAAATAATCCCATATCAGAAAATGAAATCTAACAGGCCATCAAAGAAATCCCTAAGAAAAAATCCCCAGGGCCAGATGGATTCACAAGTGAATTCTATCAAACATTCAAAGAACAACTAACCCCAATACTATACAAACTATTTGACATAATAAGCAAAGAGGGAGTTCTACCAACTTCCTTTTATGACAAAAACATGGTACTGATTCCAAAGCCAGGCAGGTCAAACACAGAGAAAGAAAACTATAGACCTATCTCCCTAATGAATATAGATGCAAAAATCTTAAATAGGATACTAGCAAAAAGACTCCAGCAAGTGATCAGGAGAGTCATTCACTATGACCAAGTAGGATTTATGCCAGGGATGCAGGGTTGGTTCAATGTTAGGAAAACCATCCACATAACTGACCATATCAACAAGCAAACCAACAAAAATCATGATTATTTCCATAGATGCAGAAAAAGCCTTTGATAAAATACAAAACCCATTCCTATTAAAAACACTAAAAAGCATAGGAACAGAAGGGTCATTCCTAAAAATAATAAACAGTATATATCTAAAACCATCAGCAAACATCATTTGCAATGGGGATAAACTAGATGCATTCCCAATAAGATTAGGAGTGAAACAAGGATGCCCATTATCACCTCTATTATTTGACATTATACTTGAAACACTAGCAGTAGCAATTAGAGAAGAAAAAGAAATTGAAGGCATTAGAATTGGCAATGCGGAGAGTGGATGAAATGATGGTCTACTTAAAGAATCCTAGAGATTCAACCAAAAAGCTAATCGAAATAATCAACAACTTTAGCAAAGTTGCAGGATACAAAATAAACCCACATAAGTCATCAGCTTTTCTATATATCTCCAACACAGCTCAGCAGCAAAAACTAGAAAGAGTTCAAAATCACCTTAGACAAAATAAAATACTTAGGAATCTATCTCCCGAGACAAACACAGGAACTATATGAACACAATTACAAAACACTCTCCACACAACTAAAATTAGACTTGAGCAATTGGAAAAACATTAACTACTCATGGGTAGGATGAGCCAATATAATAAAAATGAACATCCTACCCAAACTTATTCATCTATTTAGTGCCATACCCATTGAACTTCCAAAAATTTTTTTTACTGATTTAGAAAAAAAACATAACAAAGTTCAATTTGGAAGAACAAAGGATCAAGGATATTGAGGGAAATAATGAAAAAAAAAATACAAAGGTAGGGGGCCTTGCAGTCCCAGATCTCAAACTCTATTATAAAGCAGCAATCATCAAAACAATTTGGTACTGGCTAAGAGACAGAAAGGAGGATCAGTGGAATAGACTCGGGGCAAGTGACCTCAGCAAGACAGTATATGAGAAACCCAAAGATCCCAGCTTTTGGGACAAAAATCCACTATTTGGTAAAAACTGCTGGGAAAATTGGAAGACAATGTGGGAGAGATTAGGTTTGGATCAGCACCTCACACCCTACACCAAGAAAAACTCAGAATGGGTGAATGACTTGAGCATAAAGAAGGAAACTATAAGTAAATTAGGCAAACACAGAATAATATACATGTCAGACCTTTGGGAAGGGAAAGACTTTAAAACCAAGCAAGACTTAGAAACAGTCACAAAATTTAAAATAAATAATTTTGACTACATTAAATTAAAAAGGTTTTGTACAAACAAAACCAATGTAACTAAAATCAGAAGGGAAGCAACAAATTGGGAAACAATCTTCATAGAAACCTCTGACAAAGGTTTAATTACTCAAATTTACAAAGAGCTACATCAATTGTACAAAAAATCAAGCCATTCTCCACTTGATAAATGGGCAAGGTACATGAATAGGCAGTTTTCAGATAAAGAAATCAAAACCATTAATAAGCACAGGAAAAAGTGTTCTAAATCTCTTATAATCAGAGAGATGCAAATCAAAACAACTCTGAGGTATCTCCTCACTCCTAGCATATTGGCTAAAATGACAGCAAAGGAAAGTAATGAATGCTGGAGGGGATGTGGCAAAGTAGGGACATTAATTCATTGCTGGTGGGGTTGTGAATTGATCCAGCCATTCTGGAGGGCAATTTGGAACTATGCCCAAAGGGCACTAAAAGACTGTCTGCCCTTTGATCCAGCCATAGCACTGCTGGGTTTGTACCCCAAAGAGATAATAAGGAAAAAGACTTGTACAAAAATATTCATGGCTGCGCTCTTTGTGGTGGCCAAAAATTGGAAAATGAGGGGATGCCCTTCAATTGGGGAATGGCTGAACAAATTGTGGTATATGTTGGTGATGGAATACTATTGTGCTCAAAGGAATAATAAAGTGGAAGAATTCCATAGAGACTGGAACAACCTCCAGGAAGTGATGCAGAGCGAAAGGCGCAGAACCAGGAAAACATTGTACACAGAGACTGATACACTGTGGTACAATTGAATGTAATGGACTTCTCCATTATTGGCAATGCCGTGTTCCTCAACAACTAGGAGGAATCTACGAGATAAACCACTATCCACAAGCAGAGGACAAACTGTGGGAGTAAAAACACTGATGAAAAGCAACTGCTTCACTACAGGGGTTGAGGGGACATGTCTGAGGAGAGACTCTAAATGAACACTCTAATGCAAATACCAACAACATGGAAATGGGTTTGAATCAAGGACACATGTGATACCCAGTGGAAGCATGCATTGGCTATGGGAGAGGTGGGGGTGGGGGGAGGCAAAGAAAATTATCTTTGTCTCCAATGAATAATGTTTGGAAATGACCAAATAAAATAATGTTTAAAAAAAAAGAAATTAAGGAAGATTATACCAAGATTTGATTTGCCTGTTAAGACTGACTTGGACAAAGGTTCTCATTTCACTGATAATATATTAAAACAAATCTATACAAATTTAGAAATCTCTGCAAAATATCAACAACTGTACCATCCACAAAGTTCAGGCCAAATGGAAAGAATGAATAAGGAACTCAAAACAATGAATGGAAAACTTTTTACTGAGGCACATTTAAAATGCCAGACATCCTACCCTTAGCACTATTCTTTATCCATACAAAACCCTGTGCAGACATACATATTTCTCCTTGTGAAATTTTGTATGGCCACCTACCACTACAACCCAAAACTTGCAAAACTGTCTATGCTTCCATGTTAGGAGGAGACAGCCAAATTTCATTTTATATTACTACCAGATTAAGAGAACTACAGGATATGGAAATTTCAGTTCAAAGTGGTCCTCTCAATTATTAATTACACAAAATAAAGCCAGGTGACTCAGTCTACATAAAATTTTTTGGCAAAATATCAGTCACAAAACAATCTTGGCTGGGCCCTTACACAGTAATTCTAGTTTCACCTTCCATGATAAAAATCTTAGAAAAAGACACTTGATTTCATTGCTAGCATGTTAAATTAGTTTCTAAGGATAATAGAGAAAAAGGAAGAAGAAAGAAAAAGGAAGAGGAAGTAAAGAAGAAGAAGGAGGAGGAGGAGGAAGAAGAAGAAGAAGATGACGATGACTACAAACAAAAAGTCCAGAGAAGAGGAAATGGAATTAGAAGAAGAGAACTCAAGATAGAAGACAATGTAGCAGAAATCACTGATAAGGATAACAGACTCTGCAAAAGAATCCAATACAGAAGAAGAAAGAAAAATGATATGGACATAAATTGTAAGATAGGTGACTCAGTGGATTGAGAGTCAGGCCTAGAGATGGGAGGTCCTAGATTCAAATCTGGCCTCAGACACTTCCCAGCTGTGATCCTGGGCAAGTCACTTGACCCCCATTGCCTAGCCCTTACCACTCTTCTGCCTTGGAGCCAATACATGGTATTGACTCCAAGATGGAAGATAAGGGTTTTAAAAAATAAATTGTAAGATAACATGTCATTGAACACTGCACATTATCCACTATAATTCCAAAAAACACTACACATAGTACTACAAAGTATGAAGACAGAGACATCAGTCAACAAGAGGAGAATGTGAAGATTTAGTATCTCTTTGCATCCCACACACATTTAAGATGCACTGTTCATAGAACTGTTATAAAAATCTTTCCTAGATAGTTGCATTCATGTTAATAAATGGATTCATATGGATCACTGAAAGAAAAAATGGTACTGACTATAATCAAGATTCACTTTAGTTTTATGAGGTCTTACCTAAATGAAAAATTTTGGTTTTATAACATTTTGTTCAGGTAACATCAGAAAACATACAGGTCCTTATACAGATTTTAGTATTGTCAGAGGGAAGACATTTATCTTCCTGACACATACATATACATATTTTAATATACTTTGTACATAAATCTGTAACATACTTTGTATATAAATGTTGTACCATAGTTTATAGATAACATTGTGAGTTTTAAAATATTGTGGCCAGGGAAACTGCATTCCCCCAGAAGGATAGATAGTACAGTATGGAAAGGAAAACTAAGAATCAAGCTTTTTTATTTCTGCCCACTGAGATTAAGCAGCCATTGTTTGGAATGTGATGGGAGGGGAGTGACAGTTGGAGTGAGAGAAGAGGACTCTGGGAGAAACTGCTAAAAATGAAGGGTCTTTGCCCTTTGAACACTATTGAGTGAGGAACCAGGACCTTGAGCTCTTGATCCCAACCTGTGGGAAGAGGCTTGCCTCCATTTCCCTTACCCAGAAGGAGAGAGAAGATTCCTGAATGTTTGAGAGTATCAGCTAGAGGAAGAACAAAACAACTCCTGCTGATGATGAAAGGAACTGATTCATTAACTTCAGGGGATCACCCTGAAGATCCTTTCAATCCCTTGATCTTCCCAAGAAGGACACTTGCCATTTGCTTAGTTAGATAGAGACAGTGACTAGAGAAGAAGATAAATAAGGTAAAGCCATTTGGGCTCAGCTGAAGAAGAACTCAAGAAAACCTGTAGGGTCTCCTACTTCCACAAACCTCTCTCCTTTCTTCTATTACTGGAATTATTAAACCACTTTGAAAAATGTAAACTCACAGCCAGATTCAAATTGAAGGAAGAACACAGAAATAGAGGGTGGTGAGCTAGGTTAGTCATTAGCCTTGGCTAAACAATGAAAGACAACAGTGACAGTCAGTCTCCCAGACAAGGGGGACTTCTGGGGTTTCAACTACCAGTCAAACCTTAAAGAAGTAAACTTCTTTATTCCCCAGAAGTCCACTCAAAGACACTGGTCCTGTCATCCTTAACCTAACATTACCCAAGGATACCTCTCTTTTGGGTTGAGTGTAAGGGAATTACAAAGATCATCTCTCAGCCCAGGGGTTACCTATTCCTTTACCTCACCAGCCCTTCATATTCCCTCTCTGTACCTTCACCTCCTCCAGTCCTTAGTACAAACCCTTCCTTATCCCCTGTACCTCAATCGTTACAAGGGTCAGTGCAAGTGATGAGACCTAGAGGAAAAACACAAAGGATTCCAAAATTACAATCTAAAATGGTTACCGTTGGTCCTCTAAGAGTAGACCACACTTTCCTACTCATTCCAGAATGTCCATCCAATCTCATGGGCAGAGACCTATTTTGTAAACTTGGTGCCACAATCCAATGTGATCCTTCTGGAAAAATTATGCTACATCTTCCAAAGGATGCATTGAAAGTCTATCCATTGTTATTTTTAGATGCAATGGCAGATGGAGAGAAAATGAATTCAATCTATGCAATCCTTAGTGAAATACCAGTTGGGGTATGGGCTAAACATTGAACAGACATTGGGCTATTAAAATCAGCAACCCCAGTAAGAGTAAAAACAAAGCAGGGAACTCCACCAAGAATACCTCAATATAAACTTAGCAAAGAAGCTGTGTTGGTCATAAAACCAATCATCAAGAGCCTCCTAAGCCAAAAAATAATAGTTCCAACAGTTTCTTAATATAATACACACATAATGCCTATCAAGAAAGCAAAATCAGATAGTCAAGTCAAAACATCATGGAGGGGGCAGCTGGGTGGCTTAGTGGATTGAGAGTCAGGCCTAGAGACAGAAGGTCCTAGGTTCAAATCTGTCCTCAGCCACTTTCTAGCTATGTGACCCTGGGCAAGTCACTTGACCCCCATTGCCTAGCCTTTGCCACTCTTCTGCCTTGGAACCAATACACAGTATTGATTCCAAGACTGATGCTATGGGTTAAAAAAAAAACATTATGGAAATTCATACAAGATTTAAGAGCAATAAATAATTTCCTAGTAAAGTCACACCCTATTGTGCCAAGCCCTGCAAGCATTCTGGCTGCAATATCTAGCAAAGCCAGATACTATATAGTTGTGGATTTATGTTCTGCTTATTTTTCAAATCCCATCCATGAAGATAGCCAGAAGATCTTTGCATTTACTTGGGAAGGGAATCAGTTCACCTTGAGTGGTTTGCCTTAGGGGTGGTGCGAGTCTGCAAATCTCTTTTGCCAAATTTTACAAGATCTCAAAACTATTGTGTTTAAAGAAAATGCAATAGTTCATTTTGTCGATTACATCTTATTAGCAAGCCCGAATGCAAAGACTTGTCTCAAAGACAGTACAAGACTTCTATGTGAACTCTTTAAAAGAGGGCACAAAGTATCAAGATAAAAATTGCAGTGGTGTTTGCCCAAGGTTGAATACTATGGATGAGTAAATTGAAGAAAACCTGCAAACAGAGGCAATGGATGAAGGTTTGTAGAAGCAGTCAATCAAGGAGTATTTGGGAGGTGAATGTGAATGGGAGAAGACTGTGAAAAGAAACATCCAAACTGTTGGGAGATCTCTCTACTGAGATAGGAAGGAGTAAGGACTGAGAATATCCTTTACTTACTGATTTTTCTCCCTATTGTATCAGGAAGTGACTCAAAGATCCTCAAATCTGTTGGCCAAATCCCTCATTCAAGACTCTACAATATTATTCTCAATTTAGGATTATTTAAGATCAGGGAAACCCTAAACCCTCTCTCCTATCCAATTTCCTTTTCCTTCCCCTTCCTTAAATAAACCCCTTTTTCCAACCATTCAAAGAGTGAGTTATCTATTAGATATATCAGGAAACTGACTCAGAACTGAATCCCAGTTTGTCATCAACTGAAGAGATTAACTGAAGTGGGAGGGAGAAGGGAGGAGGGAGACAAAGGGAGGAGGAAGGCAGATCTGATTCCTCATTACCAAAATCCTTACAGAACAACCACCTAATACAATATCTATGCTTCATATTGGAAAGGGGGATAAGGCAGATACCTAAAAAAAGAATCAGCGACATACAAAAACTCAGTGTGCCAAAGACCAGAAGGCAACTGAGAATGATTTTGGGGCATCACAGGGTTCTATAGGCAATGGATTCCAGGCTATAGAACTATAACAAAATGTTTGACAGATCTTACAAAAAAAAATGTAATAGAACCATTAAGGATGGATGCAGAACACTTACAGGCTTTAGCTAAACTCAAAGAGTCAATCTTAACAGTTCAAGCTTTGATTATACCTGACTATGACAAGAAATTTCACCTTTTTGTCCATAAAGCACCAGGGATAGCTTCAGGAGTCTTAGTACAATCTTTAGGACTCAATTTTAGACTAATGGCATATTACAGTGCACAACTGGATGCTGTGGCAAAAGGCATGGTACCTTGTCACAGAGCAGTGGCAGCAGCTACTCTGTTGATCCAAAAGTCAATAGAACTAGTGCTAGGATCCAAACTAAGTGTCTATTCTGCTCACCAGCTGGAAGAAATCTTAAAAAGATGCAACTTGCAAGCTTTCACCCAGCAAAGACTTTTACAATATGAAATCGTGTTCTGAGAAATGAGAACATCACCAGTGTGTTCAACCCTGCAACAATCCTTCCTGATTTACCACTCCAGGGAGACCCAATCCATAAATGTATAGAAGTGATTTCACTGGTAGAAAAAAGGTAGGATGGATTTGAAAGATACTCCATTGACAAATCCAGATCTAGAAATTTTTACTGATGGTTCCAGTTATATGCATGGTGGGAGGAGTTATAGGGGCAGAAATGGTGACAGAAAGAAAAATGCTATGGTATGGATCATTGCCAAGCGATGTTAGGGTGCAAGAAGCTGAGTTAGTAACTCTGACCCAAGCCTGTAAGATAGACAAAAGCATGAGGGTAAACATTTTCACTTCAGATATGCATTTGTTGTGATACATGCAACTAGAGAAATCTAGAAGCACCATGGATTTTTAACCAGTGCAGGAAAGGAGATAGTCTATTGAAGGAATGAAATTCAAACAGAAGTCATGAAAGCAAGAGGACAGTGACAATGGCCAAAGGTCATTTTGAATCCTGACACAGTTGGATAGTTGGGGAACCCTAATGGATTTGAAGGGGAGTTTGGTCTTGGCTCCTGATTGAGCAGGAGCTCCCAGAGAGGATTTCTGGAACACCAGATATTCCCATAGCCATGTTTCCCAAAATCTCAAAGAAATCACCAGCCTGGAACCATCCTGTTTCTGAACTGAGGGGATCTGTGTGAAAGTGATCAACAGCCATTTATCTCAATAGGGTTTACCTTGAGAGGAGCCTGAGGACAGGTCTCTCTTATGCCTGCCAACCTAAAGACTACAATCTTTTCTCATAGATATCTTAGGAGAGCAGAAAAAATTTCCATCATTAGATCGAGTCAGACAAACCTCAGCTTTTAGCCAAAGTCCAAAAGGGTTGAACTGCTTGATCAACAATTTCAGCTAGGGATCCCCATATCCCTCTCTCCCAATTTCAACCTTGTTATTAATTTATTAAATCATCATTCAACTTTAGAGCAAAGCAGTCAGATCTATTAATAAGAGGGACAAAGGAGGACTAATGGTGAAGGGTTATTTGGAAGGAGAGCTCTCTTAGGCCCAAATCAAGCCAAAACCTGGATCAGACATGATTGCTCTCTCTCTGGCAGGGAAATCCTGCCTGGAAAGACCAGAAGGAATCCCAAGGAGGGTTGGGTAAAGCAAAATTCCCTAGCCAACCATCAATACTTCACTCCTGTGGTGTTTCCTATTCTGGTACAGACTTCTGCATCCCTCTTATCTCCATTCTACTCAATCAGGGACAGAGGGTAGCCATTTTCTCTCTGTCTAGAAGGGAGAGATATCCCTGAAGGTCAGCTCATCAAACCATTCTGACTAGCCATTTATAACAGCATCCCAGGGGTTTCCCACCTTTCAACACTATGCCAAAATCATTGCAGAACTTCTGAAAATAATACAACTGCCTAAAGAAGTTGCTATGATCCACTGTTGGAATCATAACTTTGGGACAGACTCTATGTCTAAGGAAAACCAATGAACTAACATGACTGCAAAATATGCTGCCCAGAAAGGACCAATGCATGTTCTGAGCCTTTCAATCATTGATGAAGCAGATATAACAAATGTTTACAATGATTTGAAAGTCCAGATATGGATAAAGAACTTTGGTGCCAAGGAGATTGGAGGAATTTGGTTTGCAGGCACAGGGAAACCTATCTTCCCTAAAAAATGTTTCTATCATGTTTGCAACTCAACACATGAGAAAGGGCATTTTAGGACCCAAGCTATGATTGATACAGTATGGAGATTTTGGCTGGTGACCAGAATTTCATCAACTGCTATTAAAGTCTGTGGAAGATGCCATTTGTATGAAGTACAATCAAGGAGTATTTTAAAAGAAAGGTCCTGGAGGTCGACCATTAGCATTTACTCCTTTTGAAAGCATTCAAATGAATTTCATCAGCATGCCTAAAGCTAAAGGCTTCAGATATTGTCTGGTAATATTTGACAGACTCACAAGGTGCCAGAAGTGTTTCCTGCCAGAAAGAACAATGCAGCATTTTTTAGTAAAAGTACTGTTGAAAGAGATCATACCCAGGTTTGGAATACCATCTTGTGTGTATTGAAACTGTGGATCACATTTCTCACAGTCTATTTTGAAACAAATATATGAAAATTTAGGTATCAAAGCCAGTTTTTATATGTTTTACCATCCACAGAGCTCTGGACAGGTAGAAAGACTAAACAGAAAAATCAAAAGTTTGATTGGGAAGGTCTTTTCAGAGACTCATTTTAAATTAGTTGAAATACTACCTCTAGTACTACCTCTGGAAAGCTTGAAGGAAATCTGCAAGAACAGAAAAAGAACAGAGACTTTAAAGCTGAAAAGACACTAGAAACAACACTGATGATGTAAATTTGTAAACATGAAGCAGACAGATGACCAGGACAGTTGTAAGAAATAATATGTCAAAAATCAGATACACACAGTCACATGTTAGGACACACAACACATATATAACCAGGAAGAGAGAAGAGCTTTCCATCAGTCAACGTAAGTGGATGTCCAAAGAGCATCTGTATCACATACAACACTACACAAAATAGACTACACAATTCACAAAATGATGTATATGTTTTGTTGACCCCATGTACATAAATGTGAATCTTTTTGATGGAAAACATGATCCAAAATGTGTAAATAGTCATAGGGCATAGATAGGATTGGAAAAATGATAGTGAGATATACTTTGTATATAAATCTGTATATATCCACAAAATAAAATCCTTGTAATTATGTATTTCTTGGAAGTATGTATCATGTTTGTAGAAAGACCATGTACACAATAGGATATAGAAGTTAGTTATAAAATTAATGTAACAATTTAACTATAGGTTTAAGAATTAGTATAGAACCTAAGATAAGGCAATTAAAATGGTTCAGAGTAGAGATTTTAAACTGCACTATCAGAAGTTTTTTCCTTAAATGAAGTTCCTCATAAAATCTTTGGCTAAAATTGGTTTTAGCAGAAAATTTTAAGGTTTAAATGTAGTTCTAGTATATAAGTAGTCATAGATAGAAAGATTAGTGCATTGGATTCATATTCTAGGAATAGTTGACAATTGATTTAGAAATAGTTTATCTAGTGTTCTATGAGTTGCAATTTGTAATACTAATAGATTTATTGTGTTGAAACTGTAATCATTTTATAAACCTTAATCTTACCCTATGTCTTTCCTGGGGAAGTCCAAGATTAGGAATAGTGGGAAAGCAAATAGCATAACATACTGTAGAGGGGGTTTGTTGTTTTGAGGGACTAGTTAATAGAATAGACTTTAAAAGTAAGTATTAAGATTCACAAAACTGAACTCAACAAGTTATAAACTATATAAACAAATAACAGTGTAGACATGCAGAGTTCAGAAGAGTGCTGTGAGGCAGGAGAGGCAGGGGACACCCTTAGAATCTGAGGATGAGAATGCTGGGAGCAACTGCCATCTAGGAGTTGGGAGAGGACTATGAAACAAAAATCATCTTCAGATCCCAGCTCTGACCTAATGTGGACCTCCAACTTGTTCCAATAGAAAATTCAGCTACAGCTTGAAGACAATTAAATCTTTGGCTCTGCTGCTACTCTGAGGAAACTGAATCTCAGGAAAGGGTTGGCCAGAATTTATTAATTTACCTTTGAGGAGGCATTGGACTCACCAAAGTGGACTTGGCAAAACCCAATGTCTGTCTCCATCACTACTTTGTTCTTATTCTAGAGACTATTACCTTTGTGGGCTTAGCCTAGGATTATGTCATAGAAAGGAGACAATGAAGCAGAGAGGTCAGTCAGTATAGCCCCAGTTCAGCTAGGGACAGAATAAATCCTGTGAAGGGTCAGATTGGGGGAGGGAGGGGGAATAGTTTTATTAGTGTTAGGGTACTTCCTTAGCCCACATTCCTAATCCAATCCTCATATACAACCTTTAATAAATCTTTGTTACTTTGAATAAATTGTGTTACCTTTGAGAAGTGCAGTCAGATTTTGTTAACTACTGGCCCGAATCAGTGAGCATCCATTTTTGCTCTCTGACCCCAAGGAGATCAGCTTACCTGGCTGGGTTTAACAGAAGCCCAATCAAGTGTTTATATTCATTTCTTTCCTCCCCCACCTCTCTGCAACCTCCAATTTGCTGCCCAACCCTGTGTACCTGCTGTTTTCTTTTCTTGTTGTTTTGTTCAGCACAACTAAAAGTACAACACAATGTTGCACACTATGTTGGAAACCTTGATGAACAGCCTTTTGTCCCCTAGGGTTTTTGAAAACCTTAGGAGCTCATACTGGCTTTTCCTTTCTATAAATCTTTTGATAATCTTGGGAGGTTTTGTTTTTCTACACCTCAACCATAAACAACAAAAGGCCTGCCTCCTTAACATGCAGATTCAAATGCAAGTCCAAATGGAGGTTGTAAAGAGATCCTTGTCTGGTCTCCAGATACAACAGGACAATCCCTCTCCACCTCTACCTCAGATAGACGATTCCTCTCCACCTATACTTCACAGGGAAAATCCTTCCCCACCTGTACCTCAAGTGTAATTTCTCCTCTCATGGGTAGTACAGCCCCTGTCATGTCTTCCCCTTCTCCCAGTGCCCCACCATCTCCTGCCCCTTGTTCAAGCCCCCAGCCTTGCCCATTCCCGAACCCAGTTCCTCTCCCTACCCCTCTTTCCACCCCTTCCCTTACTTTTTTCGTATTGATGCAAACATCCACAAAAAAGACTAGGACCGCAAATGAATCATACAAAGGCTGTTTCTCTTTAAGGGAAGTGCCCACATTATGGACAAATGGAAACACTGTGACCTGAAGGCACCACACACCTTTTACTCCACAGGATATTAAAAAATACAAACAAAATATCCCCTCAGATGATGAACCTATTGTTGACATTGTAAACCTTAAAATTTCTTAGACTTGTGAATGTTGGAAATTTCACCATTGGAATGTGAACCCTATTGGCAAGGGAGGTTCCTCCTCCTCCCTTCTTAAGATTACTTTAGGACAGAAACCTTTTGCTGAACAATGGAAAGGGCTGCAGCATAGATCAAAATTTAATTATTCCAATCTCCACCCTACTCAGGGTAACAGGATTTAGGAAGGGCTGCAGCATAGATCAAAATTTAATTATTCCAATCTCCACCCTACTCAGGGTAACAGGATTTAGGAAGGGCTGCAGCATAGATCAAAATTTAATTATTTGAGAATATGACCTTCAACAGACATGTGCAAAGCCACAGACCTCTGGGCGGTCCTGGGTTAAGCTAGAGCCACCATTGGCACAGGGAAGACATGGACAGTGATTGGTAGATGTGAGGACTGAGGGGAGGGAACTTCGATGGTTTCCTTAAAGATAGTGGGATCTGAGGACTAGGAGGGTTTTTTTGGTTGGAGAGTTTTTGCTCTGAGAGGTGGTGCTCTGAGAAGCTTGCTCGGAAGGAAGCTGGAGGTGGAGGCCCCTGAGACTGTTTCTCCATTTTGGTCATGTGAGTGATAGGGACTGATCTCTTTTCTTTGCCTCAGCTATCTAAGGGCTTGGGCCTTTTGGCCCAGCCTAAACAGAGGGGGTATTTAAGCCCTATTCCCTTCTCTCCCTTTTCTCTTTCCCTCTCTCTCTCTCGCTAATACCTTTCTTCCTCCTGTTTGTAATTAAACTCCATAAAAGGTTGACTGCTGACTTGAGTTTTCATTTAGGAATTACATAGCTGAATTCCTTGGCGACCTTAAATTAATATATATCAGTCTTTTAAAGTGATTTCCTTGTCACAACATCAAGACCCTGGACAACATATTCTGCACATATGATCCTGCATATCAGGATGTACAACACTTGCTCTAGGCCGTTTTGACTGGATGCGAGAAAGGCAAAATTATTTCCACTTTTAATAGAGCTAGAGGAATGAATAGTTCATTGGCCAAAACACGACCCAAAATGGAATATAAATGGTGAAGACAAATATTTGCAGCTATGCCGTGGAAAGGGAGGCATTGATAAAGACAATGCAAGCTCCAACAGGCCAGGCACATGGACCAAATTTGAAAACCTTAAACAATTGGAGGATGAGTCACCCTCTCAATTTATGGTCAGACTAATTGAACTAGGAGAAACATACATAGTCCTTGACCTCACTAGAGAAAGGGATGTACAGCAAATAAGGAGACAATTTGTGAACAATTGTTCCAAAGTGGTCCAGGCATATTTTAAAACTAACTGCCCAAACTGGCCAAATATGAACTTTGAGGAATTGTGTAGGGTCTCAGTGTACATATCTAAAGGCCATGATGACAAAAAAAAAAGTGGAAACAAATTATTTGGTAGCAGAATTAAGGAAAAAAAACTAAAAAGTTTAATGGAAAGATGATAAACAAGAGAAAAAAAGGTCAACCAGTGCCCATTTCCCCTTTGCAGGAATCCACACATCAATCATTAATATGCCACTTCTGTGCAAAAAGGGGTCACATGATGATGAATTGTTGGAATTGCAAACAAGCAATTCAGAATATTAACTTTAGAAATAATAATTTCAGGAATAACACCTTTGGAAATGCTTGTAATTATACAAATCCTAACAATTATGGCAATAATATTCCACATCCAAATCCAAATCAGGCAAACAATAACTGACACCAACAATAATATATCCAAAGTGGAGCTTGTCATGCTATAACTAAATGTGTAACTGCCCCTCAGCCTAGAGGAGCCCAAGGAAATGCCCAAAATACACCAAATACCCAAAGATCTTTATGAAGGTGTAAAGGGGATTAGGGCCCTGGAATCAGAGGGTACAGTCTTTGATTTCCCAGGCCCTGATGTCTTAATGCCAGAAATTGTAATGGAATATTTCCCTTCCAACAAAATATTGCAAGTACATATAAGAGATTGAAAAGATTCTCTTAGAAAGTTAAACACTGGATAATAAGCATAATACATTAATTTGGATTATTATTAAAATTAACCCAATTTTGCAAAGGTAGATTTTTCTTGAATTACAAAAAGCACCTTAAAATGACTTACAGTATTTGGAACCTTTACAACAAACACTACATTGTGATTGATGTAAATCTTTTGAAGGGAAAATTTATGGCTCCATATTTAAATTGTTTGTGTTGGTTAATCTATAATATTGTTCCCATGTCAAGAGAGTACCTTCTACCAATGATGACTAATTGTATTGATCCTATTGTATTGGAGTAATTTTTTGCTTTGAGATTTCATTCTGTTTTTTAAGTACACACATATATATATATATATTCTGCATTTTCATCTATTGTAACTTTTGCTATTGGATATGTATTTTTTTTGTACCATCCTATATTTGACTCTGAGCAGTCCATGACCTAGTTGGACAGAAAACTTATATTGTGAATTTTGAGATTTGATATCTGTCTTTGAATGTGTCTTACTCATTCCCTATTGTTATTTTGTAAAAACCATTTGCACTCACACTGTGAATCATGGCTAAGTTAAGAAGGAAATGGATCTCAGTTCTTGGTAAGAAACCTTTATATTCTACATCTCCTTGAGTGTCACTGATTGTAAGATATATAATTTTGATTTTTAGAACTTTTTTTAATAATTGCATGTGCAATTTGAGTTTTCTAAAGCACGTCACCAATATTTGGAGAATTTTTTGATTTTACACGTGTAGATATAGAATGTCCATTAGTTCTGACTGAAATTACCTGCCCAACAGTCTTAGACTGTTAAAACTGCCACTGACTCTTTAACTATCATGGGACTTTGCTTCGTAAATGTCTGATTCAAAGAAAGGGGATCAAAATAGAGCACAGACTTCACCTATACAGTGCCAAGGAAGCATGGACTTAACTTGAATAGTGCCAGAAGAGCATGCAGGTCAAAAAGAAACTAATCTAGGTAGGACTAATGAAATTCTGTTCCAATTCAAAAGGACTTTAACCATGTGTGATCCTCAAGATTGAGGTGCTTGACATATGTTACGACACAAGACTCCTTGGACTCCTTGTGAAATACTTTCTATCAAGTACCTAACAATTGACTGTTCTGGCTCTCCTATCCCTGAAAGACGACTAAAGATCAGACCAGGGAATGCTATTTCCCATTTCCTGCTAAAAATCTAGTCCCTTTTCCATCTTTCAAGCTGTTACAGTTGACTGTGGTCCTGACTGCTAAGTGGGTTAACCTCATGATTGCTGCTACGGAATCATAGGACATAACTTTAATCAGGCCATTATTCAAAGACCTGTCGTGATTTTATTTTTCCTTATTTAGAATTTTTTTATATAATATTTGGCATCTTTGTGATTTTTAAAAATTTTATTTGGCAATGATTCACATGCCTCATACCTCACCCGTGTATCCCTACGTAATTTCAATGTTTCTTTATATCTGACTCAGGGGGGAATGTGTTTTTATTTTATATGAAAAGTTTAAATAGTTTTGAGGGTAAAAAATTTGTTGCCTCCTGGAATCCAGACTGAACTCTTTGCAGAAGATGCCATGAAAGTGCCCGTGGAGACCACACACTGCTCCAGGAGATCCTGAGCAAACCTTCTGACAAATGCAGAATTGAAAGTTGGGGGGTCAAATTCATTTAGTTAAAATGCGTTTGTTTTGTAAGTTCTTTGTTATGCAAAATGGGGTTGTCCCCTAATTGGTTTTGTTCTTGTTTCCTTTTGTTTCATACTCCCCAGATTATTGTATGTTCCCTTATAAAAAAAATGTATGTATCTCTAGTTTATGTTTGATATGATTGATTGGAGAGACTAGTCTCCCAAAGGATTACAGAGGGAATTGTGAGTTTTAAATTATTGTGGTCAGGGGAACTGCATCCCCTAGCGTACCCCAGGGGTCCATGCCCCCTACTTCCTGGCGTGGGATTTGTCTTGAATGGACCAATCTCATGCTGGGGGAGGAACCAAATTCCCTACTTCCTAGCATGAGATTGGCCTTTGATTGGACCAATCCTATGCTAGGGAGTGGCCACAACCCCTACTTCTGGACACGGGATTGGTCTATATGAGGACCAATCCCATTCCGAGGAGGGACTTGGAATTTGAGAAGATTCAGAGTAGCAGGGGTTTAGTAAATGTCAAGCAGCTAGAGCTCCAGTTATTTTTTCCTTTTAAGTAAAGTTTTAGTTAGATCAAAGAAAGGATTTGTTTTTCTTTATTCAGCATACATAAAATAGCAAAATGTGTAAAAATGTAACTAATGTACAGGTTCTATATATTACATTGTGAATAGTTACAAAGTTGCAAGACTTAAATTTTTTTATTAGTTCTGTATATATTTGTAGATTTGTACAGGAAGTCATTTGTGCACAGATATACATATGTACAGATTTCTGTAAATTAGCTATGTTCAGTTATAATGTTATAAAAAAATTTAGATTTTGAAGATAGTAAACTCAGTTTTAAGTTATCTGTAATCAATTTTGTTTTCTGTACTAGGATAAGGCTTAGCATAGAGAAAATTTGAATTGTTCAAACAAGATTTTTAGATGTATAAGTTTTTTTGCACAAGTTTTGGAATAATTTTTTTGCATAATTAGATAGATATTGTTTTTGTAAAAGCATAAGCTACATTGAGTTTGTTGGAATTTCCTCTTTGCAATTATGCTAGATTAGTATAAGATTTTTAGGCAAATTTGGTTTTCTGTATTAGTTTTAAAATGACAAAATATTCTTTGTAACAACTATTTTTGTAAAAGTTGCATTTTTGGGATTTTATTCTTTAGAATTTAGTATTTTGAATTATCTACTATTGGTTGTTTTTTTTTGCAAATGTTTGCATTTTGTTTCTGTTTTCTGTAAAAAGGTTTATTATAACTCTCTATTTCCCTTTTTTCCCTATATTATATCCCTAGATTAAGGTAGTGAATATAAGTACGAAAGATAGATAAGCTTAGAATAGGACTGTCTGTTTGTTATTTTGGGTAAGTATAATAAGTTTACAATAAGGAGGATTTATATATTTACTAATTATCATATGAGAATTTGTCTTCCACAAATTTACTCAAGTGATCAGAGGAAGGAAAAGTAATGGGAAAAGGATAGAGATATGGATAAGATTTAAGAGAAGTGGAAGGTTATCTTTAAGGTACATGCTAGGAACTCTAGAGAAAGGATTGTAACAGGCAGGGGGCAGAGGAGGAACAGTTTGGAAGCGACAACCATTAGTGAGTGACGTCCTATGGAAGGGAAGGTGCTCTTCCTGTTTTGAAGGGAGGAGGAAAGGCTGGCTTGTCAGAGCTTGGCTACTTCAGCCTGTCTGTGGAGAAGGAAAAACCCTAAAATCATCTGGGGAGGTTCTGTTTGGCAAAGGATCTGACTATACCTACTGCGTTTTTATTAACTTTCCAGAAATTTTTGTCTAAAGTCCTGTCAGTTTGGCTTTGAGGTTTTACCTCAGGGGTCAGACCCACTGGAGTGGACTTAGCCATTTTGAGAGCAATCATAATGGGTTATGGAGACAGCTTTTGAACACAATCATACCAACTACTGAGGGTCATAGATAGGCAGCTTAGCCAGCTCTTTTTGGGGAACACCTAGGTAAAAATAGGGAGCTGGTAGATGAGCTTGAAGAACAGAAGACTCCCTCTTGTGAGGGATGTAGATTGTAGTGGATTGGATAGCTAGATCCCTTAGAGTAAGGGACACCTTGTTCTGATCCTCAGTTTGTACCCTCTCTTTGAATACAGAAATACTGATTTTATATAACATTGTCTCCAAGGTGTTTTGCGCAACAAACTCAATGAGAGAAAGTGATTCTGCTTTACTCTCACTAACAGGGGGTTAGAATACCCAGAGACCATGGTTGGGTATTTAGGGAGTTCTCTAAGTAGAAACTACATCTATCCACTTGAGTTCTCCTATTAGCCTTCTGGGTTTATTAGTTACCTTCTGTTTTTTTATAGGGCTTCTAACAAAGACAGAACCTGTTTTCTAAAAATATAATGAGCCTTCATGATAGTCAAGCAAATAGAATTATAAGGCATAAATTCAATCATTACTCTTCCTTGTTATAATGTCTTTAATGGGTACTTCTTGACTTCTAACACACATACCAAAAGAATAGGAGTCAGAAGTCCAACAAAGAAATAGTATCATGTAAAATAAAAACTCATTCGTTAAAGACCAAAATAAAGTTGCTTTAACACTGACTAAATTATTAGAAGGTAAAGGGAGTTGTGTTGATATTAGTTCAAATATTAACAAGGAAGTCATTAGTGAGGTTTGTCTTTTGTTTTTTGTTTTGTCAGGAAACACTTTTGAAACCATTTGGGCCATGATAATCCGCTAATATTTTTTGCATACTTTTCAAGTAACCATTGAAAACGTACAAGAATTCATAGTTATTAGTAAAGAGATACAACAAGAAACTTTAGTTAAAATATCATTTTTGACTATTTGCTCAAAATATTAAAAATAGTAAAATATTTACAAAATGAAATCTGAGCTTTAAAAACAAAACAGTTTTCAGCTAAAACCAATGTTTGGCTTGGCTGATGCCACCTTTAGATCTAGAATTAACCAAAAATCGTAACACAAAAACAACACATGTTTAGATTTTTGTTTTTTAAGGGGGCTGGAGGGGTCTATTTGGAAAAAACAAAATAAAACAGAGGATCCTAACAAAGGATAGATAAATAAGAAAGACAGAAAGATAAGACATGACTAATATTACATCTATTAAAAGTTTACTTCCACCTAATGAAAAGACAACTAGAAGAAAATGGGCTGAAATTGTGGCACCTAGACTTATAGCCTACCAAACCAAAAGATGTGGTGACTGCTCCTGAAAATTTAAAGAAATAAGAAACTACCAAATGTCTCATATGGTTTAGATATATATCTATAATGGGAAAAACTAGGGGAAAATAGTAATGAGTTTAAGAATTAAAAGTATATCATAAGAATTAAACCCAGGGTAGTGGAGGGTATTGGGCTAGATAATCCTTTAAATTCTGGGAAAGGTCAATGATTGATTCTTCTTTATGCCTTGGGCTTCTTTTGCACCTATACCTTAGGCAAAACCTTGGTCAAGAATGATTCTATTTTATTTTTGTGTAATAAATAAAAAATATATAATTAAAATAGCTATATGTATTTACCAAGGACAATAAAGCATACATATATAGAATGATTATTTTTCAAAGTATCTTGTGGATGTCGATGCCTATAAATTGTAAAACTGTACATATATGTGCATATGTGTCTATTTATATATACAAAAATAATCCTTATATTTTAAAATACTTGTTTCTAGGACAACATTTTATAATTTATGAACTGTTCAAATGCATTTAATTTGGTTAAATTTTTAAGATATTTTAAATTTATTTTGAATAGACATTAAAATGTATGTTTAAATTGCATTAAGAACAATCTATTTTTTTAATGTAGAAAGGGAAGAAGATAAAAGTTCCCTGAGTCAAAACATCAGTTACTGCATCCAAAAGGTCAACCAATTTGTTTGTTTGCTCCAGGTCTGTTTCTGGAAAGTTGTTGTACATCAGCAACTTGTCTAAGATTTATAATCTTTGATCTAAGGGAAGGCCCTGAGAGGTTAGGTAACTTGCCCTGAGTCAAGGGCAAAACTTGAACTCAGGTCTTCCCAACTCCAAGGCTAATCCTCTATCCACTATGTCACGCTGCCTCTCAGTTTGATCAGAATAGAATCATCTGAGAAGTATTTTAATTTGTTCCATTCAAAAGGTCAAATATTATACACATGAATCATGTCAGGTTCTTTACTAGACTGAAAATAGTTAATGATTTTCCTTGTCATTTTAAAGTCATTACTGACCTTTTGGGGGGACAAGAGATAAATACACACATACACCCATGCATACATACACACACACACACACACACACACACACACACACACACACACACACACACACGAGACCACACGTTTTCAGCCAAAGCTTTAGAGGCTGAGGTTGACTGTCTCTGGACTCATTTTCCCACCGCTCAAACTGTGGATCATCGCTATCATGTGAGAATGCTTGTTCAGCTCCTCTTGTTGCTGTTTTACCAGAGTCTCTCTCTCTTCCAAACGACTTTCTAGTTGTGCCTTTTGAACTTCCAGGGAGGAAGCCTATGGGATAAAAAGAAATACAGCTTTAGCATCTTTTTCCAAATGGATATTTTAGAATTGCTGTGCCTGCTTGAACACAGAATAATGACAGGCTCTGTAAGAGAAGGGCAGCTAGATTAATAATGTGAATAAAGCACTGGACTTGGAGTCCAGAAGTCTGCATTCAAATTGAGCTTCACAAACTTTCTAGCTATGTGACTCTGACAAGTCATTTAACCTTAGCCTGCTTCAGTTTCCTCATCCACAAAATGTGGAAAACAATTGCACCTCCCTTCCAGGATTATTGTAAGAATCAAAGGAGATAATACTTGTTAAGTGCTTTGCAAACCTTAAGGTGCTAATTAAATACTGATTATATAGTCTGACCATATGATTATCAATTTTACCATATAATCAATCTTTTTATTGCATTGTTAATGAAAACTCAAACCTGTCATAGGTTGGCAATGTTTAAAAAATGAATTTTCTATTGAAAAGTATACATGAATACACATTATATAAATTACTATTGGATATAGGAGAATTGAAGCATTATCCAAAAAAAAAAATGTGACCACAAATGGTACCTTGAATTTTGTACCTTTGCTCATCTGCTGTACTGAAACATGACTGCAGTAGCTGTAGCTGAAATAGGACTACAGCCTGGCCAGGCCTGGCCTGTTTTGCTCTGAGGCAGTGGGCAGGCCAGGAAGCAGAACTCTAATGGGAGAGTGATGTTAAAGAGCTCCAGGCTGCAGGTACCACCTCATCTTTTTCACATAATTGGCAACTTTAGGAATCAGCAAGTCATTAATTGAGTCAATGTAATAAACTTAGTTTTTTTTAACACACACATCCTCACTCACAATTAGAATAAAAGAACCATATAACAATTTCATAAGCTGAAATCACTTGTATCTGACTTAGTTTTTCACCACTTCACTTTATGCTATCTCCCCATGTACATCAACCTGTCCCTTACTCATTAAGGATTATCAGTGACAGATGGAGCCAAAATAAAATATGGACGTTCTTCTCTAAATGGTCAACTGCCTCTTAGCCTTTCTTATTTACATATTCTCCCCTCATATTATTTCCTCTAATTTAGTAATTCAGATAACTAGTTTGGACAAGCAAATCATGCAAAATAATATAATTATAAATATTATGCTTTACTGAAAAATTAAAAGTGTTGATTTATGGGGCAGCTGGGTGGCTCAGTGGCTTGAGAGCCAGGCCTAGAGACGGGAGGTACTGGGTTCAAATCTGGCCTCAGACACTTCCCAGCTGTGTGACCCTGGGCAAGTCACTTAATCCCCATTGCCTAGCCCTAACTAATCTTCTGCCTTGGAGCCAATACACAGTATTGACTCCAAGACGGAAGGTAAGGGTTTAAAAAAAATAAAAAAATACAAGTGTTGAAATAATATCATAAAGGCATTCCTTTCAAGAAATCCTTTCTTAGCAAGTTCTAATCATTTCAAGATTTTATCACTTTGTAGAATCATATTACTAAAGGAATATGATTATTACAACCAAATCGCCTTACTTCACTCTACTTTTTCTCCAGTATACTATAAATGATAACCCCAATAAATCCTTACCTTAATGCTTAACTCTTTTCTTGTCTGCTCTGTTCTATTTAATTCTTTTTTCAGAAATTCAATAGTTTCTTCCATATCTTCTCTTTCTTTCTGCAGAGCTCTCAATTTGTCCTCATGTACTTTTGTTTTTTGTTCTAAGTCTTTAGAAAAATTTGTAGAAACATTAATTTGTTTTATGTCCAGGTTTATCAACAATGGTATTATAATAATGGCTATTAAAAGTGATTATGGGGATAACTAGGTAGTATAGTAGATAAAATATCAGGCCTGGAATTCAAAAGAACTAGGTTCAAATCTTGTCTCACACTTCGTTTTGTGACCCTATGGAAAATCACTTTACCCCAATTGCCTAGCTCTTGCTACTCTTCTGTCTTAGAATTAACACAAAGAGTTTTTAAAAAGTTATTATGGGCTTATCAAGCATGAAAGTATATGTCTACCTGTCATAAATGTATAAGAATAAACATCTAGAAGGTAGACCTGACTTAAGAAGGTTAGTACCGCAGAATCAGAATGATCAAAAGTAACCCTATGGAGAAGATTTGGAGATAGTTTATAGCTGAAAGAAGAAAAACTAGTATATTCATCATTCCTTGTCATAAAATGTGTACCCTTCAACTATTAAGGCTTCAATTTAAAAAACAACTACAATATTCTCTATAATTCAACCACTAATCATTGTTCCACTAAAGGGTCAAAGTTCAACTGCCATGATTATTTGATAGGCATGTTATAGGTAACTAAAAAAGCCCTAAATTTAATTTGACTTTTGACTGTGGAGATTGGTTTGGTTCAGGACTTTCCCTCTGAGGTTAAAGTAGCCATTTTGACACTGTGTCATTGTTAATGCCACATCTCTTCGCTCTTACCTCCCTCCCCCTCACAGTCAAGATACGACAAAAGGAAAAATTACTAGAATGTTTTGACGTAGGAATATGAGGGTGAGGGGAGTGATGGGAGAGAAGAAAAGACAATTTCAGAAAGGAATTCAAGATGCTTTATTTCAAGGGTATTGGGCAAGCAATGCAAGAGCAGCAGAGCTGTAGTCAGACAACTAGATTGTGAATACATAGTGCTACTTATTACCTTGTACCAGCCTGGGCAGATCACCTAATCCTGTTTGGTGAGATTTCCTCATATCCAACGTGGGGAGATGTGAAAAAATGATTTTCTAAATTCCCTTTTCAGGGAATTTCAGATCTTTTTATTGCTTCAATGTTTATTCATTGCTATTTTTGTGACTGATTTATAGAAACTATTATATAGTTGTAACTAAATGTTACCTAGTGCTGCCACCTGCTGTTACTTTCTGCTAAGGATCATACTGTAAGAAGTTTTTCACCCCTAACTACTGTGAAAGTATAGTAAGGGGTAGGCTGAGCCAATATAATAAAAATGGCTATTCCGCCTAAGTTAATTGACTTATTCAGTGCCATACCGATCAAACTACTAAAAATTGTTTTATAGAACTAGAAAAAATAATAATAAAATTCATGAAGGTCAAGAATAACAAGAGAATTAATGGGGAAAAAACTGAAGGTGGCTCAGTCATATAAGATTTCAAACTGTATTAGAAAGCAGTAATCATCAAAACAATCTGGTACTGGGCTAAGAAACAGAGGTGGATCAGTGAAATAGATTGTGTTCATAAACAGTAGATAATGACCATAGTCACCTGGTATTTGAAAACACAAAGATCCAAGCTTCTGGGAGAATTATTTGAAAAAAACTGCTAGGAAAACTGGAAAATGATTTGGCAAAAATCCAATATAGACCAAGATCTCATACTGTATACCAAGATATGGCCAAAATGGGTATGTGATTTAGATATAATGGAAATTAGGACTGAATGGAATATTTTACCTGTCAGATTTGTGGATAAAGGAAGAGTTTATGACCAAACAAGGGAAAGAGGGCATTACAGGATTAAAATAGATAATTTTGATAAATTAAAAAGATTTTGAATAAACATAACCAATGCAACCAAGATTAGAAGGAAAGCAGAAAACTAACAAAAAAAATTTGATAGCAGGTTTCTTGGATACAGGCCTCACTGCAGAAATATAAAGAGAAATGAGTCAAATTTATAAGAAACCAAGTCATTCCCCTGCTGATTAATGGTCAAAGGATAAGAACAGGCAATTTTCAGAAGAAATCAAAGCTATCGATAGTCATGCCAAAAAAATGCTCTAAATTATAATCTGATTAGTGAAATGAAAATTAAAACAACTCTTCACACCTATCAGATTGACTAACGACAGAAAAGGAGAAGTGACAAATACTGAAAGGGATGTAAGAAAATTGAGACATTACTGCATTGTTGGTAAAGTTGTAAACTGATTTAAACACTCTGGAAAACAATTTAAACCATGCTCAAGGGGATATTAAACTGTGTATACCTTGAATCAGCAAGCAATGTCCCTCTTTGTATATGTATGTATCTATTTTGCTTCAAATTTACCAAAGACACCATAGATATGTATGTAAGCAAAATTGAATGTTTATGCAAAGTATTAGACTTTTTTTCGATATTCAAAGAATGGAACATTTGCACTGGCCAACTTCAATCAGTTTCTAATACAAAGAATCCATTGAAGAAACTATGGGGTATATGATTTAAGGTTAATGGACAGTCAATGACAAAACTGAAGTTAATAGAAAAGTAGAATAAAATAATTCCTGACTTTATTGAGGGGAAGGACCCCAAATAATAATTTAAATTTTCAACCTGACAACAATCATAGGAAGCATTTGTGCTGACTTGTGAATGCTTTCTGAATTTTAATTCTACAAAGTCTATATATTAAAAAGTTACTTACTTGCTATTACACATTCTCTCTCCACTAGCTGATTCTGTATTTCTTTTCTTTGCTCTTCTGTTTCCATTAATTGAGCAATAGTTCTGAAATTTAAAAAAAAATAGTATTGCAAAAAATTCTCAAATAGTCAATGGTTTCCTATTTTACAGTTTCTTTTCAATAATCTAATTTAAGAAGAAGTCCTATGGAAAGAACATTTACCTGAAATCCTAACAACTGTACTATATGGTAAGAGTAAGCAACCAACCAGCAGTTTATCTACCAAGTATGGTGATTAAAAATAAATAATCACATAAGCTTCTCTGAAATTAAATAACTTAGAGTAGCTCAAAAAGAATTTTTAAAAAAACATTAAGTTTACCTGTCATTTTGTTGTTTGAGTGATTCATTCAATTTTTTCACTGTCTCAATTTGTTTGTTTAGAGAATCACATGTGATCTGTAAATCTTTACTCTTCCTTTCCAAAGCTTCACTCCTGAAAAGAGAAGAGATCATAAAACACAGCACTCCCCCTATAGTTTTCTAAGTTAGTACATGGAGACAACTAAGCCTTGAGTGACTGTGCCATACACATGGCAACAAAGAATTTCAATTTCAAGATGACAGCAAAATGGACACATTTTAGATCTTTTACTAAACTGTCCAGGATGGAATATGTTATGAAACATAATAGGTTTAGGCCAGGGACATATGTAAATTTTCATTAAAGAAAAAAAAAAACATTTTATTTTTTCTTCACACTTCTACAAGTTTATTTTGTTTTCCATACAAAATGAGGCTTTTTTTAAATTAAAATTATTACAAGTTAACACTGCAAATGGTGATTACTATTTCTGTCTTTAGTTACCAATAAGTTTAAGATTAAAGAGTTATTTTGCCCCTGCTCCAATTTTTCTTTTTTCTCCAATTTTTCTTTTTTCTTTTTTGGCAAGGAAGTGAATGGAAGATTCTAATCCTTAGCTACAGAAAACTACTGAAATGACCTAAAGTTTTGCCAGTTAATGCAAATTCAATCACTTCCTATAGACTTTTTCACGTCAACTAGTATCTGTCTTTTTTGGCCCTCAATATACATGAAGAAACACCAATAGCTCCTTCTCTTTTTTTTTTTTAAACCCTTACCCTCCATCTTGGAATCAATACTGTGTATTCATTCCAAGGCAGAAGAGTGATCAGGGCTAAGCAATGGGGATTAAGTGTCTTGCCCAGGGTCACACAGCTGGGAAGTGTCTGAGGTCAAATTTGAACCTACGACCTCCCATCTCTAGGCCTGGTTCTCCATCCACTGAGCTACCCAGTTGACCCCCACCAATAGCTTCTAGAGATATCCTTGACTAAAAATGGGAGTATGCTTAATGCTCAGCTTTTGTATAAAAGTTACATTATAGGTGAAGAAAAAATATACATTTCCAGAATTACATTGTTACCACACACCTCTTGCTCCCTATTCTTTTCCAAATTTCCTTATTCACAGAATACATAAATCCTGTCCAGTATTTCCATAGGTATTTTAAAATATAATGCTAACATTTCAAGTTTCAAAATAATTATCAGTTCTTACTAACTAAAAATACCAACTCAAATATATTTTAAGATTGTTACTGGTTTAAGTTCCTTTAAGAAAAACACAGCATAGCCATAGAAAACCCACCTAGAACTCGGGAAAACCTGGGTTCAAGTTCCCCTGATATTTACTAGCAATAGGATCCTTAGGCAAGTCACTTAACTTTCCCAATGAAAGCATGGGTTAGGATCCCCTCAGACCTTCCCCATTCGAAAATAGGTTTTTAAAAAATGTATTTGAAAGTATGTAAAAGATATAATACAAACATTCCTCACCTAATTTTGGCTAACAATTTATCAGGTTTGTGGCTATTTCATGAGTGCTGAGGAGGTTAGGGAACTATGGATGGGCAAAATTTAGACTATGAAAGATTAAAATCAGTTTTTATAGAGACCTGAGGGCTGTGTTAGTTGGGGCAATGGAAATTATACCCATAAAACCCATATCCATCCTTCCATCCCAATCTCTAAAATAATTTAGAATAACTCACTTTGGAAGCAGAATGACTACTAGAGTTAAGAGTCAGGATCTGGATTCATTCCCTGGATCTATAACTAAATACTAGTGCAACTCATTTAACCTCTCCAGGTCTGTGTCTTCATCTTGCTCTCTAAAGTCCCTTAAATTACAAAAGCTCTGATCCAATATTTTCACTGAGAAAAACAATGGCCATAAAATAAGTGGCATGGCAGAGAGATTGCTAAGCCTGGAGTCAGGAAGATGTGAGTTCAAATTCGGCCTCATAAGATATAATGAAGATATATTACCCCGTGACCTCTTATCTTCTATGCCATATAATTTATAGCATGTGGTAAATAGAAGGCATGTCTATGACATAGGTTTGAGTGTTAACAGTGAAGTATTTTTCAGAGAACAAATGCAATGTAGGTAATCTCCAACTTATATACATGTTTAATGCATAAACAATTAATTATCCCATGAGGTATAGCCTGGATCAAGCCAAGAAATCTCATTGATATTTTGGGATTGCCCACCACCTCTGGCTGCTATTTTCTAGGATCATCTTCCATCCTGTTCTGATTCTCACTTTACTCAAAGGCTAGTCCAGAGGGGATTTTAATGTACTTCTCTTAAGTCCCAGTAAAGTTTTCATCCTGGGCTCATCTGGCAACATTACTTATTCTCATTGCCCAGCAGAAATTGAGGTAGTAGTAATCCCTACTCCTACTCAGAAGTTGGGGGAAGATGTTGCTGGCATTTCAGTTTCAATTTCAGAATGCATTTTCCTCTAGAAATGTGGGTTGCATGTAGTGGTTAGGTTTTAGAATGAAAGCTTGTTACTCCTCTGCCTAATGGATGAATTCCCTCCAAAACATTCCAAATTATCAGCCATATCTCTCCTCGAACATGTCCCAAAGTACGACAGAGTGCTACATACCAGATATATTACAAACTTAAAAGGCTTCTGTAGGCTAATTCAGGAACCTAACTACCATTAATAACATGATTTCTTTGGAAAATTGAGTTCTGAGTGTCAATTAATTGACTTATAAATAAATGTTACAAATATAGCCTAGTTGTAAATTTGGGGATGTCTATCTTTTACGTTATAAAATATTGATGTTATAGAGAACTATTTTGCCAAACCTCTGAATAAGTTCCATATAGGATTTTTTCAGCACTTCATGTTCTTCAGCCACAGACTGTAATTTCCTATTATGTTGAAAGAGATGCTCAATATCACTCTGAACCCGTTCTGATTCAACTTGCTGAGATTTCAGTAACACACCAAGCTCTTCATTTTTTCTCTCAACTTCTCTCAACATAGAAGCAAGAGTCCTTGCCTTGAAACAAAATTCAAGAATATAAACTATTAAATTGCTATGTATTACCATGATTTACCCTAATGATTCAAAACAGATGTATTTTGTGATCTACTTCATGGAATTATATGCTAAATCAAGAATGTCACACATGCTCAGTGACTTCTGATGAATCTGAAACTTTTCTTCTGAAATGCAACTGACTGCCTTAAACTAAGGACTTTAAAAAATTAACAGTTTTTGTCATAATTATCAAAATGGACTTTTAAAATCATCATAAACAAATCAAATCTGAATATAAGCCATACTGCTTAGAACACCTGGGGGGAAAGCATTTTTAAATAGTTACTCTAAAATATGTATATTGGTGCTTTATAATTTTCTTAACAGCTTATCCATAAGCAACTTAAAGAAAAAGATTAGCAGAGAATTATTTGCAAAATTGGCTGAATATTATGACATATATGTAAAAGATGCAATACAGTACAACTAAAAGATATCCAATTTCTATTTGGACACAGCTACGTTTATTTAAAAATAAACTACAGTTAACCATACCACACTATTCACTCTATGGAGACTTGGCTCCTCCATTTAATGTCTCTGATTCCTCTGTTTAGCAATTTAGAATTCCTTTATAAACAAATAAATAAGATCCCCTAGGGAGAATGTCTTTGGTATGAGAATAGGTGGGATATGATCCAAAAATGGTCTTCAAACTTTCCTTTTCCATCTCCAAAAGACATCAGTATCTGTCTTTGGTTTTTGTTGGGTTTTATTTACTTTTTTGAACCAAGGATGAGCAAATAATTCTGCTGACATTTCTCAAAATAAGCACCAATTAAGGAGTACAAAAATTGAGGCACTTCAATTCCAAATGATACACAAAAAATGATATGCAATTCGGACTCATTCAGATCCCTTTTTATGCAAGTCTGCTTTGCTGGTCTCACTGACTTTATTTTCTAACAATTATCTTTTGACCCAGAGAGTGAATAGCAATGATAGCACTTAGTTTTCATATTTTAGACACAGTAAAGGAATTAAACTTAGTTTCCAAAGTTAAACATTAAAAGAAAAAAACTTTACATAAATCTTATATTTAAAGAAGCCTTTTCATACCAAAGCATTCAACATAAGTATAAGACTCTGAAACAATCTACATTCAATATGGAGGCGCAGCAAAAATATAAAGGTAAGTGAGCATAATGATAAGGGGGGTGGGGCGGAAATCATTTTCCATTCTAAAAGGAAAAGTGTTTATGACAAGAAATAGTGGAGAAAGAATAGTGGTTAGAATGACTGGTTTTAGGTCTGACAATAATTATTATTTGTAGAGCTCTGAAAAAGTAAAACAAATAAAAACAAAATTAAAACCCTGATGCTTTCATCTAATTCAGGGGTTCTTAACCTTTTGTCTCATGTATCCCTTTCTCAAAGTAATAATTTTAAATGCATAAAATATACATACAACTATAAAGAAAGTCAATTATATTTAGATATATTTATCATGTTCTTCAAAAGTTTATGGACCCCATGTTAAGAACCCCTGATAAAATTTTATTTCACAGACTCTTTTTTTAATTTTGTGAACTCTTCTTATTAATTGCTTTGCTTGTAGGATGGATGAAATATGAACTACTTAATATTATATGCAAGATAAATCCAGGCTAGATTATATGTATGACTGATATAAAGTATAGACATATATATTAGTTAAACAGGGAAAAAAATCAATCAACAAGGATTTATTAAAAGATGAGGGAATAAAGAAACTCTTATCCTAGCTCTTCCAAACTCCCTCCAACCAACTCTAAAATAGCACCTCAAATCAAATTCTGTAGAGGCAGAACAAACAAAAAGGTCAAGTGAAAAAAATTTCTAGTCCAAACGGGATTGGCAAGAAAGTTCTGTCACTGATATGTTGGTGGGCCCCAGGAATCCAAAAAGGGATATGTTTGGAGATGGCTGCACTGGCAGCAGCAGCAGTTTGAGGAGCTCTAAGCCCCTTGATGGCTCTGGGTTCAGGAACCTGTTGCTTTGACAATACAAAGAATTGGGTCAAAGAAGAAAGATCATACTTTTTCTCATTATTATGGCAGTTACACAGACAAGAGAGGGCATGAGTATAAACTAATGATGAAAGGCTCCCAAAAATATTAAGGAAAGGAGTAAGAGGGATGCATTGAGAGAAAGAGGGAGAGGAAGAACAGGAAAACTTCTCCTGAATAAAAGAACCATGGAAAGAAGAACTTTTACAATGGAAGGAAAGATGAGGAAAGGTGCTGGGAGCCCACAAATCCCCACTGGCTGACAAAGCCACAGTTTGGGAGATGAAAACAAGGCCCCTACTGATCCCCCTCTGTGACTTCTCTCTCTCTCTCTCCAATTTCCCTTACTAATGGAATTGTTATGATTATTGTTCTCTCCCCAGTACAGGAGAAATAATATAAGAGCAAATACTTATAGGGTTAACACACACATATCTCACTTTAATCCCCCTAAATTATTACCCTAAAAGATTGCATTCACAGAATCAGAGTCTAAAGATCACTACCCATTACCCCTCCTTTCTCTCTCAAGCAGAGACCGGCTCCAAGGTCCCACACCAACACTGGCCAAATGCTCAAGCACCATAATAAATCTTTGCTCACAGTTAACACACTCCAATGAATTTGATGGTGGACAGAAACCAGGCAACATTGCCAGGTACTTTAAAGTAACACAAGAAAAACAGAACTTGTAAATTGAGGAAAACCCCAAATCTGGTCTGCTTTAAGTTACCTTGTAACCCTGTACTTAGATACAAAATATTTTGTTATTCATCTCCTAAGTAATTATGATTGATTGTGAAAGCTGATCAAAAGCACAATGATTCTCTCAGCAGGTCAAGAGGAACAAACTTCTAGAATGCACTATCCATATCACTTATCTCCATCACAAAAGTTTTTGTTGTAACAACATCACAGGAATGATGATTAAGTGATTTGTTAATGTGTGACATAACCAATTAAATGTAGAATATCATGTATGTAGAAAATTGATTGTGTGCCAAAGAAGTATGTACTCACTAAGCCTATATAATAAACAAACCTCTGTGCCATGGCAGAATACTATGTGATGCCTACGCATGTGGGACTGAGTACGTAATGTTTCTCACTCTATTATTCGACTGAAATCGTCACACCTAGACAGAATGGACTCTAGACCCTCAGAGAGACTTCTGAATGGCTCTCTAAAGGGAGGGGCAATGCTTAAACATTAATCTCAACAGAAAAAGCTCAAAGAGGAAACAACATATACACTCAGTTGGATATAAAAATCTATCTTGCCCTACAGGGAAATAAAGAAGGAAAAGAGAAAAGCCCAGGGGGTGGGGCAGAATGCAAAACAGATTTTTAGGGAGAAATGGGAAAAAAAAGGGGAAAAATATTAACACAGTTAGCAATTAAGACTGAATGTTAATGTGATGAACTTGCTCTTAAAACAGAAGCAAATAACATAATGGGTTAAAAATCAGAATCCAGAAATATGCTGTTTACAAAAAACACTTGAAGAGAGATATACATAGAGTAAAAGGGGGCTAGAACAGGATTTATCATAGAAAAAATGAAAAAAAAAACAAGAGTAGCAATCATGATCTTAGACAAAATAGAAGCAAAATCCGACCTAATTAAAAGATAATCGAGGAAACTTCATTTTGCTAAAAGGTGCCATAAACAATTAAATAATATCAATATTAAATATATGCACCAAATGGTGTAGCATACAAATTATTAAAGAAGTTGTTAAATAAGTTGTAAAATAAAAACAGATTGTAAAGCTATTCTAGTTGGGGACCTTGACTTTCCCTTCTAAGAATTAGATAAATCTAACCACAAAATAAACAAGAAAGAAGTTACAGAGATGAATAGATTTTTGGAAGTTAGATATGCTAGATATCTAGCAAAAACTGAATGGAAATAAAAAGGAGTATATACATTTTTCTTAGCTGTACATGGCACCTTCACAAAAATTGACCATTATTGCAGCATGAAAACCTCACAACCAAATTCAGAAGAGCAGAAATAGCAAATGCATCATTTTCAGATCATAATGCAATAAAAATTATATTTAATAAAGGGCTAAGAAACAGAAATTTAAAATTAATTGGAAATTTGAAAATCTAATCCTAAAGAATGAGGGGTCAAAAAACAAATTATACACACAATCAATAGTTTCGTTAAAGAGAATGACAACAATGAGACAACCTACCAAAATTTGTCAGATGCAGACAAAGCAATACTTAGGAGAAATTTTTACTTATATCAATAAAATGGAGAAAGAACAGACAATTAATTGGGCAAGCAACTAAAAATAAAAACTAGAAAAAGAACAAATTAAGACTTCCGGGTAAACAGGGCTGCAATCTCGACATGACTCGCTTCCCCTCCCCGGCACCGAACAAAATAGACTACCTCAAAAGAGCATAAAAATCACCTTTGGAAGAACGGAGGGACTCCCTAGTAACCCACAGAAATGAAGGTACATGGGATTTGAACATTTCCACACTATAAGGAGGAGGAAAAGCTGGCACAAAAACGTGAACTGAGCCACCCCTCCCCCCCCCAACCAAACCAGAGTAAGCTATCAGAGCGCTCACTGGGACAGCAACTGAGTGAGGAACATCTCTGTCTGGGGGCGGGGGATGGGGGGGGCACACCAGGGTCCTTGGGATCTAAAGACTTCAAGGAAACGACCTCTCAGGGCGGTTTCACGGGAAAATCCTGCGCTGAGCAAAGGAGCAGCCGTGCTGAGAGGGTGCGCTGAGCAAAGGGGCTCTGAGAGGCTGCACTGGGAAAGGGACGGCTGCGCTAAGAGGCCGCGCTGAGCAAAGGGGCTGCCATGCTAAGTACAGGGACTCGCACTCTAAGAAACCTCAGAGGCTGGGAAAAACTAGTCTGAGGCAACCTAAATTCACAGAAAACCCGCCCATATCACCCAGACCCCAGACCAAAAAAGAAAGTGGAATAAAACCACCAAAGGGATGGCTCACATGTCCCAAAATCAAACCTCCAAGAAAAAAGGGGCGGGGGGGAGTGACTATTGAAAACGTTTATGGAGGGAGTACCCAAGGAAAAGAAGAGAATGAGGATGAAATCCAAACAAAATCAGAATATGCCTCCCAAAATGGAAACTATCCACAAACGCTGGAAGATCTCAAACTGGAGCTTACCCAAAAGATGGAAACCTTTTGGAAAAAAAAATGGGAGAAAAAGATCAGCAGTCTGATAGATAAGACTTCACAATTGGAGAAAGAGCTGGAAGCATCTAATAGAAGGGCAGACAAAGCTGAAAAGCAAAACCAGTCCCTAATGACCAGAATTAAGCAACTAGAAGACAGCGAGCATGCCCAAGAAAAATGGGAGAAAGAGATCAGCAGTCTGATAGACAAGACTTCACAATTGAAGAAAGAGCTGGAAGCATCTAATAGAAGGGCAGACAAAGCTGAAAAGGAAAACGAGTCCCTAACGACCAGAATTAAGCAAATGGAAGACAACGAGATTACAAAACATCAAGAATCAATAAAGCAAAGCCAAAAAATTAATAAATTAGAAGAAAACATGAAATATCTCACTGAAAAGGTCACAGACTTGGAAAACAGAGGAAGAAGAGACAAGGTGAGAATTATTGGTCTCCCCGAAAAACCAGAGATAAACAAAAACATCAATGCTATTCTACAGGAGATTATAGAAGAAAATTGCCCACATGTTCTGGAGCAAGGGGGAAAAAAATAGAAAGGGTACATAGAACACCCTCTATACTAAATCCCCAAAAGACAACCCCGAGGAATGTAATCGCCAAATTCAAGAGCTTCCAAGAAAAGGAGAAAATCCTACAAGAAGCCAAGAAGAGGAGCTTCAGATATAGGGGGGCTCCCATAAGGATCACACAGAACTTAGCGGCTAACACACTAAGAGACCCCAAAGCATGGAACACGATATTTAGAAAGGCAAGAGAGCTGGGTCTCCAACCAAGAATCAAT
Source organism: Monodelphis domestica (assembly GCF_027887165.1). NCBI lineage: Eukaryota > Metazoa > Chordata > Mammalia > Didelphimorphia > Didelphidae > Monodelphis > Monodelphis domestica. The sequence goes on from NC_077230.1 coordinate 68,897,239, forward strand.
TACCCAGCAAAACTGACTATATACTTCCAGGGGAAAGAATGGGCATTCAACAAAATAGATTTCCAAGCATTTGCTAAGAAAAGACCAGAGCTTAGTGGAAAATTTGACATCCAATCACAGAAAGCAAGAGAAACGTGAAAAGGTAAATATGAAAGAAAGGGAAAAGGAGATAAATCTTATCTTTTTCTTTAAGTTAAACTCTCTTCTATAAGGACTACATTTATATCAAATTATATATATTATTATGTGGGGAAAATGTATTGTTTAACTCTCAAAAATTGTATGCATCATAAGAATAGTTAGAAGAATCATACATAGGGAAAGATTGGGGCATCAAGAAGATTTGGTGAAAGGTGGGGCAAAGAAAGAAAAAGGGAGGGGGGGGAATCGTCGATAATACTAAGATTTACTTCAAGAAATAGGGGGGGACTCAATAGAATAATCTTTCCCATATAAAGATACACATGGGAAGGGGAGGAGAAGAACTCTCATATGAGAAGGAGAGGAAGAGAGCGTGAAGTGGAATTACTTAAACCTTACTCTCAGTGAAAGCAAATCTGAGAGGGAAGAACATCTAGATCCAGTGGGATCCTGAATTCTATCTTATCCATTAGGGCAAGAAAGAAAGGAAAATTAAGGAGGTGGAGGGGGAGGGAATATATAAAGGGAGGGAAGGAGAGAGGGGATGGGAAGGGAGCATAAAAAGAGAGGGGCTAGAAAGGGAAGCATATTTGCTAAGAAAAGACCAGAGCTTAGTGGAAAGTTCGATATCCAAGCACAGAAAGCAAGAGAAACATGAAAAGGTAAATATGAAAGAAAGGGAAAAGGAGTTAAATCTTATCTTTTATAGAAGAGAGTCAAACTCTCTTCTATAAGGACTACATTTACATCAAATTATATATATTAATATGTGTGGGAAATGTTTTGTGTAAGTCTCAAAAATTGTAGCATCATAAGAGTAGTTAGAAGAAACATGCATAGGGAAAGATTGGGGCATCAAGAAGATTTGGGGAAAGTGGAGGCAAAGAAAGGAAAAGGGAGGGGGGAACCATCAATAATACTAAGACTTACTTCAAGAAATAGGGGGGGACTTAATAGAATAATCTTTCCCATATAAAGATACACATGGGAAGGGGAGGGGAAGAACTCTCATATGAGAAGGAGAGGAAGAGAGCGTGAAGTGGAATTACTTAAACCTTACTCTCAGTGAAATTAAATCTGAGAGGGAAGAACATCTAGATCCAGTGGGATCCTGAATTCTATCTTATCCATTAGGGCAAGAAAGAAAGGAAAATTAAGGGAGGGGGGAGCATAAAAAAGGAGGGAAGAGGAGGGGGGAGGGAGCATAAAAAGGGAGGGAAGAGCAGGGGGAAGGGGAAGGGAGCACAAAAAGGGAGGGGCTAGAAAGGGAAGCATATCAAGGGAGGGGACTAGGGGGACTGACCTAAAGTAAATCACTGGTTCAAAAGGAGATAGCTAAAGAAGAAAGGTCAGAACTAGGGGAAGATATCAAAATGCCAGCGAATCCACAAATGACAATCATAACTTTGAACGTGAATGGGATGAACTCACCCATAAAATGTAGACAAATAGCAGATTGGATTAGAACCCAAAACGCTACCATTTGTTGTCTTCAAGAAACACATATGAGGTGGGTTGACACTCACAAGGTTAGAATTAGAGGTTGGAGTAAGACCTTTTGGGCCTCAACTGATAGAAAGAAGGCAGGAGTTGCAATCATGATATCTGACAAAGCCAAAGCAGAAATAGACCTGATCAAAAGGGATAGGGAAGGTAAATATATTCTGTTAAAAGGGAATATAGACAATGAGGAAATATCACTAATCAACATGTATGCATCAAATGGTATAGCATCCAAATTTTTAATAGAGAAACTAGGAGAATTGAAGGAGGATATAGACAGTAAAACCATATTAGTGGGAGACTTGAACCAACCACTATCAAATGTAGATAAATCAAACCAAAAAATAAACAAGAAAGAGGTAAAAGAGGTGAATCAAATTTTAGAAAAATTAGAGTTAATAGACATATGGAGAAAAATAAATAGGGACAAAAAGGAATACACCTTCTTTTCAGCACCACATGGCACATTCACAAAAATAGATCATACACTAGGTCACAGAAACATGGCACTCAAATGCAGAAAAGCAAAAATAATAAATGCAGCCTTTTCAGATCACAAGGCAATAAAAATGTTGATTGGTAAGGGTACATGGAGAGCCAAATCAAAAATTAATTGGAAATTAAATAATATGATACTCCAAAATAGGATAGTTAGAGAAGAAATCATAGAAACAATTAATAATTTCGTTGAGGAAAATGACAATGGTGAGACATCTTTTCAAACCTTATGGGATGCAGCCAAAGCAGTACTTAAGAGGAAAATTCATATCCATGAGTGCATATATTAACAAATTAGGGAGGACAGAGATCAAGGAATTGGAAATGCAAATCAAAAAACTTGAGAACGAACAAATTAAAAACCCCCAGAAGAAAACCAAACTAGAGATCCTAAAAATTAAGGGAGAAATTAATAAAATCGAAAGTGACAGAACTATTGAGCTAATAAACAAGACTAGAAGCTGGTACTTTGAAAAAACAGACAAAATAGACAAAGTACTGGTCAATCTAATTTAAAAAAGGAAGAAGAAAGGCAAATTAACAGCATCAAGGATGAAAAGGGAGACCTCACCTCCAATGAAGAGGAAATTAAGGCAATCATTAAAAACTACTTTGCCCAACTATATGGCAATAAATATACCAATCTAGGTTATTTACAAAAATATAAATTACCTAGACTAACAGAAGAAGAAATCAATTTCTTAAATAATCCCATATCAGAAACAGAAATCCAACAGGCCATCAAAGAATTTCCTAAGAAAAAATCCCCAGGGCCTGACGGATTCACCAGTGAATTCTATCAAACATTCAAAGAACAACTAACCCCAATACTATGCAAACTATTTGACATAATAAGCAAAGAGGGAGTTCTACCAAATTCCTTTTATGACACAAACATGGTACTAATTCCAAAACGAGTCAGGCCAAAAACAGAGAAAGAAAATTATAGACCAATCTCCCTAATGAATATAGATGCAAAAATCTTAAATAGGATAATAGCAAAAAGACTCCAGCAAGTGATCAGAAGAGTCATTCACCATGATCAAGTAGGATTTATACCAGGGATGCAGGGCTGGTTCAATATTAGGAAAACCATCCACATAATTGACTACATCAACAAGCAAACCAACAAAAATCACATGATTATTTTAATAGACGCAGAAAAAGCCTTTGATAAAATACAACACCCATTCCTATTAAAAACACTAGAAAGTATAGGAATAGAAGGGTCGTTCCTAAAAATAATAAACAGTATATATCTAAAACCATCAACTAATATCATCTGCAATGGGGATGAACTAGATGCATTCCCATTAAGATCAGGAGTGAAACAAAGATGCCCATTATCACCCCTATTATTTGACATTGTACTAGAAACACTAGCATTAGCAATTAGAGAAGAAAAAAAATTGAAGGCATTAAAATTGGCAATGAGGAGACCAAGTTATCACTCTTTGAGGATGATATGATGGTCTACTTAAAGAATCCTAGAGATTCAACCAAAAAGCTAATCGAAATAATCAACAACTTTAGCAAAGTTGCAGGATACAAAATAAACCTACATAAGTCATCAGCATTTCTATATATTTCCAACACAGCTCAGCAGCAAGAACTAGAAAGAGAAATCCCATTCAAAATCACCTTAGACAAAATAAAATACTTAGGAATCTATCTTCCGAGACAAACACAGGAACTTTATGAACACAACTATAAAACACTCTCCACACAACTGAAACTAGACTTGAACAATTGGAAAAACATTAACTGCTTATGGGTAGGATGAGCCAATATAATAAAAATGACCATCCTACCCAAACTCATCTATCTATTTAGTGCCATACCCATGGAACTTCCAAAAAATTTTTTACTGATCTAGAAAAAACCATAACAAAGTTCATTTGGAAGAACAAAGGATCAAGGATATACAGGGAAATAATGAAAAAAAAAAATACAAAGGAAGGGGGCCTTGCAGTCCCGATCTCAGGCTATATTATAAAGCAGCAGTCATCAAAACAATTTGGTACTGGCTAAGAGATAGAAAGGAGGTTCAGTGGAATAGACTTGGGGTAAGTGACCTCAGTAAGACAGTATATGAGAAACCCAAAGATCCCAGATTTTGGGACAAAAATCCACTATTTCATAAAAACTGCTGGGAAAATTGGAGGACAGTGTGGGAAAGATTAGGTTTAGATCAACACCTCACACCCTACACCAAGATAAATTCAAAATGGGTGAATGACTTGAACATAAAGAAGGAAACTATAAGAAAATTAGGCAAACACAGAATAGTATACATGTCAGACCTTTGGGAAGGGAGAGGCTTTAAAACCAAGCAAGACTTAGAAAGAGTCACAAAATGTGAAATAAATAATCTGGAATACATCAAATTAAAAAGTTTTTGTACAAACAAAACCAATGTAACTAAAATCAGAAGGGAAGCAACAAATTCGGAAACAATCTTCATAAAAACCTCTGACAAAGGTTTAATTACTCAAATTTACAAAGAGCTACATCAATTGTACGAAAAATCAAGCCACTCTCCAATTGATAAATGGGCAAGGTACATGAACAGGCAGTTCTCAGCCAAAGAAATCAAAACTATTAATAAGCACATGAAAAAGTGTTCTACATCTCTTATAATCAGAGAGATGCAAATCAAAACAACTCTGAGGTATCACCTCACACCTAGCAGATTGGCTAACATGACAGCAAAGGAAATTAATGAATGCTGGAGGGGATGTGGCAAAGTTGGGACATTAATGCATTGCTGGTGGGGTTGTGAATTGATCCAACCATTCTGGAGAGCAATTTGGAACTATGCCCAAAGGGTGATAAAAGACTGTCTGCCCTTTGATCCAGCTATAGCACTGCTGGGTTTGTACCCCAAAGAGATAATAAGGAAAAAGACTTGTACAAGAATATTCATAGCTGCGCTCTTTGTGGTGGCCACAAATTGGAAAACGAGGGGATGCCCATCAATTGGGGAATGGCTGAACAAACTGTGGTATATGTTGGTGATGGAATACTATTGTGCTAAAAGGAATAATAAAGTGGAGGAATTCCATGGAGTCTGGAACAACCTCCAGGAATTGTTGCAGAGCGAAAGAAGCAGAACCAGGAAATCATTATACACAGAGACTGATACACTGTGGTACAATCTAAGGTAATGGACTTCTCCATTAGTGTCAATGCAATGTCCCTGAACAATCTGCAGGGATCTAAAAAACACTATCCACAAGCAGAGGATAAACTATGGGAGTAAAAACACCGAGGAAAAGCAACTGCTTGACTACAGAGGGGAAGGGGATACGACTGAGGAGAGACTCTAAATGAACACTCTAATGCAAATACCAACAACATGGAAATGGGTTCGAACCAAGAACACATGTGATACCCAGTGGAATCATGCGTCGGCTATGGGAGAGGTGGTGGGAAGGGGGTGAGGGGGAGGAAAAGAAAATGATCTTTGTTTCCAATGAATAATGTTTGGAAATGACCAAATAAAATAATGTTTAAAGTGATAAAAAAAGAACAAATTAAAAATCCCTAATTAAACACCAAATTGGAAATCATGAAAATAAAAGTTGAGATTGATAACACTGAAAATTAAAAAAAAAAACCTATTGAACAAATAAAATTAGGAGCTATAATGGATGTTAACAGTGGTATATGACTAAAAAAGGGAGAAATTTATAGTGGGAGTACTCATTGATAAGATCAGAGAACCACTAGTACTTATACCTTATTTCACTAACTTCAATCCTAGCCATTTCATCCACTATGCTATATTGATAGCTAGCACAAGACCTAGGTAGCACGAGATAAATACTTAATAATTATTTTAGATTTCACCCCATTTTATTATCACAATTCAATTTAAAGATTTGATAAGTGTCAAGCAGGAGAGCTAGGTGGAAGAGTGGATAGATCACTAAGCCTGGAATCAGGAAGAACTGAGTTCAAATCTGGCCTATGGCACTTACTAACTATGTGATCCTGGAACTCAACTCTACCTGAGTTTTCTCTTTATAAAATAATCTAGAGAAAGAAATGACAAACCACTCTAGTATCTTTGCCAATAAATCCTAAATGGGATCACAAAGAGTCAGACACAACTAAAAACCCACCACAACAAAATGTCAATCAAATACAAAGCTCTGGGAATACAAAGAGATCCAGACCTTGTTCTTAGATCCTGCCCTTGGTAACAGCTTCCATCTTCCCTTGCCTTCACACAAATAACTACAGATGAAAGTATAAATACTGAATCAAAACAATATTATTTTCATTAAGCAATTGATTGCTATGTTGACAGGGCACTGTAAATAAATCTTTCCACAATACTTTTTGTTTTAAAAGAATTCACCAAAACCTGAAAAGTAATGTACTGTTAATTTTAGGCCAACCCATGGTATATCAAAATAGCTTTCCTAAATAGAACTCTATTTAAAAATGGAATTTATAAAAACAGAATTACTTGACATTAATGCATCTTCTAAAATCAGTAAATGCATTTGTACTTCAAAAGGAATGACTCCAAATTACTTAAATACCATTTTTATCTGATTTGATCATTCTATGGCTTCCATAATTTATTCAAACATTTCATGTGCATAAGCTTGTCTTTAAACATCTGTAATACTCTTAAAAAGCGAAATTTTCTTTTTTACCTTACCTTATTTTCCTTATACCAACATCAGATTGACATCTATAAAATGTACTCACCTCTGATTCAGCCTGGGTTCTTTGACAACGGTACTGAGCAATCAGTCTATCGGCCTGTGCAAGGGCTAATGCTTTCGCTTCCAAAAGATCCTGTAACCTACTTTCTTTGGACTATAAAAGCAAGAACAAGTATGAATAGTGAAGAAGAATATCAAACAAAACTAAAATGATATCCTTACTTATCCAAGATAAAACATGGCAATTACTTACTGCTAATGTAGACAATTTCATTTCATAGACATCCATTATGTCAGATATTCTTACATCAGATATCTGATCCTTCATCTATATGAGAATTAACACAGGGGGAAAAAATCAAATAAGTTAAACATAGCTATAAATCTATCATAAAATAATATATAACAAATCAACCAGTTTCTTTTAAGCAGGGATCACTACAATTCTGGCTACTATAGGAGACTATTTTACATGAAATCAAGAATTGTAAGAGTTTTTTCAGTTTTTCATATATATCTAGTTTAGATTTTTATTCTTGTATAGGTTTTTAAGAATAAATTATAGGGGCAGCTAGGTGACTTGATGGATTGAGAGCCACATCTGGAGATGGGAGATACTAGGTTAAAAATTAGACCTCAAATATTTCCTTAGGTACCTGACCCTGGGAAGTCATTTAACCCATACCCCCACACCCCCACTGCCTAGCCCTTATCACTCTTCTTCTCTGGAACCAATACACAATATTGATTCAAAGACAGAAGGTAACGGTTTAAAATAAATAAACTCTGACATCAGAAATATGAAGTCACTATTTTAATCACATGAAAATTAGCAAGTATTATTCACCTCCATTCCAGTCTGAAGTTTCTGTATTAGCTCCTGAATATTTAAACAAGGGAAGCTATCATTTGAAAGGTGAGAAGTTGAGCCCTTTAGAGATGTTGAAAGAGTTGGAGTCACTGACTGTAAATGAATTCTTTTGGGCATATACTCTGCTTCCTGATGTCTATATGCATTGTTTGCTGCAATACTTTCACCAAGGCTAAATGGAAAACAAATAAATGTAAAAAGCAAGCCAAAAAGCAAGATAACCTAATCACATATATATATATAGGATTACATAGTAGTCTAGTTGTTTTGTATAGTACAAGTATGCAAATGTTTTCTGTGATGATTCTTTCAGTAAACAAATCTAGAACATAACTCCTTCCCATTCACAATATTTTCCTATATTGACAACCTACAATTTATTAGAATAACCCAACTTACAAATCTAAGTTTATAGATACCATAAGTTGACCAGTACTACACAGAGGTAAGGAAGCAATTCCTCTGAGGCTAGAATCCTTCCCTGTAACTGCAGAATCATATTAGGTTCCTGTTTGTTTCTTTTCCCCCCATTTGGGTCATATTTCTCTACAGACTTTGAGGAATCACTTAATTCATGCTATGAATTCTTTTCTGCACTTATTACAGAAATATTACTATATTATTTCAATATTAAATTAGCTCAAACTTGCATGATCATGACGGGGACACCCAGGAAACTCTCAAGAGATTAATCCTAAACTATTATACCATAACAAGTCATGGGTGATCATGTCCTTATTTGCATCTATATTAGGAGAAAGGAAGAGATCAGACTTGTAATTTCATTAGTGTAAAGAACTCCTAATGAGTAAACTCACTTTATCAATGCAGATCATAATGTTCTTTGCAACTTACAATCTTAGAGAACTGGCACCTAAAAGAGGTTTATGGTGACAAAGCAAATATATTTAAAATTTGGGATTTGAACCTAGGTTTTCCTGGCTCTGAGGCCAATTCTCTATGCTTTCTCTCATATACATATATACATATCAGATACACTCAGAATCATTATCAATGTTGTAATAAGAACATGCATCAATTAGAACTTTTCTAATTCAGAATATGGGCTACTTTGCTACTGGGTGATTTAAAGCTGGTTTTTGTGCTAGCAAAAGCTTTACAAACCAAAGCAAATTAATAGTGTTAAAAGTTTAGAATGAATTGTACCTGCTTAAGAAAATAAACTGGTTTCAAAAGTCACTTTTTGCATCATTCTACTTATATGCATATAAGTAAGTTCACTTTATTATTCTCTCTCTGTTAAAACAGATGCAAGAGGCAGCTAGGTGGCTCAGTGGATTGAGATCAATACCTAGAGACTAGGTCCTGGGTTCAGATCAGACGCCCCCTACTTGTGTGACCCTGGGCAAGTTGCTGAACTCCCCTTGCCTAGTCTATATCACTCTCCTATCTGAGAACAATTACACAATATAGACTCTGAGGTGGAAGGCAAGGGTTAAAAAAAAAAAAGACAGATACATCAGGGCTTTTACTTAAGCATTAATTATTTTATGCCTTAAAAATTATAAAAACTTACTATCTCTCTAAATATTTATACATTGATTAGCCTTTCCCTTTATTTTTCTAGATTAATGAAGTTATACAATATTTCCCTTATAGGTTTACATAATTTTTTTATTATATGCCAAAAGTTTGCATATAAGAGATTCAGGTTGTTATTATAGCATTTTAGTTAGTAATACAAATAAGTCATTTACACTATGGCAGGAAAGTCAGGTAATGGTGCAGCTTCCAGCAACAGTCCAAGTCCACACTGTACTTGTTCCCTGTTCTCTGATGTTAAGGCAAAAGCTAAAGGAGTAACCAAACGCTGATCCTAAACAAAGCGAACACAAATAGTAAAAATCAAGTTAACTGGGAGGGAAAGAGGAAGGTAGGAGAAGAGAGGAAGAGAGAAAGAAGAGAGAACTTGTTGATAGAAAGTCTATTAAGTAACAATGATAAGATTTTAGAGGAGAGCCCCAGATTATTTTCAAAACTCTGATTTTCGGGTTCTATATTATTCTTTTAAAGACCCTCATACTAAGGGGTTCAACATACATATGATATGCTAATTCTCTAACTTCTTGGTTCCTCAACTTACTCATTTCCTATGACCTCCACTCCAACTTCAGCTACATACAGAGATGGTGATACCCTTGATCTTGCTAACATCCACAAATGCAATTTTCATGTTCATAAACTGAAATTCCTTTATCTGATCACAATCTGTTGTTTTTCCACCTTTCTCTGCCCCACACAATCCCCAAACCTATTCTTTGTCCTAGCTTTAACTTCTAATCCTTCCACCTCTCACCTCTTTCCCAGGCCATTACTCCTTATAGATATTCCTTCTTTCCTCATCTTGATCCTTTGGTGAACCAGTTCAACTCTTTACAGCCCTCTTCTCTCAAGTCCTTATCCCCCTTGTCCTACTGAAGATCTTGCCCTCCCAAGTCTCAGTCCTGGACCACTATCACCACCTACTGCCTTTATTTCTACTCACACACTCCTGAATGAAGTTCAACAAAATCATACAACTCTGCTGACTTAGTTCACTACAAATTTATGACATATAATCTCAATTGGGCCATCCATAAATAACACTATTCTACTCCAAACAGTTGCTTTTCCAAATCTTTTCATCCCACCCCAAATCTCTCATTGCTCCCTCCCCCACCCATGCATATACTCTGCTGAGAACCATGACTCAAACTTCACTGAAAAAACTGAGGCTGTTTGCCGAGAGCTCCCTCATACCTTCTTCTCATCTCACATCACTAATATGTCTTCTGATACTTTCTCTGTCTTCACCTGTCACGTGAAGAGGTAGCCCTTCTCCTTTACAAAACAAAACTCTTCTACAAGGGATTTCATTCCATCTTATCTTTTCTAACAGATTACCCACTTTATCATCTCTATTCTCTCACTATTTTCAGTTTCTCCTTATTACTGGGCTCCTTTCCTACTGTCTACAAACATGCTCATGCTTCCCCTATTCTCAAAAATAAACCTTCACTTGACCCATCCATCCCTACTAGTTATCCTCCTATATTTCTTCTCCCTTTTCTGGCTAAACTTCTTGATAAATCTATTTATAATCAATGCCTCTACTCACTTTTTCTAAATCCTTTACTTTTCTTCAGTTTGATGTCATATCTCATCATTCAACTGAAACTGCTATCTCCCAAAATTCCCAATGATTTTTTAATCATCAAATCTAAAGGCCTTTTCTCAATCTTTAGTCTTCTGGACCTTTTGTAGCCTTTATCAATGTAGGTTACTGTCTTCTTAACACTTTTTTCTCTTCAGAATTTCACATATGAAAATGGAATTAACTCCACCCTACTTTAGCTTTTCATCAGTCCCTATGGATTCAACTATCATACTTTAATATAAGAAGAGTCTTAGCTTTATTTAACTAGTTCTAACCTCTCTCCTGACCTTTAGGCTTACATTTCCAACAGCCTAGCAATCATCTCAAACTGGATGTCTCATAAACAAAAAACAAATTCGTTCTTTTCTTCAAAATATTTCTCTCTCTCATGACTTCCTTATTCTTGTGAAGAGTACAACCATTCTCCCAGTTACTCAGATTTAAAACCTAGGTGTCTCCTTTGAATCCTCACTCTCTTATCTCCCCTTCCTACAATCTGTTCCTACTTGTCATTTTTATTGTCATAACATCTCTCATATATGCACCCTTATCTCTAAGACTGTTTCTACCCTATTACAGGCCTTCAACACTTCACACGTAGACATAAGTTTATAAAAAGAGAACTGGAAAAACTTTGGGGTACACATTAAATTATGATTAAACACTCCTATTAATACATAAAAAATAAAACCTACCTGAAGCACTTTGTAGAAAGTGACTTCCATGCCAGGAATCAATTGTTTAAGTCTACTCATAAGTTCAAGTGTTTTCAAAATGACATCTGCAGCAAGTTTGCTTCAAAAATGGTAAAGTATATATAAATTAGAATAAGGCATATAAGCTTATTTTCTCAAAATATCTCTGAAGAAGCTGATAAATCATATTTACTTCCTTTTAAACCATGGAAAAGATGAGTTGTTGCTAATAGAAGGTATTAAATGATAATGCTGTATAAATCAAATCCTTACAATCACAGTTCAAATAGTAATTAATGGCAATATCAATAGAATATCTTTAAAGGTCTTTTTTCTCCTGACCCTTTACCATAACTATACTCATAAATTTATATATAAATTTACAGAACATAACTTTCTATACAAATGCTAGGAGTATTGTCAATATGCCTCATTGAATTATTGGCTTCTTTCTTTAGAATATATCAACAGGACAGAAATGGTTAGTTATAGTGATCAGTACAAAGTCATTTAACTAGGCTTCTACTTTGTATTATGCTCTGTCCTATACGTGGAAGAAGGTACCAAAAAATGATACCAGTCTAAGGGGAGTTTATTATCATTTAAAATAACCTGTAGAAAATTTCTGAATAGGGCTACTACGACTCTATCAGATATATGTTAAGAATGTATTCCTGGGGGGAGCTGGGTCACTAAGGAATGAAGAGCCAGTCCTGGGTTCAAATCTGGCCTCAAACACTTCCTAGCTATATGGCCCTGGGCAGGTCACTTAATTCCAACTGCTTAGACTTTACTGCTCTTCTGCCTTGGAACTGATATGTATTATCAATTCTAAAACAGAAGGTAACTTAAAAAAAAAAAGAAAAGAAAGAAAATCTTACTGTCAAATGGATATAGAAATGTCTAAATGAAAATTCCAAATATCACCAATTTCTTTTTTAACCTTATTTTTTTATTTTAATAACAAATTTCCACATAAGCAAAAGTTTATTTCTTGATATCATGATGCAGGAAAGGTGTCTCTTAATAGTAATATGGAATTCTTAGTAGTGATGGTATTCCCTGCAATAAAATTCCCCTTTTTTTAGCATTGAAAAAATATTAGAAGAGGCTCCAGAGGGAGGAAAAAAAATCTCTGAAAGACTCTCAAATTTTAACACACCTCTCTACCAAACAGCCAAAGATTATATAGTGATTGTGTTAGTAAGAGCCCTCTAGAGGCCAAAATCTCCCTTACCAGCTCCTTTGTATTTCAGCATTCATGTTATATATAATCTCAAAAAATCTTATTAATGTTTTGGAATCACATACATTATGTATCACAAAAATATAATAAAAATAAACTTTTACTTTTTCCAGTGACCTTGTCTATATTAATGCTTAAAAAGGGAGAAAAGAAGACAAAACTACATTCTTAATAAGAATCCTTCATATTTTAGGGGAAAGAACAGTTAAAAATATTTTTTAAAGCATAACTTCTTTTGACTTTGAAAGCATTGTTTCTAATAATGTAGATTACTTGACTAATGTAAATTACTATCACTTGTTTGTATTTATGTAAAACATATACATACTTCTTCTGGTAGTTCATCAGAGCCTAAAGATGCTCAACTTTTTCAGGAGTTGATATTTGTAACTACCATTGTTTTGCTCTCACAATCTCTTATCACTTCTGTTCTCCTACCACCCAATATCAAAGGGCTAAATGATAAATATTTACTTTTTAAACTAAAACAAACTTAATTTGAGTTGTAAAAATTGTAATCTCAATAATAAAAAATATTACAATACAATAATATACAATACAAGGATGCAAAATAAAAACCATGTGCCCAAACATCAACAGTACAGAGGTTTGGTTTTTTTCTAGACTCCTGCCACATTTTTGTAATGATGGCAGTAATAGAATTTTTAAAAAATATCTCAGCCAAGATCAAACCATTACTACACCTGAAAACTTGTGACAAGTGTCCATTAGCTTCTAAGGTTTTTTTCTTTATATGTCATAAAGCAGACTCATGTAAAATATGATAGTGGGTTTGTTTGCTATTGGCATTAAATGGGCTATTATAACTTTGGGGATTTTGATACTTTTTGAATGTACATTACATGTTATAGTATTGTTCTTTATAAAAAACTGTTACTTTGTGAAAATCGTTTGCTTTGTACTCACAGTGGATCATGGTCAGATTTGAAGAGGAAATGGATCTCATTTTTGGTGAGAAACCTTTGTATTCCACATTTCCTTAGCTGACACAGTGTGTCAATGATTATAAGCTATGTTTTTGATTTTAAAAACTTTTTTATTATTGTTTTTGCTTTCATGTGCAATATACTATTTCAGTATTATTTTTTTCTCTCCTTTTTGTATTTGAAACACATGTCACCAGTACTGAGATTTTCTTTAATTTTTTTTATTTTGCAGTAATATAAATTTAAAATATATTTGCTATAATATCTGTGAATACCCCAAAAGCCTCATACTATAAAAAATTATGCAATTGATTGTTTAAAAAAAATTTATGAGACTTTGCTTAACGATTCTGTCTGATTCCAGGAGAAGGGAATAAAGAGCCATTACAAAGTGCCAAAGAAGCACAAAGCTACTTGCTTAGTGCCAATTGTGTACAAGGTCAAAAAAGACCAAACCAATCCAGGTAGGATTGATGAACTTATAAGCAAATACAAAAGGACTAGAACCTAGTGTGAGACTCGAGGTTGCGACACTTGACATATGTTCAGATGCAGGACTCCTTGTATCCACACTCTTTGTGAAATACTCACAGACAAGTACTGAGGTTTGGCTATTATCCTGGCTCCCCCTATCCCTGAGAGTAAAGGTAAAATCAGACCAAGGAATGACACTTCCCCATCACACAAAAATCTAGTCCCTATTTTGTCTTTCATAATGTGGCAATTTTCTGTAGTCCTGGCTATTGATTGGGTAAATGCTTAATTGCTTAAATCATTTTAATTGGACCCTGAGTCAAGGACCTGTTATAGATTTATTTTTCCTTTACTTAGAATTTTTACACACAAGACTTTGATAATCTATATTTCATCCAGAAATTATTTTTTTAATATTTTTTATTTCTCTTGCCAATTGATTCATACACCTCATAACTCAGCCATGCATCCCTAAGTGATCCCTGTGTATTTCAATCACCCTCTTCAGGGGAGTATGTATAATTACAATTACATTACATACTTTTATGACAAGGGGGACTGCCCCCTAATTGGCTTTTTGTCAATGTGCCTAGCAATTATTGGTTTTGTTTTCTTTTCCTCTTATCCTCAAATTATTGTAATTTCATTGCTGGTATGTTTACAAGACCCACTGGAGAAACTAGTCTTCCACAGGTCTCATGGGGGAATGTATAAATGGAGATTTTGAACCTTAGACTTCATTTCCCAAAACACCTTAGTATTTCCCATAATTCCCTATAATCTCTCCTGCGTCTCCACATTGGCGAGATCACGTTATTGGTATTTAACTGGTAGTGATGCCTCCCACATCCTGTCTTCTTGCATGATGCAGCAAGTATGGTGGTAAGTTAAGCATGGGGGATGGCTGAAAATGGCTAACCAGTCATGGGCACATAGTTTTAATTTTGTATCCTCTTTATTCCTTGATTTCTACTGATCATTTAATAAACCTCCTAAAATATAATATTTTTACTATTAAGATTTAATTTTAAATTTTACAGAGTTTTTACATAGGTTTTCTGTCACTCTGTGAAATACACTATTATTACAAAACATGTCTGGGAATAACAGCCTTGATTTTTTTCTTATATACATGAATTCTTAAAATATTTATTTTAATATACTCACCAAAGTTCAGAATCTGCTACCTTTGTTCCAAATTCTATGTCAATCTTGCTACATGAAAACTGTTGCTCTATTAGAGTTGTACATCTGAGGGTCGTCAAAAGTTTAGCAATATGCATTTTTAATGTATCATCTCCACACAAAGGTAGGTTTAGTTAAGGAACAATAAAAAATGAGAGAATTTTAAAAATTTCTCTCAATCATAGCATATTGCCTTATTAATAAGCTATTAAAGAGAAGGGTAGCTAATAAATCTATTTGTCTCCTCTAAGATACAAAATGACCTAATTTTAACTTATTGGTCTATTTTGTTAAGACTCTCCTAATGTGTTTAAGTCACACTTCTGAGCTATGATGAGTAATTAATCTATATAGTTGAAGTTTTTTAAGTAGTAAGAAAGAAACCATGTCCCTACTATTTAGAAAAAGGAAGAGCAGAAACCAAAAAAAGGAGAATATTCTAGAAAATAAGACAAACTTAAGGAAAGAAGCCTTTCAAAGAAGTCAAGTAAATAAGAGAATCAGTTTAAATAGAGGTACTTGTTAAATAGCAAAGTAGGTTTACACATTGGAATGCTAACTGCTTATCATCTGATTTAAAGAAGTTTAAACAATGTAATGACTAGAAGGTCTGAGACAACAGTATTACTTTGTACTTAGAGGGAAAATATCTAGTTGGTATTTTATGGTTTGCCTCTTTTAAGTAAAAAATTTTATTTTTTTAAAAACCCTTATCTTCTGTCTTAAAATCAGTACTCTGTATTGGTTCCAAGGCAGGAGAGTGGTAAGGGCTAGTCAATGGGTGTTAAGTGACTTTGCCCAGGGTCATACAATGAGGAAGTGTCTCAGACCAGATTTAAACATAGGACCTCTCATCTCTAGACCTGGCTCTCAATCCACTGAGCCATCTAGTTGCCTCCTAGTCAAAGAATCATTTAAGCACTTGTTTAATGGTAATCATAGTTCTTTATGGCAAGATATAAACTACTAGAAAAGAGGGATGGTTTCATTTTCATCTTTGTAGCCCCATCACCAAGCATCATACTAGATGTGTACCAAGAGCTTAACAAATACATCCTGAACTGAAATACATAATGACAAAATGTGCCAATATATTCATTAATTCATTTCAATTTAATTCAGCAAAATCTTATTAAACATCTACTGTGCTCCAAAAAAAAGTACTAAGCACTAACAATACAAAGAGTAAATGGGAAAAACAATCCCCATTCTCAAGAAGGGCTTCCTTTTACTAGGGGACTAAAACATGTAAATAAATATGGTGAACTAATCTAATTGCAAAGGGTATATTCTAAAAACAGTACCTAAGTCAAAAATGTAGTATTTTCAAAACTACCCTTGAATTTTCCTTAAGACATCCATTAATAGAGTACAGTGACTTTCAACAGTTGTGGCTGGAAAGAGGCTAAGATATCTTTAGAAGAAGGCAATCTGTATCAGATAGCAGATGGAGTTAAGATGGTTTCTATGGAAACAAATGAATGGAAAAAAAATTTTTTTTTACATTGTTCAGTTAAGCCATGATTAGGAAAGTCTTGGGGCAACAGAGATTTCAAATTTAAATAGAAGAAAAAAAATTTTATAGAAAATTCTTGTAGAAAAAATACTCTTGAAAGTACTTTATACATAAGTACAATTGTATTAGAGGGTGATCACATGTAAATATTTTTTCCTGCTGACCATCAATCAAGAGAAGATACAAGTCAAAAGAAACACAGTAGAAATCTTCTAGTTCACCAGTTAGGGCTTTTTCTTTGACTAGTTCTACTAGCTTCATCAGAACAAATAGACTGTGGATATGATGAAGAAAGATTCTACAATCATATTCATTAGACAAGATGCTCTCATTACAAGAGGTCTGGAGGAACTGAGACTTAGCTCTAGGAACAGCAAATTCATATCTCTCAACTCCCTCTCTCACTCTAGTATGCTCACTGAAGCAATCTATACTATCTAAATTGCTATTTTTCTTTCCTCTTTTTCTGGCAAAAAGACAAAATGTAAATTAAATGCATAGTGGATATGATTCCATCACAAGAAAAGCTGATGATTAGAAAGCACAACTAGGAGAAAAAGAAAAGCTGTTGGTAGGAAGAATCAAGTGAGCTCAGCTTCAAAGAAGTTATTAATTCAATTACCCAAACTTCCAAGTACCTATTAAACATAAGATCCCATGTCTTAAGTACTGGCTTTCTTGCTTTCTCATGTCTTAAATGTTTTACTTGCTGTGGAACTTGAGGAAAAGAATTACTTCATGGCAACAACCAGAAGTAAAAGTATAGCCTAGAGAAGAAAATGAACAGTCACTTTAAAACCTGCTCTAAGATTCTAATGGGAATGTCAGCTACAGTTTTTAAAAGCACCAACTGAAGTGTATGTTGGCATAAAAATGTAACTTTTACTTTTCATTTAAAAAAAGAAAATTAGGGGATAACTTTACTAGACCATCTTCACTAAAATATATCATTCTGGGATTTTAAAATTCCTACCCAGTAAGTCTGAACAGACAATAGCATCAACAGTGATAAGAGATAACTAAAAATTCAATTTAATTTAATGCTTTCCTAGGAAAATTCAGTGGATGAATATCACATTTACTCTGCAACATTTCAAAGGATATTCAACAAAACATCAATGGCCTTAGCCATTCTTTCACATTTTTTCCTTGTCAGTTGGTCATCAAGATTCTGTTCTGTGAATTGAAGTTGATCGAGAATGCTGGGTAGCAGTAGGACCAGAAAACGATCAGTAGAAGCACAGTTGGCAGAATCTATGACATCCTAGAGGTTACATTAACACCACAAATTAAAAACAAAAATGTTAGCTATACTCACAATGCTTTTGTAATTGATTATTACTTATTTTTATTTAGATAATTTGCTTTACTCAGTTTTTGTGTTCTGGTATATTAGTTGCTCTAAAACATAAGATTTTATTTAAAATAAGCAGCAAGGTAGCTCAGTGGATAGAAAGTTTGGCCTGGAGATGGGAGGTTCTGGGTTCAAATCTGGCCACAGACATTTCCTTAGCTGTGTGGCCCTGGGCAAATTATTTAACCTCAATTACCTAGCCCTTACCACTCTTTGAACTTGGAATCAATACTTTGTATGGATTCTAAGACAGAAGATAAGGTTTAAAAAAAATATTTTATTTAAAACTCAGAACCTCTTACTCTAATAAGGGATAAGGAAATGGACTATACATATTATTTCATTGACACAGGGAGCTCTTGGCAGTAGAGTAAACTAACATGACCAATGCAGTTAAGGACCTTTTTTGCAATTTATAATCTTAAAGAATTGCCCAGAGCACTGAGGCTAAATTATTTGCCCATGTCACACAGCCATCATTGTCTAGATGTTATATTGGAACCCAGGTCTTTCCTACAAATGATTAAAAATGACATGCAAAAAATAAAGCCAAGAATTAGATTTATTTAATTGGTGCACCTTTATTAAGTGCCTACTATGTGCCACACACCACAATGGGGAATATGAAGACAAAAATGAAACAGATTTTATTTTAATTTTATTTAATTTTATATTAGCAAATATAAAATGTATAAAAAGTAAATACACAGTAACTTAGATAAAAAGAGACACTAGCACCTGAGAAAGGGCAGGATCAGCAAAAGTTTCATTTGTAAAGTATTGTTTAAGGTGAACTTTTAAAGAAATTAGGGATTTTAAGACAGAAAGCATTCTAGGTATTGGGGTCAGCCTGCACAAAGGAATGAGAAGGAGAAAAGAATTCCAAATGTGAAGTAGAAGGAGGTTAGTTGGCTGGCCTAATACTTTGCAAATAAACTTACAACTAATTGTATATAGCTTTCAACACTCAAAATACTTTCTAAAACACACTGATTAAGGACCAAGAGAAAAGATCAGTAATACAAATAAAACCAAATAAACAAATAAACAAAAACAAAAAAAAACAAATAAAACAAAATAAAACCAAAAAATAAACCAAAACAGTTATATTACTATTATCCTCCAAATATGTACAGCACTCTTCTACCCAAGACTCAGATAAATTATAATTGAAGCCCACCAGGAAGACAATGACTGGGAGAAGAAACCATCAAAGTGAGGAATGCCAGCTGTGCAATCACAGTTGATAAGATTAAGCAAACTAATAATCATAAAGTTAGTAGGCAATACTTACTAGATATACTGGTTACAAAAAAGTGATATCAAATCGATAAAGCTCCCACTGTTTCTTTAATGAGTTATGTTAAAAGCAAGTTTAAAAAAAAACTAATGCAGGGGTACACTTCAGCACTAATAGTTATGGATGTTTCTACCTACCTGAGCAAAAGGGAATCTAGCTGTCATTTTTTTTTTAATTCCCTAGATAGACACTTCTTTTGAAAAAGGTCATCATCACACAATGTCATAAAAACAAAAATAACATTACAATATAATTTCCATTACATTACCTCAAATATTTCCTTGAATAATTCTAGTGCTAGAATAGAACAGTTTTCTGATCCTTCCAGGGGTTGGCTTGACCAACGCAACAGAGCAACTGTTGGCTCTAAAGATTTAGGATGGTTTCCCAGTCTTGTGTTACCAGAAGCAGATGATTCGAATACCACTTGACTGAGGACATGGCGTAACTGTGTCACTGAACAGAAGGCAAGAAGTAATTCTAAAACCTATGCAGTATAAACATAAAAGATCTTATTAAATTCCAATGTGAATGATCATTAACACATGAAATCAAATGCTGAAGTTAAAAGTTAGTCATGTTTTCGTGAACACATCAAATTTAACATCAAATCCCCTTTTAAAACTGATAGTATAAAAAATTAAGGACTTCTGTTTTATTTGATGTGGTTTGCAAGAATTGCAATTGACAATCTCAAAAGATCAAGTTTTAGCATACCTTTGAAGAAGAATCAGGATCTTTCCCATGAAGAAGACCTAGTACTTGATTAAGGCATGAGTTGAAGTGCTCATATCTAAGTATAAACCAACATAAATGGCATCAATCGCAATTATAAAATTGTAACAACAAAATAGCTCACACATCTCTTTTTTGCTCCTGAAATAAAAGTACCTTTAAAAAAATAAATAGCCCTTATGTTCTGCCTTAAAATCAACACTAAGTATCAGTTCCAAGGCAGAAGACCAGGAAGAGTTTGGTAATAGAGGTTGTGAGTTGCCTAGGGTCAAACTTAAGATGTTCAATGAAGTCAGGTAAATAAAAGAGAATCAGATTAAATGGAGGAACTTGTTAAGTAGCAAAGTAGGTTTTACACATTGGAACGCTGGCTGCTTATCATCTGATTTAGGGAATTTTAAACAATGTAATGACTAGAAGATCTGAGATAAAAGTATTATTTTGTACTTAGAGGAAAAAAATCTAGTTGGTATTTTATGGTTTGCCTGTTTTAAGTAAAAAAATTATTTCTTTTAAAAATCCTTACCTTCTATCTTAAAATCAGTAATGTGTATTGATTCCAAGGCAAAAGACAGATAAAGCCTAAGCAAGGGGAGGGGGGAAGGGGGCAAACGCGTGCGCGGGAGGGTTAAGTGACTTGCCCAGGGTCACATAGCTGAGAAGGGTCTTGGGACAGATTTGAACCTAGGACCTCCCATTTCCAGGCCTGGCTCTCTATCCACTGAGCCACCTACCTGCCTTGAATGTGCTTTTTTAAATGTGAATTTTAACTTCAAATATCATCAAATATTATCAAGAGTATAAAAATGTGTAGATTATATAATCTACTTGATACAACAGCATGGCACAGTGGAATTTAGAATCAGAACCTAGTTTAGAATCCTAGATCATCTACTTACACTTTTGTGAGCTTGGGCAAGTCACTTTAATCTTGTAGTTCTCAGTTTCACTATCTATATAATGACAAGATTGCATTAGACTATATTTAAGGTCTTTTCCAGCTCTAAATCCTATGATCCTAGTAATCAAGACAATCATGTTTTTGTGAACCATTTATTATGTACTTCAGTTCCCCTATATTCAAATCATAACATTTACCTCCAAGCTTACCATCAAAAGGGTATTCTTCACAATGAATGTGATACTGAGGAAGATTATCTCATTGGTGTGGTGACCAATAGGGTTTTGGTATTCATAATAAAGTAGACTGAATACCATCTGCTATCTCATCAAGAGAATGCGAACTGATAAATCATAGGTAGTGGTTGGAAAAAGGTATGATGCTAAAATGGAAGAACAACTTGGGAAAGACACTAGCCTGCTTGGAAAAGTCAAAAAATCTGTTTAACTATAGAGAATAGCAATTGGCCAAATGCTAAATGGACAATTTTGTCTAAATACCTGAGATATAGTACCCATTCTTATAATGATCCCTTAGTTCACATCAAGAAGTCTCTACTACTACTACTACTTAAAAAAAGAAGTCTCTACTACAGAGAATGGTTTAGACCAGTGGTATCAAAAATAAATAGAAACAGTGCAGGCTGTACATTGACTTAGAAAATCACAAATTAATATTATATATTTTATATTGTAATTTTATCTTGTTAATAATAATCACTTCCCAATTACATTTGTTTCTCCTCTATGAGTTTGACACTTCTGGTTAGAGTAATTATAAAGAAAGTTAATTTAAGATACTAAGATACATAAATTAAGTATAATGAAACATATAGCTGGGAAAAATAACAAAGAGTAGAATCTCATTCCTATTTTATAGATAGTAGAAGTATAGAAAAGTTAAAAGTGTTGCTTATATAGTCAGTGGTAAACCTTAGTTATAATAAATAATATTATCCACTAATATAAAAAATACTGTCTTGATATACAAAATCAATTTTTGTTCTCAAATTAGTTTTTAAATAAAGGTACTCTAGATGACTGCATTTCAGAAGATAAAAAAAAGAGATGTCCAGTCATTTAAGGCAATGGTGCTAAACTCAAATAGAAACAGAAGCCACTAAATAAAGATTCTTATAGGTACATATTGACTTAGAAAATCTCATTAACATTACCTGAGTTTTAACATTTTTTTTTACATTTAACAATTATATTTTAATTTGGTTCAGATGCATTTGAGAGTTTTGTGGGCCACATGTTTGACAGCCCTGATCTAGGACATGAACCACACATTGCCTTTTTGTATTTCAAGGGAAATATGAAACATAAGTGGTAATGAAAAAATTTAAAACATTCTTGCTTATTGTCTTCAGTGATTCACTGAATTTCACTGAGATTGATAAGACAATAGTATGTTTTTTAGCAATGAAGTGCTCTCAATATATCCCTGTACAGAAAAAAGCTCTACGAGAACATAAATGTACCTGGTGAGACAATCTGCGATTTTAGGGTTCTTGAGAAGATCCATCAGAAGATCAACTGAATACTTTCTGGTTAATGTACCATCACCATTTACAAGAATATTAAATATTAATTGAAAAGTCTGATGAATGTTTCGCGAATGGAATAGCTTAAAAACAAGGAAATAAAATAGAAAAAATATAATGAATACAAAACTGAAACCAGAGATTGGTGTTCAACATGTCAAAAAAAATCAATAAAAGCAAGAAAGATTTGTTAAAACCAAATAATAAAATTTTTAAAAATTATGTTTATAATTTTTTTAAACTCACTCAATATTTACCTTTTCTCCAACCTCTTCATTTAATGTTAGACTTGATAATATCGAGAGTGCAAACACAACCACAGTTAAACTACTGTGGGCTAAGAAGCTTATGAGAGTACGATACAATGCCTTTACATTACTCTAAAAAAGAAAAATATTTAGCATAAATTAGATATAATTTAAAAGTGTATTTTAGTAAATAACCTCAGCAATCTTGTGTTCAATAAATCCAAAGATCCAAGCTTTGGGGATAAAAACCCACTATTTGATGGAAAAAATTAGGATTAGATCAATATTGCATACCCTATGCCAAGATAAGTTCAAAATAGGCATATGATTTAAACATAAAGAGTGATATTATAAGTAATTAGGTAAACATGGAATAGCATACCTGTCAGATCTACAGGGAAGGAAATATTTTAAGACAAAGCAAGAGAGAGAACATTATAAGAGATAAAATGAAGAATCTTGATTATATTAAATTAAATTTTTGCAAACAAAACAACCAATGAAACCAAAATTAGAAGGGAAGCAACAAACTGGGAAGAAATTTTATAACAAAATTCTCTGACAAAGGTCTAATTTCTCAAATATACGAAGAATTAAGTCAAATTTAAAAGAAATCAAATCATTCCCCAGTTGACAAATGGTCAAGGGATATGAATAGGCAGTTTTCAGATGAAATCAAAACTATCAATAATCATATAAAAAATGTTCTAAATCCCTCCAGATTAGAAAAATGCAAATCAAAACAACTCTGAGGTACCACCGTAGATCTAAGACAATGGCCAATATGACAGTAAAGGAAAATAATAAATGTTGGAGGGAATATGGCAAAACTGGGACACTAATGCATTGCTGGTGGAGTTGTGAATTGATCCAAGCATTCTGGAAAGCAATTTGGAATAATGCCCAAAGGTCTTTAAAAGAATTCATGCCCTTTGATCTAGTAATACCACTCCTGGGTTTGTATCACAAAGAGATTTTAAAAAATGGGAAAGGTTCTATTTGTACAAAAATATTTATAGCTATACTTTTTTTTTGGTGGCAAAAAATTGGAAAAAGAGGGAATGCCCCTCAATTGAGGAATGGTTGACCAAATTGTAATATATGGTGGTGTGATTTTTACATTTTCTCCATCTTGCTTAGTCTAGCACCCAGGAATGTGCACACCCACAATACACTGGCATGTGATAGCAAATGACAAATCAGAAACTGACTGTCTCCTGGGCTGTCCTAAGCCAAGCTTGAGCCACCATTGGCACATGTGAGATGTAGGAAGTGAGGTAGAGAACTGCCTTTAGAGTTCTCATCACTTCCTGTGGGGAGGGCTAGATGAGAGTTCAATCCTGGAACTCGAGCTTGGAGGAGCTCCCACAGACAGCTTTCCTCCAATCGGTCATGTGAATGAAAGGACTGACTCCCCTTTCCCTTGGCTCTCAGGGGAAGGCCACCCTTGGCCAAAGCCTTGAACTCCTGCCTGGCTCAGCCTGAGCTGGAGCAGTTTAAATTAACTCTTTCTCTCTCTCCCTCTCTTCTTAATTTCTTCCTCCTATTGTAATTAAATCACCATAAAACTCCATTCTGATTTGAGTGTTTCATTTAGGATTTAAGAAATTAAATCCTTGGCAACCAATAATATTTATATTCAGTCTCAACCATAAATTTAACCTTTACAGTGGTGATGGAATACCATTGTGCAATAAGGAATAATGAATTGCTTAATTTCTATTAGAACTGCAAAGACCTCCACGAACTAATGCAGAATGAAATAATTAGAACCAGGAGAACATCATACACAATAACTGAAACACTGTGGGACGATCAAATGTAATAGGCTTTGCTACTAAAATCAATGCAATGATCCAGAACAACTCTGAGAAACTTATGAGAAAGAATGTTATCAACATCTAGAGAAAGAACTATAGGAATAGAAATCCAGAAGAAAACATGACTTATCACTTGTTTATATGGGCATATGATTTGGGGTTTTGGTTTTAAAAGATTGCTCCATTACAAAAATGAATAATATGGAAATAGGATTTTAATGATAAAATATGTGTAACTCAGTGAAATTGCTTGTCAGTTCCAAGAGGGGGAATGAAAGAGTGGAGGGAGACAAGAATCATGTAACCATGGAAAAAAATTTCATTAAAAAAGGGTATTTTACTCTTACTAAGAACATAAGTTAGATACAGCAGGTACTCTATAAACAGGTATCGAATGAATAAAGGCAGAAGTTACCCAAATATCTGTGTTCATTTGAAGCCCAATTGCAATACATCACGACTTTTATAAAAAAGGCCAAGTTCATTTCCCCTAAATTCCAATACAGAGGACTGTAGTTTAGAGAACCATATGTGGAAAAGCCCTTAGAAATAATCCTTCATGAGAACTTTCACTTATAAACCCTCCATAGACAAGAAACTTTGTTGATAAAAATAAGCAGCTATGTAAAATATGAAACACTAGCAACAAAAAGAGTTTGCCAGTTTTCCTTTCTGCCCAGCCAAATGTTATCAGATGTCTAATGCTTTTCCTACATGGCCCCATGCAAATAACTATCATTTCTTAAATACTCTTGGAGATGGAAAACTTTTGTACTATTGAGATCAATACTCTTCAGCAGAGTTACCAACTATCACTATTCATCTCTTCATATAAATATTCCATGAAACGTTTTAATTTCCCCCTTCGTTCTAGTCTTCATCATCCAATTATATTATTCTTTTCCATTCTTACCATCCTTGTCGACTTCAGAAGTTGACTAACTTTTCCTATAGACCTATTTTTTTCTAGTCAACCTGTTCAGCAATTTCAGCTTCCATATTAATAATGTCCCTAAGAAACCTGATTTCTCCAAAAGCCACCTCCTTTTCAGATGAGGCAACTGAAGTTGTTAGAAATTATATGACTTGTTCAAGTCATAAAGCCTATTAAATATCTGATGTGGTGTTTTTGATTACAACTCTAGCCAGTACAATACACTATCTCTAATATATGCATTGATATCCCCCTCAAATACCCACATCACCAGCTTTTTTAACTCATGATTTCTATCTTCACCTCAGCAAACCACAGAGATAAATACACCCTCGGTCAAAGTGCCATCACTTAAGACTATGCTACTATCTCCACAGCCTTGACCCAGATTTTCTCTGATCATAACTCCCTATGCTTTTCAGATCTTCTTCTATCTCACTGCTCCCAAAATTATTTTTTACCTTTACGGGGATCTCAAGTAACTATATACATTGCCTATTCTTTCCATTAATCAACTCTGTTGACCTAACTTTATTCTCTTCAGTTCTGACCCATGATCAGTTCAACTATACTGTCTTCTACTTTTTACTGTCTTGCCTCCTGGACTTTTGCCATGATGTCTCTTATTCTTTGCTTGTCTTATCATCATTCATATATTCCAATTCCTACTCCCATAAGCCAGAGTTATTCTCATCATCTATATCCTCTGATCCTTCTTAGGTGCTGGTGAGCACTAGTGGAAAAAGTAATGGCAGCAACTACAAATTTAAGTTATCTGATCTCAACTAGATACTACATGTCACACAGCATTTCTTTTTTTTCTTCCACAATTGACTCTATCATGAAAATGATAGTAAGCTATTCCAAACCTTCTCTTCTCAAGTCCTTTATACAAACTCCTTCCTCTCAGCAGAGACCCTCATTTTCTAACTTAATGAAATGAAGCTTCCAAAACAGCACTTGTCTACAATATCACACTTCAAAATTTTCTTATATTATTCCTCCCTTCTCTCTTTCTTGCTTTCATCCCTGAGGAAAGGGCGGTATTCTTCCTTGTCAAATGCAAAATTCTCTACTTTTGCCCTAGTTCCACCTCCTCTTATGCACTCTGGAAGTCAGCCCTCTGGGATTAGTCTCTTTCTTATCTACAATCTCTGCATAATTACTAACTTGTTTCCTACTGCTTTATAAACAAATTCAGTCCTACTCAATCTTTAATAAAAATCCCTACTAAATCTTGCCATCTCCCCAAGCAATAGTAATCTAGCTTCCTTTTCATAGTCAAACTACTAAAAAGTTATCTACAATTTTCATCTCCATTTCCCCACCTCAAACTCACTTCTCAGTGATTACTACATGACTTCCAACCCCAATAGAATCAAACCATTTTTTTAAGGTTACCAATGATTTTGGAACTGTTAAATCTGATAGCCTTTTCTCAATTATCAACTGACCTGGACTTCTGCAACTTTTTATACAATTGATCAGTCTATCATTCTAGATATAGTTTTATCTCTCTCCAATCTTTCTTTCCAAAGTGCTTTTGTTACCAAATGAATATTCTTTAAACAGTTCAATTATGTCATTCTGATCAAAAATCTTGAGTGTTTCCCTATAACCTTTAATTCTCAACCTAGCATTCAAAACCTTTCTTCTCATATATGCAACCTTTTCTGATTGTCCTAATTTGTTAAGGGCTTTCTCTCTGCTCAAATTATCTTGCATTTATTTCTTTTTCTACCCAATCTATTATCTTGGCAGAAGGTAAAATTTAAAATAGTCGCAGATTCCTTTCTCTCCATTCACCTGGTTGCCACCCTAACTGAGGGCTTATCAGGCACCATATGGAACAATGGATATCACCTCCTAATTGATCTTATACCTTTTTCTAAATGATCTTTCTTAAAGGTACCAAAATAATCTTCCTGAGTCATAGATTATGTCATTTCTCTGCTTGACACCTTTCAGTGGCTCTCTACTGCCTTTAAGATTAAATAGAAATGCCTTAAATTAGTATTTAGGGTTTTCTGAATTGGGATCCACCTTGTTCAAGAATAATTTCACTTTTACAAGTAGTTCCTCCTAGCTAAACAGCCAATAGGCTATTCTTTGAAACTGGAATTCTATTCACCTCCTCCACACCTTTGCAGAGGCCTAGAATACCCTTCATCTTCATGTTTGCCTTTAAGAATTTTTAGGGGAAAGCTGGGTGGCTTAGTGGATTGAGAGCCAGGTCTAGAGATGGGAGGTTCTAGGTTCAAATCTGGTCTCAGACACTTGCTAGCTGTGCAAGTCACTTGACCCCCATTGCCTAGCCCTTACCACTCTTCTGCCTTGGAACCAATACAAAGTATTGATTCCAAGATGGAAGATAAGGGTTTTAAAAAAAAAATCTTTATATTCTTTTTAAGACCCTACTCAGACATCACTGCCCCCTGCATAGTATGAAGATTAAAATTAACTCTCCCCTGATTGTGAAGATTAAATTGTAACCCCTACCTATGTTTTTATTTAATCCAAAAGTATAAACACCCTACTTAAAGTTGAGTGGGAAGAGTCGGAAGATCTGCCCATTTTTAGATTTAATCACCAAAGGTGTAAACACCCCATTCACACTAGAGTGGGGGAGACAGACCCATGTGTGCAATAGTGGGTTACAAATCAGAATCAACTGACTGCCTCCTGGGCAGTCCTAAAGCAGGACTTCAACTGTGATTGGTTGATGTAGAATTAGGGGAAGGCACAGGAAGTGACGCAAGAGAAAGTGTCTTTAAAAGGGAATGACAACTTCCTGAGGGCAGTTCTACTGAGAGTTCTTCATTCTTTGGAGTGGAGGCTGGTGGAGAATCTTCTGAGTGGACCCAAGAGGTGGTGAGTGAAAGACTGACACTTTTCATATTGGATTTTCTAAAGAGACTAGCTTTAGGAGAGATTTCACCAGGTCCTCGGCTTTTCTAAGGCCTAAGGACTAACTCTCCCTGCTCAGGTTGTGCCAGTGGCTGGGAGTAAATTACTTAGTGCTTAGGCTAGATATCTTACCCTATCCTCTCTCAGATTTTCTTACTTCACTCTTTCTATGTTTTGTAAATAAATCTCTTTGGAATTAATATAAATTCCTGTTGACACTATTTTAAATATAATCCAGTCCAACCTTTTTATAAATAAACCCTTTTTCCCCTTACAAAAGTCTTTCCTGATTCCTTCCCACTACCCTACTCCTAATAGATGAAAGTATTCTTCCCTTTTTCAAATATTCCTAGAGTGAGATCTCTCCTTTGTGGCTCTTTTTATTACCTATGATCTATCATATTCATTTAAGTATACTTACTATCCACCCATCACCTCTATTGTATTTGTATATATTTGTAAATAAAATTCTGACTTAGATATAATAAATATTGGGGATCACATAATTTCATAAAATTATTGTCCAACCATTAAATTTAACCCTTACAACTGCCAGTGCCCTCCCCCAAGAAATACTTTTTATTTATCTCCTCTGTACCTCATCTCCCATACATATAATAGAATGGATGCTCAAAGGATGTTTCTATTTTTTTTTGTCTTTATATTCCTAGCACCTAGTACAGAGCAAGTACTTAATAAATGCTTAATGAATGAATAAGTCAGAGTAAGGAAATTTGGGTTCTAGTCCTTGCTCTGCCTATGACATAAGTTAAGTGACTTAAACTCTCCAGATCTCAGATTTTCATCCTTAAAATGAAAGAATAGGACTAAATGATTTATAAGGTCTTTTTATTTATTATTTTTAAAAACCTTCCATCTTGGAATTAATAATGGATATTGACAGAAGAGAGAAGAGTGGTAAAGGCTAGGCAATGGGGGTTAAGTGACTTGCCCAGGGTCACACAGCTAGGAAGTGTCTGAGGCCAGATTTAGACCCAGAACCTCACGTCTCTGGGCCTGGCTCTCAATCCACTGAGCCATTTAACTGCCTCCATGAGTTTTTTAAAATTCAAGATTCTAGGTTATTAAGTAAATACCTAGAAGTGAATTCTTTAAGAGCCATAAAATAATGTCTCACCCTTGAAAAAAATCTAATATTTCTTGTGCATACTAATAAACCAGGCTTTCTTTGGGATCTCAATATAATATTGTGTTGAAAAAAATCAGTGTTTTATACTTGTGCTAGTCTTTAGAAATATAACTCAAAGATAAAAAAAAACTTTAGTTGCTCCACTTAATTTTCAAACCACTTCTAAGTTCTGAAGTATCAGATGGAATAGGTATGGGCACATTTCACATTAAATAACAAAATACTAAGACTTCCTTGAGTCAAAGATCACCAAACACATACACACACACACACACACACACACACACACACACACAGAAGAGCTGTAAGATTTTTTAAATTGCATTAAAAGATCTCTTACCAAGGACTTTATGTGGGTTTGAACAGATAGGTTGTGCCGACAAAGATTTGCCAAAAGTCCTAGACAAGACATTGTTAATTCATCTTCAGGAGACTGACTATGTTTTGTTTTAGGAGAATAAGGAAAAAAATACTGCATTAAAATAAAGCATGATAATAAACATTTTAAAGGTTTGATTTCTACTAGCTATAGCATTTAATGTGAACATTTGCTACTCTTAAAAGTCAAACATGACTATAGTAATCATTTAATACAGGTTTTGAAACCAAATTATTCCACCTCAACATGAAAAAATGGCAAATAAAGCATGTAAGACTATGTGCTATATGTTGCCTTGTATATTGGTAACTGATATGATTTTAAGAGGAAATGACATAGAAGAAACATTTCATCTATTTTGCTGCTGTATTCTAAGCATTATGTGGCCTTTCTGAATAATTTATATTTGAAACCTTCCTAATTAAAATGTGAGCTCATTGCAAACATAGATATCTTACTTTTCTATTCATATCCCCAGAATTTAGCACAATGCTTTGTGCACTGTAAATGCTTAATAAAGGTTTCATTCATTCATTCATTCACAGTTAAACTAAATCCATGTAGAAATTTTTATGACTTTATATTTCTCTTTAATCATTCTCCAAAAATATTCATTGAATCCATGGCACTTCTCAAGTATGGAAGTACCATACTTGAGGCAGATCACAATCTTACACAATCTGTGGAGTTACTGACAAACACATACACACAAAAAATCACCATCTGATGATCAGCTTTCTGGCAATAAGCTCCATCCAATGTTGGTAGCTTAATCCTTGGATAATAGACATATAGTCCATTTCTAAGTCTGTAACTAAATTACTTGAATCTTGGTATGACCTTCTAGAGCAGCGTTGGCAAAACTTTTTGAGAATGTGGGTCCATCAAGAACTCAGGATCACAACTAAAATGTGGCCCTATAAAAAGATGATTTGTCTGAAAAACTACTTAATATTACATTTTTTTGGTTTCAAAGAACCTAAATGACCTACAGATTTTCTTCCAGAGAAAGGATAAATAAAAGTGTATTCACATATTACTTACATATGACTTATTAGGAATGTAATTAATTCATCAAAATTAGCACCAGAATGGAAGACTTTGACATTGTAGGTCAACTTCTGTAGAAGTTGAAGGCCCTGGAAAAGTAACAAAATGGTTATAAACATACAAAATATATTTACTACTCAAAGTGATATGGGTTGAAAGGTCCCACAAACCCTGCCAAGTAGCTGTAAACAATAAAAAGAGCACAGAAACAATAGCTAATTAATTAATATGAGGCCACTTTTCAGATAAGACATATGAGTTGCTTAGATGACATAATCAATGTTCTTGGGAGTCTCTGAACAGCAGGTACAAGTGGTTCAGATTCCTAGACACACAGACTCAAATAATGCTCAATTTCCATAATCACTGCCTTCTTTAGGGTCTGCACAGAAAAGAGCAAAATTTGACCAAAAGTTGCCCTGGAATATTTAACAGATAATTAACATCACATTTACTTGCAATTTGCTTCCCGCACAGTGGGTAGCCATATAGACCAAAGTGTATTTATGAGTAAAGTGACATCAGTTCCTTAGAAACCTCAGGGCAACAAAGGCCCAAACAAATAAACCCTTCCTTAGTAGCTAATCAAAATAAAATGCATTCCTGAAAACCTTTCAGGGCCTTTCCACTGCCAGGTTTTTCCATTGCCATGGACTTTCTGTCACCATGGCCACTCCATCACCATGGCCATTCCACCACCTTCTTCTTCGCTCTCTCAATAAAGCTTGTTCTTTTGCCAGAGAGACTGCCTGAGTCATTAATTCTTTGGACAAGACCCCAATCTCACTTCTCACATCACAAGAAGTATATTATATGGTATATTCCACACATGTCACCATTCATCAAATACTGATAGAGACTGAGATTAAAATTTTAAAATGTTCTGTCCTAGGTTCAAGTCCTACTTCTGACACATCCTGGCTCTGTGACCCTAGGAAAGTTACCTTTTTAGTGCTGTAGGTCAGTGGTATCAAATTAAAATAAAAAAGAGGCCACTAACCAATACATGAAAATTTCTGCAGGGGTCACATATCAACTTAGGAAATTTACATATTACAACATATGTCTAAGCTTTGTTATATTTTTTATTTTCTCAAATATTTCCAATTCCACTGTAATCTAGTTCAAGCTCAATCTGCTTAAGGTTACTCTTTAAAAATTAAATTGCAGAGTATTATTATAATCTCGGCTAAAGCTAGCAGATCTCATAATTTTATCATGAGTTGTTATAGGACCCTGTAATCAGATAGATGTCTACACTAAGTTCAGCATTGATCTGGTGAACCCCTGGAAGCAATTGGCTACTAGATTGACTAAAGAGGGGCAAACCAGCCCAGGTTGGAAACATAACAGGTCAAAGCTCCCATTCTGATGAGCAATGAGACTGTGAGAAGCCCCTGCACTTCTAGGGGGATAGAAGGAGAAGGAAACAGGAGGGGGAGGGAGATGGAGGAAGAAAGAGAGATGCAGAGGGGTGGCAGCCCATATTGGTAGCAACAGTTTCTTCACCTTAGGAATTACTTATACCAATGAAATAACAGATCTAATCCTTATCTCTATTTGGTAAAGAAAAGTGTTGGGGTTTTATGAAATGTAACAAGTCATTTTGAGTAAACATTGAAATTAAACCCACCTAACTGCCCATCTCCTAATTTGCCCTTCCTTATACATCCTATTCCAATTAAAACATCTTATCCCCATCCCTCTTAATTTTTATTACCATCCCT
Source organism: Monodelphis domestica (assembly GCF_027887165.1). Taxonomy (NCBI): domain Eukaryota; kingdom Metazoa; phylum Chordata; class Mammalia; order Didelphimorphia; family Didelphidae; genus Monodelphis; species Monodelphis domestica. The sequence continues at coordinate 68,930,205 of NC_077230.1, forward strand.
CTCAGAGGTCTATTTTTATTTTCTAATTTGCCAAATAATACTCTTTAAAAGAGTTATATAGTGGAAAGATTAGTGAACACGGAATCAGAAGACACAGGCATGAATTCTGGCTTGATCAATTACTAGCTATAAACAAATAGTAATCTCTATGAAACTCACTTTTACTTGTAAAAATGTGGATTAACATTTGTAATACTTATCTCACATTATTATAAGAAAAGTACTATTCTCTGCAAATTTGTGAATATAAACATGAACTATTTAAGACTATTATTCCACCTGAATTTTCCTGAAGCTTATTAACTCTAGACATCTTAAAATGACTATCCACTATGAAGTTCAAAATTAATTTATTCAAGAATTATTTTTATTTGGCACTATTCTAAATTATATATAGAGAAAGATATAATTATTACCTACTGAAAGTTTTTATATGACAGTGGCATGTTCAACCAGATTTTAAATTTCTCAAGGGCAAGGTTAAATGATGACAACAGAAAATTTGCTGTTTTAACTCAATTCTTATCATTTAATTAATAAGAATAGTAAAAGAATGTAGGTAAAAATAATGCATCTTTGTACCTGCAATGATACTGAGTCATTGTGGACAGTGCTGCTCCGATATATCACTCCCGCCAAGACGCTATTCAGATTATAAGTATTCTGGAGCCAATCTCTCATATCACTATCTAGAGCTGAAATGTAAAATAAATATCATATAGATTAAATGTTTAAAAATGTCACAGTTATGACCTTTATTATGTTAAGATTTATCTAACTATATTTCAAGACTACATAATTTCATTGTAATAGGCACTTCTATCAATTTAGATCATAGCCCCTATAAGCTTTAATATGAATATACTGATCCTATTGTATTTCAAAAAAACCCTACCATCAGCAAAGAGAAGCAACATTTAAATTGGGTTAAAGAAAGCTGATTATTCAGTCAGGTGAAAATACTGGTTTATTCAGCAAACTATTTTCTCCTTCCATTTTCTGAGCCAATTCACTTTGCTGGGGCAGTGAGACACGATGGTGAAAGATGCCAGAGGCCAGGCTCAGCAAATCCCTGAAATTGTCTGAGTCTTTTTTCTTATGAATAAAGTAAAGATTTAGAGGAAATGGCCTGGTATGGTGCCTTTCAGTTCAAGACCTATGTAATCTCTGAGAAATTTAAAAGAACCCTCAGATAAAACCTATAAGAATTAATGCTGCTTGACTGCTAGCTGTGCATATCATTGGCAACTTTTTCAGCTAGTTCCAATACTATGCAGACAACAATAATAATCACAACTGCAATTAATATGGTGCTTTAAAGTTTGCAAAACACTTTACAAATATTATTTCATTTGATCCTCACAACAACATGGGAGGTGGGAGTTATTACTCTCCCTTATTATGAGGAAGACAGTTATTATGAGGAAGACAGAGATAAAGTGGCTTGCTCAAGATGACAAAGCTATCAAGTGCCTTGATTTGGAATAAGATCTTCATAATTGTCTCTAAGGAAGGCATGAAAATGAATTGAAGACAGTGAATGAATTATAATTTTTTTCTTTAAATGTTATTTAAAAACATTGCATAATCTATTAATTAATTAGAAGTAATCATTCTTAAATAGAAATTGTTTGTATCTTAGGATTGTAAATTATAACTATTTTAAAACATTTCATATTTTTTAAACTGCTTCAATTTTAAAATTCATTTTTGTCCACCCTAATTTTTGAACCTTATCGATATATTTCTAAATTTGACATGTCACAATTATTATCTAGGTCTGTTTGGTTTCTGGTAATTTAATTTTGAAACCGAATCATATTCTGCACATGAGATACTATATTACAAGCATCTAAAATGGCACTACTTTGGAGCATTCCTTCTAGAAAGTGAAATGAATGACCTTACTTAGTTGAGATAACAGATTTATGATGCTTAAAGTTAGTGAAGTGCTTAAATTTGGGTCTTCAAGAAGTTCCACAAGACAGCTCAGGCATTCACTTGGCAGTATCTGGTTTGATGTAAACCATCGTGTAAGTTTCTGTCCAGAAATGACCTGGAAAACAATCAATTATAAGCAATGAGTTATGGATAAGTGTTCAAAGGATATGAACAAATAGTTCTCAAAAGAAGGACTTCAAACTCTTAATTATACAAAAGATTGTTCCAAATCTCTAAAATAAGAGAAATGAAAATTAACTCGGGTTTTGCCTCACACACACCAAATTGAGAAAGGTAACAAAAGATATGATGAATCAATAATGGAGAGACTGTAGAAAGGCAGAAACACCAAAATACTATTGGCTATGATCAACCATCCTAGAATTGTCAAGAAAGTAACTTAAAGGTCTAATCTCTCTAACTCAAAGAGCAATACTCAGACCCTTTTGATTCAGAAAACCTATTAGTAGGCATAAACTCTGAAGAAGTCAAATAAAGAAAGGTATATACATCAAAATATTTATAGCAACACTTTTTGTGATACCAAAACAAAATAGATGTCTATGATTGAAAGATAGCTAAACAAACTAAGGTACACAAATATAAAAGAATATAATATTGAATGGTAGCTAGGTAGCACAGTAAGATAAAGCACCAAGCCTGGAATCTAGAGAAACTAGATTCAAATTTGACAACACTGCCTAGCTATGTGACCGTGGGCAAGTCACTTAACTTGACAGTGTAGCCCTTGTTACTCTCATAATTGATACTAAGACAGAAGGTAAAGGTTTAAAAAAAGGAAGTATTACTGTATCTTTACAACAATAAATGTGAATAAAATGAAGCATAGGAAGATATGCCAAGTAATAAAAGAAACAAACACAAAATACTATAGCATGACTACTACAAAGTAAATGGGAAAAATATAAAAACCAAAACCACACAATTGAATATTATGCAATTATAATGACTAAGCTTGGCTCTGAAGAGATGAATAAACTCACTTTCTTCCCTTCTTAGCAAAATTGAAGGGGTTAAAAATGTGCAACACTGCATATACTACTATATATAGTTGGATTAACACTATATACCACATTATACAAAAAGAGAGCAAGAGATATTGACTGGATTAACACTAATTAAGAACAACAGTTTTCTTATTGGTCAGTCTAGATTTACCTTTACAATTAAATTCTGCTTAGATTAAATGAAAGATAAGTTTGTAAACTTTAAGAATATAACAAATTAGAGATAACTAGGTGGTACAGTAGCTAGAGTACTAGGCCTGGAGTCAGGAGGAATTGAGTTTAAATCTACCTGACTAGTTGTGTTACCTTTGGTAAAGTCATTTAATCTCCATTTGCCTCAATTTCCTTATCTGTAAAGTGAAGACAGTATCACCTATCTTCCAGGGTTATAATTAGGATCAAATGAGATAATAATTGTAAAACACAATACCTGCACATAGTAAGCGCTATATATAAATATTATGATTTATTATTATTATATCAAATTTGTTGTTAAAATGTTCTAGTTGTATCCAATTCTACATCACTCCTTTGGGGTTTGTTTTGGTTTTTTGGCAAAAATACTGGAATGGTTTGTCATTTCCTTCTCCAGCTCATTTGATGGATGAGGAAAGTGAGGCAAACAGGATTAAATGACTTGCCCAGGGTCACACAGTTAGTTGAAATCAGGAAGATGAGTTCTTGACTCCAGGCTCAGTACTATATCCATTGCACCACCCTAGATGCCCAATTAAAAGTTATATACAAAAAAAAAAAAAAAGTTATATACAAAATTTAGATCTATAACCTACTAAGTTTTAGAATGATAAATTGGATGGAACCCAGGCTCATTTCACAGATAAGAAACTGAGGCTTCATTTGTGTTCCCTTTTAAGGATATGGTAAGATTTAAGTGCATGCGGCATGGTAAAGAACTGCTGGACTTAGAGTTGAGTTCAAAATCTACTTTCCAAAGTTACTAGCTTTCTAAGTCTAAACAAAATGTATTAACTCTCAGAGTTTCATTTCCTCACCATAAAACCTCAGAGGGTTGGTGAGAAGTTCAAGTGGCCTAATATAAACTAAGGGATTTGGAAACTGTAAAGAACTACACAAATTATTTTCCATCAGGGATATCCCCTTCATTATCTAATACAATACAATGCGCATAATACAATCTCTGTCAATGTCTGGAAAACTGAATCAAAGGATAAGATCTAGAAAGGAAGAAAAATAAACAACAAAAAACAACAGCAAACATTGTAAAGAAAGCATATCATCTAAGCATTACAGAGATTCTACAGGATTTCAAAGTAACTTGTAGGCTAGGGATAATCAATAAAGAAATAAATGAGTCTCTTGATGAGTTTTGCAGATTAAAAAAAAAAAGAGTGATCATTCCAGGACAAAGTATTTTTGACAATAATAACAACAACAATATTCAATTTTAAGTTAGGGGATCAGTCTTCAAATATTTGAAAAATTGTCTTTCTTTTTTTTTCTTTTTTAAAACCCTTACCTTACTGTGTATTGGCTCCAAGGCAGACAAGTAGTAAGGGACAGGCAATGGGGGTTAAGTGGCTTGTGTGGGGTCACACAGCTAGGAAGTGTCTGAGGCCAGATTTGAACCTAGGACCTCCCTCTCTAGACCTGGCTCTCAATACACTGAGCCACCCAGCTGCCCCCAAGAATTGTCTTTCTGAAAGAGTGATTAAATTTATTTTACTTGGCAGCAGAGGCTCAAACAAGGTACAAAGATTGGAAGTTTCATTGGATGCAATATCAACATGAGTAACAATAAGAAGTGGAAAGAAATAGTGGACTGAGTGCAGCCCTCTAGCCAAGAAGACCTGGGGGCAAGCCTCTTAAACCCTCAGTGCTCAAAGTAATTTTGCAAGACTAAATTAATTGCAAGACAAAGTATAGGTTTGCTAGCAATGAGGTAGTTTCCTCATCTGGGAGTTCCCTAAGTCAGGGAAATAAAAGGTCTAGTACTAATCCTTAAATCTAACAATTGGAGCTCTCCAAAAAATGTAATGGGTTACCTAATTAAGTTTTCCATCCCAGAAAATCACTAAATAAACAATTAGTGCTTGTTAAATAGGTAATGGGTTACCTCAAATAGGAAGTTTTACATCTGAGATCCAGACTACTCAACTATGTCGGCAGGTTTCCAAATACACATCCATACATTCTAACTAGTATTTATCACCCTGCCAGGAACTGAAGCCAAACGTGAAAATTTTAAAAATAAAAACAATATCTGCTCTCAAAGAGTTTATATTCTTATAGATTTGATGTAAATGAAGTGTTCTAAGGAATAGAAAACATTATATTATTATCCTTGTAGGGTTGGAAATAAAACATGGGAAGGTTTGCACATGACAACTAGAGGAATGAGAACAAAGCCCTAAAAGCAACTAAGGGAAGCACAGAGGTTAGACAGAGCACCAGGCCTGGAGTTCAGAGGCCCTGTGTTCAAATGTGGCCTCTGACACATCCTAGCTATCCCTATTACCCTAACCCCCTTGCTGCTTTTATGTCTCAGAACTGATACTAAGAAAGATTAAAAAAAAAAAAGGCAAGTTCGTTTACACACCCCTTTCCTCCTCCCCCCCCCTTAGTTTCTTCATCTATGAACCAGGAATTTGACTAGATCAAGAGTTCTTCAACTGGTTTTTTAAAAGTATTTTGATAAGTGACAGTGACAGAGTAGTCGGGCTTTTAAAAAACTTTTTTAAAAATAAATTTACTATTTTCAATTTTTGAGTTCTCTATTCTCTCCATCCCGGGACCTCCCATTACCCACTGAGAAAATTAGCAACATATCAGTTATGTTTGTGAAATTATGCAGAACATATTTTTTTAAGCACTTTCCCGAAACAAAGGGCATTTTCTGACAACAACCCCGGAAGGCAAGTAGGGCAAATTTTCACCATCTCCATTTTACAGAAGGAGAAACTGAAGGCTCCACGGAGAAAGGTGGGAGAAAGAAAAGAGAAGTTGCTTTTCGTCTCTCTCCCTGTCCCGGGATTTCTCTGCCGGTGCCCGGGTGCCCAGCCGGGCGGGAGCGGTTTCGGATCTCCAGGGTCTGGAACGCCCCTCTGACCTCACCTCCAAATGCCGCAGCAGCTGGCTTGTGTTTGCCTCAGACTTGACTGCCCTGTACTGACTGATGGCCAGCAGCAAGGACTTCAGATTGGCCGTGATGTCCATAGCAGCAGAGACCCCGTGAAAAGGAGGAGTGAATTGGCCTGACAAGACAGTCGTTCCCCCCAGCGCTCGGGCCGCGCTTTTTGCTTTTGATTTTTAGCCCCGCCCCTTCACTCTTCGAGTAATATCCGGTTCCGGGCTGGAGCCCGGAAATTCCTCAGCGGTGGAGGAAATAGGGCAGGATTTGCGACCGGGGAGGTGGAGTCGATGTGCACCTCCCGCCCCCGGAACTATTGCTCTCAGACCCTCTCCCACTGCACCTCCCTATCGGTTCCTCTAGCTAAGCCTCGGACCTAGGTTCCCACCTCTGGGCGTGTCTCGCGAAAGCTGTAGCGTCAAGGAGCAAAGCGAGAGCCGCGGAGCAGAAGCTATTAAGTCTGAGAGGCTTGCCCTGGCTGTGATACTCACGGAATTCACGGTGATCGCTCACTTGCCCGGACTGGGTGTGGAGTTGAGGATTACTTAAATGTAATTTGGAAACTGCGGCGGAGAGTTCCCAGTCTGAACTCAGAAGCTGCTACTGCCCCTCAGGCTCTGAACTAAAGAAGTGCCCAAGACAAAAATGACTAGCCTTAGTATTAATAGCTTCCATGGCTCTCCCGCAAACAGACCCAGAGATAGCTTTGTGTGCCTGACATCACTACTATGAAGCAAGACAAACAAGCACAATCTCCGCTCTCAGAGCCTAATGGGGAAACGAAGTGCAATAAATTTCTTGTATTTATGCAAGAAAAGACAATTTAGCTTGTCAACGGTTTGTTTTGTTTTTAAATAGAAAAGATGGATTGAGGCACAGAACCACCGGTTATGTAAAAACAAAATAAATGCAGAATAAATTCGAGATGCAACAGCTAGGTGGCGCAGTGGATAGCCGACTGGGTCTGAAAGTTGTAATGCAGCCCATGACACTAGTTAACTCTTAAATCTGTCAGCCTCAGTTTCTTCATCTGTAAAATGAGCTGGAGAAGGAAATGACCAACCACTTCAGTATCTTTATCCAAATATCCCTAAATTGGGATCTCGAAAAGTCGGACATAACTGAAAAATGACGAAACAACAGCAAATTCTAAATAACCTCTAATGTTTAATTTTCATAGGCTCTACAGCACTAAGCACTTGAAGTAGCTTTTCCCAGTTTTCTCCCCTTACGAATTGAGGTCAAGAGGTTAAGTTTTTTGGCCAGTCTCACAGCTCATCGTAAGAAAATCTTCTTGTTACCTTATAGTTTCAACAAGAATACCATTTATATGCAAAATTAGGTTCCCAAAAAGCATTTATATTGGCATATAATTATAATAAAATGTAAAATAATGTAATAGTATGTTACCTACACCTTTATTATCTGATTTGATCCTTTTTAATAACCCTGTGAGGTCCCAACTATTGTTATCATAGGCATTTTAATGATGAGGAAAACAGAGTCTTAGAAAAGTTGAATTATTTGCTTAGTTGGTTAAGTGCCTAACCTGGATTGTGAACTTGGGATTCCTAACTACTAGTCTTCACTGTCTGCCTGTTGTTTAATATACAGAACTAAACTCCCTTAGGGCATTTAGGACAAATATTTATTATCTACTCTAAGCCTACTTAGGGGAAAGGGGGAGGGAGGGGACAAGACATTCTAGTGGGTGGAAAGTTACAAAAAAAACTATAAAAATATGCCAAACCATTGTAAGTGGCAGCCTGACTTATTAGATAAAAAGTTCCATTGTGCCAGGAAGACCAGTTGTTACTCCACTGTGCTCCAGGCACCTTAATTCTGTAAATCACAGAGAAAGTGCTGTATTGTATTAGTAGAAGGAGTTTCCTCAAATAGAAGTACCCTATTCAAACTCCTAGCTTCAGACTTTATACATGTATAATAAGTAAATTAAATAAACATTAAGCACCTGTGTAGGGGTAGCTAGGTGGCACAGTGGATAGAGTGACATGTCTGGAGGACTCGGGTTCAAATGTAACATCAGACACTTCCTAGCTGAGTAACCCTGGATAAGTCACTAAACCCCAACTGCCTAGCCTTTGCTGCTCTTCTGTCTTAGAAATGATACTAAGTCAAAAGAAAAGGGTTTTGCTTTGCTTTTGAAGAGCCTATATGGAGGCAGAGTCAAGAAGGCAGCGTAGAGGCAGCAAAAGATCAGAACACTGAATACCCTTCCTTACCAATTAAAAACTATATTCTTCTAGGAGACTGAAAATCAAACCTAACAACAAGACAGAGCCAAGGAACCCTCCTGCTGGCCTCAATTCAAAAGGTACATCACCAAAAAAGCCGGAATTCAAGAACACTCGGGTTTAAGGGGAAGGAAGAAGAAAGGTCCCAGGACCCCTCACCCACACACACCTAGAGCGCTAAGCCTCCAGTGGCAGTTGGAACATCTGGGGGTTGGGGGCGAGGCACTGGTCTGGAGGGTGTACCTTGGGGGCAGGACTATGCCAGGCTCAGAGAGTTGAAAACAGGCAGTGGGGAAGGAGCTGGAGAGTGAGAGCAGAGCGGGCAGCCTGGTTACAAAGGCGGAGACCCTCCATATTGCTCCAACCTTCAAGGAAGTTTTGGCCTCAGAGCACATCCAGCCCAACCCAGCTGAATTTAATCCCATCAAAAGTCTTCAGAGGTCAGGGAGGCTCAAGCTCCAAATCCCCTCCCCCAACACACTGCTTGACTTTAATCCAATCAAAAGCCTACCGAGGACAGGGAAGGTCAAGCTCAAATACCCTTCCCCCACAGACTGCACTGAAAGATTTGCTGACAAAGCTCCAAGAGGGGAGACTGACAGAAAACCACAAAACCAAAAAAAAAAAAATGAAAGGAACAAGAGCACAGACAACTGTGGGGAGTAAAGAAGGGGTAAATATGAGCAAACAACAACAAAAAAGAAGAAATTACAATCAACAGCTTCTATACAGGCAATGAACAAAGAGCAAATGGAACAGAGGAGGAGGGATCATCCCAGTGAATTAGATACAGGCTTAGGAAGAACTCAAAATGCAATTCAAAACACAATTAAGAGAGGCTGAAGACAATTGGGAAAAGAACTTAAAAACTAAGATAAGTCATCTGGAAATAGAAAATAGTGTCTTGAAAGCCAAAAACAACCAGCTTGAAAATGAGGCAAAGGAGATGAAAGATGAGACAAAGAGGAGAAAAGATGAGGCAAAGGAGATGAAAGATGAGGTAAAGAGAATGAAAGATGACCCCCAAAGAAAATCAGACCAGAAGGAGAAGGATGACCAAAAATCCAGGGATAAAATCCAGTCTTTAAGAACCAGAATACAACAACTAGAATCAAGTGACCTCACAAGGGAGCAAGACACTATTAAAAAAAAAGAGAGAATGAAAAAATTGAGGAAAATATGAAACTTCTTATTCACAAAACAGAAGATTTAGAAAATTGTTCCAGGAGAGACAACTTAAGAATCATTGGTCTACCAGGAGACCATGACAAAAGAAAAAGCCTGGACATAATACTACAGGAAATTATCCAAGAAAACTGCCCTGATATTCTAGAACAAGAGGGAAAAGTGGAGATTGAAAGAATCACAGATCACCTCCTGTACTTAATCTCCAACTGACATCACCCAGGAATGTTATAGCCAAATTCAAGAACTATCAGAGCAAAGAAAAAATATTATAAACTGCCAAGAAGAAGTCATTCAGATACCATGGAACCACAGTGAGGATAACACAGGATCTGGCTGCATAAACACTGAAGGACCAAAAAGCATGAAATATGATATTCTGGAAAGCAAGGGAACTAGGTCTACAACCAAGAATCAATTACTCAGCAAAACTGACTATATTCTTACAGGGGAAAGTATGGCCATTTAACAGAATAGAAGAATTCCAAGCATTTGTAAAGAAAAGAACAGACCTGAACAGAAAATTTGATGCCCAAGCACAGAACTCAAGAGAATCATCAAAAGGTAATTGAAGAGCCTATTTGCTAGGCACTGGGCTTGCAGAGTAATGGGGGAAGGGGAGGATACTATTTTGTTACTTCTGCCTTCTCTCACCAAGGACAGACCAAAACGAAGCAAACCCTCTGGCATAGGGAGGTCTAGCCAGAACCGACGTCTAATGTGACTTGATTTCTTGGAGCATCAGACCTTTCCATGCTACTTACAATCTGGTAAGTGCTTAAAAACATGCTTTTCATTCATTATATAAATTTCAAATAATATTTTATTATACCATATAAGAAAAATCTTTTATGATACACTGCCCAATGGCAATGTGACAAAAATTTTATGCAAGAAAAGGCTAATTGAGGATGTCATAAAGTTTTATCAAGAAAAATGAATGTGGGACAGAATAATGGGAAACATACATGTAAATGTAAAGCATTTCATGTCAAACTACACAATGACTTGTCCTAAAAATCTCGCAGAAGGCAAAGTTGGGACATTAATTCATTGCTGGTGGAATTGTGAATTGATCCAACCATTCTGGAGGGCAATTTGGAACTATGCCCAAAGGGCTATAAAAGACTTTCTGCCCTTTGATCCAGCCATAGCACCGCTGGGCTTGTACCCCAAAGAGATAATAAGGAAAAAGACATGTACAAGAATATTCATAGCTGCGCTCTTTGTGGTGACAAAAAATTGGAATATGAGGGGATGCCCTTCAATTGGGGAATGGCTGAACAAACTGTGGTATATGTTGGTGATGGAATACTATTGTGCTCAAAAGAATAATAAAGTGGAGGAATTCCATGGGGACTGGAATAACCTCCAAGAAGTGATGCAAAGTGAAAGGAGCAGAATCAGGAGAACATTGTACACAGAGACTGATACACTGTGGTACAATCGAATGTAATGACTTCTCCATTGGTGGTAATGCATTGATCCTGAACAACCCAAAGGGTTACAGGAAAAAAAAAAACACTATCCACAACCAGAGGAAAAACAGTGGGAGTAAAAACACTAAAGAAAAACAACTGCTTAATGACATGGGTTGAAGGGGATATGATTGGGGATGTAGACTCTAAATGAACATCCTATTACAGATACCAACAACATGGAAATGGGTTCTGATCAAGAACACATGCAATACCCAGTGGAACTGTGTGTCGGCTATGGGAGGGGTCAGGGGAGGGAAGGGAGGAATAGAAAATGATTTTTGTAACCAAGGAATGTTTGAAATTGACCAAATAAAAAAAAATCTCACAGGCTTCTGGATTCTGTTATTTTTGACGTTGTTTTTCCATTTGAAAGGATTTTCCCCCCCTGGGTCTGAGTTTGGCTTCACCAGATTTTAAAAATATAAATCTGGGAGACTTAAGACATTAACAGTTAGACTTATAATAAAAATTAATAAGAATAGGATAAATAATTGCAATGGAATTAATGCAGTGTTGACCACTTAATAAATGCTAGTTGATTGACTAACTGGAATGGTAGATATGGGAAGAATGCCAGTTTTAGCAAAAGAGCCAGATTCTTCTATTATGATACATATTTCAAGACCTATGGAGTCTAATAATTCCCAAAGAAAGTATAAAAAGTCCACAGCCTCCAGAGGCACCAACATAGAGCCATTAATCTTATTAAATTTAATTTTTTACCTTAATATAACAACTTTCTATTCATCATGTTCATGTCATGAACCTCCTGATCTCAAACCTACATATTAAAGGAATTCTGTTATACATGTTTTACATGACCTGTTGTATTACATGACTTGAGTCAATGAAAGAATGAAGAAAAAATTAAACTGTTACTTTGGTTCATACATTGTGTTAAGTAAGCCCTGTAAATACATTTTTAAGGCAATCTCTCCTCTCAAGGAGTTTACATTTTAATGAATAAAAACAATTCATAGAGTAGTAGAGACAAGAGAAGGGAATTTTGTTCTAAGGAAATGGACAGGGATAGGTATGTGTAGCAGCCAGGATGTGATGAAGGGCCACCTAGTAGTTTAGTAGGATTTGGGGTTGGGGATAGGGAAAGGAGGAGGAGAAGAACAGAATTCTAGTTCTTTTTTTTTCTCCCCTCCTCTCCTCTCCCATCTAATCCCCACTCTGCATCAGGAAGTTTGTTTTGCTTGTGACTATTCCCTCTCCAGTATTATCCTCCCTCTGAACTGTATTGTCCCCCCACCTTCTCTCCCCCTGCCCTACCTCACTTGTTTTCTTGTTTAATTTGACTTTTTCTAAACCACACTATATGTGTTTTAACTGTCTTTGTCCATTTCAGATTAAGGAGGTTCATTGGATGCTCACTCATCCCACTCCTTCCTCCACATCTGTATACTATCTGTACAACTCCTCTTTTTGAGAAATAAAAGCAATTTCTACCCCCTTTTTTGTGTTCTTTACTTTAAAAAAAATTAGAGACAGTTAGTGGCTCAATGGATGGAAAGCCAAGCCTAGAAATGGGAGGTCCTGGGTTCAAATATGGCCTCAGAGACCTCCTAGCTGTGTGACCCTGGGCAAGTCACTTAAACCCCATTGCCTAGTCCTTACCACTCTTCTGCCATAGACCAATACAAATAATTGATTCTAAGATGGAGGATGAGGGTTTTTTTTAAAGTGATTACAAACCCTTTAAATTAATAAAATAAATTAACTTTGCAACTATTTATAATGAAATACATTGCTAATAAACATAAAATGTTCATAACACTTCAAAACAATATTCATAATAACCTTTAAGCAACTCTCCCTGAGTCCTCATCAGCTTTTTTTGTCCATATATTCCAATTTGCTTTTCCTTGCATATGGCTTTTGTTATATGTTGAGCTTTGTGTTCTTTATTTTTTGCATAATTTCTTCAATATATTTCTAGACAATGTTAATTTATTACAATTTAACCATTCCTCTGTGGTTTCAGAAATTTTTTTTTGATATAACATCTTAAAATTTAATGTCATTTTATCAGAGAGACAGTGTGGTATAGTGTAAAGAATACTAGACTTGGGAAGAAATCTGGATTCAACTGATTCTGACAAAAAATGTGTAAGTGGGCAAATTGCTTCACTTTTCTTAGACTTGCTTTCCTCATTTGCAACCAAAGGGATAATACTATTTTCCCCTTCACACCTATGTTTTGATAAGAGGATGATATAAACCATATACAATATTTATTATAGTGCTGTGATAAATGTGAAAAATTAGTATGGATTCCCTCAGAAAAGTAAAAGTAGCTGAAATTGGAATTATTGAGCATATAAAGAAAAAGTGACTTGCATTGATTTTATAAATAACATGATCTCATTAATATGGTACACCTTCAGTGCTGTAGATGGCAATCAATCCATGCCTTCTCATCCTATATGAGTTTTTCCCATGTGGGTTTTAAAAAAATATTGTGGCCGGAGGACTTCATTTCCCAGCATTCTTTACTCTTCCAGGGGTCCCCTTGTCTTCCATTCCTGTGTTGTGCCCTGGTGTGGGTTTGTGTATAAATTTTGCTGAAATCCACACTAAGGGGCTTTTGAGCTTTGGCTTTGGCTTGAGCATGGCAGATGTGGGTCTCTGGTTCTTTGCTCTGCTCACTCAGCTGAAGGAACCCCTTTCTCTCTCTAACTTTGTTGTTACTAAATCCTATAAATTTAAATACTTGGAGTATTCATTCATTTTTAGTCTTGCACCCATGTCTTACCATAAATCCTACACAGGGAATCACACAACTTGCTGAAGTCTTCCAACTCTCTAACAATACCTGGGCATAAATAGAATCTGAAGATTGTCCATTGATCATCCCTTACTCCTACTACATGACTGGCACTGGCCCCCTTTCCAAGTCTGATATTTTTTCACTGCTTCTCTTGTGTTAATTTTTGTCATTAATGAACTGGAGGAATTCCATGGGAACTGGAACAACCTCCAGGAATTGATGCACAGTGAAAGGAGCAGAGCCAGGAGAACATTGTACACAGAGACGGATACATTGTGGTACAATTGAATGTAATGGACTCCTCTACTAGCAGCAATGCAATGATCCAGAACAATTCTGAGGGACTTATGAGAAAGAATCTATCCACATCCAGAGGAAAAACTGTGGAAGTAGAAACACAGAAGAGAAACAACTTCCTGATCACATGGGTTCATGGGGATATGATTGGGGATATAAAGCCTAAATGGTCACCCTAGTGCAAATATTAATAATATGGAAATAGGTCTTGATCAATGACACATGGGAAACCCAGTGCAATCAGCTATGGGAGGGGTTAGGTAAGGGGAGGGAAAGAACATGAATCTTGTAACCATGGAAAAATATTCTAAATTAACTAATTAAATAAAAAAATTTTTTAAATCTTTGTCATTAATATAATTCTGTGTGCCCATGATAATTTGCTTCTTTGGCCAGTGGGTAACCCTTAGCTTAAATTCATTTCAGGATCTTCAGCCAAACAACATCACTAGAAGACTGAATTTAAAAAAAAAACATTACCTTTTGTCTTAGAAATTTTCTAAGACAGAAGAGCTACAAGGGCAAGACAATTAAGGTTTAGTAACTTGCTTGGGTCACACAGCTAGGAAGTATTAGATGCCAAATTTAAACCCAGGTCCTCCTGACTCCAGGCTTGGCTCTCTCTATTCACTGAGTTTTCTAGCCTCCCCATAAATATTTTTAAAAAATTAATTTCGGGGGGGGGAGCAGCTAAGTGGCTCAGTGGATGGAGAGTTGGGACTAAATATGGGAAGTCCTAGGTTCAAATCTGGCCTCAGATACTTCCTAGCTTTGTGACCCTGGACAAGTCACTTAACTCCATTACCTAGCCTTTACTACTCTTCTGCCTTAGAACCAATGCATAGCATTGATTCTAAGATGGAAGGAAAGGGTTAAAGAAAATTAGATTGAACCCCAAAGACACATACTTTGCACATATGTCAATGTTTTTATTTAAACTAGAATTTTGATTTTATTAGCATAAGAAATTCCCAGTCAAAATCCCTAGTCATTCTTCTACCTGCTCATTTTTATTGATTTATTTTTTTATTTGGCCAATTTAAAACATTATTCCTTGGTTACAAAAAGCATTTTCTATTCCTCCCTCCCCTCCCAAAGCTGACGCACAATTCCACTGGGTATTACATGTGTCCTTGATCAGAATCAAATTTCCATATTGTTGGTATTTGGAACTAGGGTGTTCATTTAGAGTCTACATCCCCATTCATATCCCCCTCTACCCATGTAATCAAGCAGTTGGGTTTTTTTGGTGGTTTAACTCCCACATTTTTTCCTCTAAATATGGATAGTGTTTTTTCTCCTATATCCCTCTGGGTTGTTCAGGATCACTGCTTTGCCACTAATGGAGAAGTCCATTACATTCGATTGTACCACAGTGTGTCGGTCTGTGTACGATGTTTTCCTGGTTCTGCTCCTTTCACTCTGCATCACTTCCTGGAGGTTGTTCCAGTCCCCATGGAATTCCTCCACTTTATTATTCCTTTGAGCACAATAGTATTCCATCACCAACATATACCACAATTTGTTCAGCCATTCCCCAATTGAAGGGCATCCCCTCATTTTCCAATGTTTGGCCACCACAAAGAGTGCAGCAATGAATATTTTTGTACAAGTCTTTTTCCTTATTATCTCTTTGGGGTACAGACCCAGCAGTGCTATGGCTGGATCAAAGGGCAGACAGTCTTTTTTCACCCTTTGGGCATAGTTCCAAATTGCCCTCCAGACTAGTTGGATCAATTCACAACTCCACAAGCAATGCATTAATGTCCCAACTTTGCCACATCCCCTCCAGCATTCATTACTTTCCTTTGCTGTCATGTTAGCCAATCTGCTAGGTGTGAGGTGATACCTCAGAGTTGTTTTGATTTGCATCTCTCTGATTATAGGAGATTTAGAACACTTTTTCATGTGCTTATTAATGGTTTTTATTTCTTTGGTTGAAAATTGCCTATTCATGTCCCTTGCCCATTTTTCAATTGGAGAATGGCTTGATTTTTTGTACAAGTGATTTAGTTCTTTGTAAATTTGAGTAATTTGACCTTTCTCAGAGGTTTTTGTTATGAAGATTGTTTACAGTTTGTTATTTCCCTTCTGATTTTGGTTAAATTGGTTTCGTTTGTACAAAAACTTTTTAATTTGATGTAGTCAAAATTATTTATTTTATATTTTGTGATTCTTTCTAACTCTTGCTTGGTTTTAAAATTTTTCCCTTCCCAAAGGTCTGACATGTATACTGTTCTGTGTTCACATAATTTACTTATAGTTTCCTTCTTTATATTAGAGTCATTCACCCATTCTGAGTTTATCTTGGTGTAGGGTGTGAGGTGTTGATCCAAGCCTAATCTTTCCTACACTGTCTTCCAATTTTCCCAGCAGTTTTTATCAAATAGTGGATTTTTGTCCCCAAACCTGGGATCTTTGGGCTTATCATAGACTGTCTTGCTGAGGTCACTTACCACAAGTCTATTCCATTGATCCTCCTTTCTGTCTCTTTGCCAGTACCAAATTGTTTTGATGATTAATGCTTTATAGTATAATTTGAGACCTGGTACTGCAAGGCCACCTTCCTTTGTTTTATTTTTTTCCCATTATTTCCCTGGATATCCTTGATCTTTTGTTCTTCCAAATGAACTTTGTTATGGTTTTTTCTAGTTCAGTAAAAAAGTTTTTTGGAAGTTCAATGGGTATGACACTAAATAAATAGATAACTTTGGGTAGGATGGTCATTTTTATTTTGTTAGCTCATCCTACCCATCAGCAATTAATGTTTTTTCCAATAGCTCAGATCTAGTTTTAGTTGTGTGGAAAGTGTTTTGTAGTTGTGTTCATATAGTTCCTATGTTCATCTTGGCAGATAGATTCCTAAGTATTTTATATTGTCTAGGGTGATTTTAAATGAAATTTCTCTTTCTAATTCCTGCTGCTGACATGCATTGGAGATAAATAGAAATGCTGATGACTTATGTGGGTTTATCCTGCAACTTTGCTAAAGTTCTTGATTATTTCCACTAGCTTTTTAATTAATTCTCTAGGATGCTTTACATAGACCATCATATCATCCACAAAGAGTGATAGCTTGGTCTCCTCATTGCCAATTTTAATACCTTCAATTTCCTTTTCTTCTCTAGTTGCTATTGCTAATGTTTCTAGTACAATTTTAAATAATAGAGGTGATAATGGGAATCCTTGTTTCACTCCTGATCTTATTGGGAATGCATCTAGTTAATCCCCATTGCAGATGATTTTTGCTGATGGTTTTAGATAAATACTGTTTATTATTTTTAGGAAAGGCCCTTCTATTCCTATGCTTTCTAGTGTTTCCCGTAGGAATGAGTGTTGTATTTTGCCAAAGGCCTTTTCTGTGTCCATTGAGTTAATCATGTGATTTTTGTTGGTTTGCTTGTTGATATGGTCAATTATGTGGATGGTTTTCCTAATATTGAACCATCCTTGTATTCCTGGTATAAATCTCACCTGACCATAATGAAAAACTCTCATGATGACTTGCTGGAGTCTTTTTGCTAGTATTCTATTTAAGATTTTTTTTTTATCTGTGTTTATTAAGGAGTTTGGTCTGTAGTTTTCTTTCTCTGTTTTTGACCTGCCTGGCTTTGGAATCAGTACTATGTTTATGTCATAAAAGGAATTTGGTAGAAGTCCCTCTTTGCTTATTATGTCAAATAGTTTGTATAGCATTGGGATTAGCTGTTCTTTGAGTGTTTGATAGAATTCACTTGTGAATCCATCAGGCCCTGGGGATTTTTTCTTAGGGAGTTCTTTGATGGCTTGTTCAAATTCTTTTTCTGATATGGGATTATTTAAGAATTCTATTTCTTCTTCTGTTAGTCTAGGAAATTTATATTTTTGTAGATATTCATCCATATCACCTAGATTGGCATATTTATTGCCATAATTGGGCAAAATATTTTTTAATGATTGCCTTAATTTCCTCTTCATTGGAAGTAAGTTCTCCATTTTCATCTATGATACTGTTAATTTGCTTTTCTTCTTTCCTTTTTTTATTAGATTGACCAGTACTTTGTCTATTTTTTGTTGTTGGTTTTTTGTTGTTGGTTTTTTCAAAATACCAGCTTCTAGTCTTATTTATTAGTTCAATAGTTCTATCACTTTTGATTTTATTAATTTCTCCCTTAATTTTTAGGATCTTCTAATTTGGTTTTCTTATGGGGATTTTTAATTTGTTCGCTTTCAAGTTGTTTGATTTGCATGTCCAAATCACTGACCTCTGCCCTCCCTAATTTGTTAATATATGAACTCAAGGATATAAAATTTCCCCTCAGTACTGCTTTGATTGCATCCCATAGAGTTTGAAAGGATGTCTCATCATTGTCATTTTCTTCAATGAAATTATTAATTGTTTCTATGATTTTTTCTCTGACTAGTCGATTTTGGAGAATCATATTGTGTAATTTCCAATTAATTTTTGATTTAACTCTCCATGTACCCTTACTGTTCATTATTTTTATTGCCTTATGATTTGAAAAGGTTGCATTTATTAAATCTGCTTTTCTGCATTTGTATGCCATGTTTTTATGACCTAGCATGTGGTCAATATTTGTGAATGTACCATATACTGCTGAAAAGGTGTATTCCTTTTAGTCCCTATTTATTTTTCTACATAATCTATTAACTCTAATTTTTATAAGATTTCATTCACCTCTTTTACCTCTTTCTTATTTATTTTTTAATTTGATATATCTAAATTTCATAGTGGTAGGTTCAGGTCTCCCACTACTATAATTTTACTATCTATTTCCTCCTTCAATTCTACTAGTTTTTCCATTAGAAATTTGGGTGCTATACCATTTGGTGTACAGATGTTAATTAGTGATATTTCCTCATTGTCTATACTCCCTTTTATCTGGATGTACTTACCTTCTCTATTCCTTTTTATCAGGTCTATTTTTACTTTGGCTTTGTCAGATATCATGATTGCAACACCTGCCTTCTTTCTATCATTTCAGGCACAATAGGTCTCATTCCAACCTTTAACTCTGACCTTGTGAGTATCTACCCTCCTCAGGTGTGTTTCTTGTAGACAACATATGGTAGGATTTTGGATTCTAATCCACTCTCTTATTCATCTATATTTTATGGATGAGTTCATCCCATTCACGTTCAAAATTATGATTGTCACTTGTGAATTCCCTAGCATTTTGATATCGTCTCCTTGTTTTGTCCTTTCATCTTTTGCTATATCCTTTTAAACCGGTGGTTTATTTTTAATCAATCCCCCTAATC
This sequence comes from Monodelphis domestica, assembly GCF_027887165.1. Lineage (NCBI taxonomy): Eukaryota > Metazoa > Chordata > Mammalia > Didelphimorphia > Didelphidae > Monodelphis > Monodelphis domestica. The sequence goes on from NC_077230.1 coordinate 68,949,539, forward strand.
CCCTCCCTTGTTATGCTCCCCTTTCATGTCCCTCCCTTCTTGTTCCCTTCGTGTTTATTTTTTTATGGTCTGTTAAGTTCCTTCCCCCCCTTCTACCCTCCCTTTCTGTACTCCCTCCCCTCCACCCCCCCTTAGTTTTCCCTTCTCTCTTACCCTGTAGGATAAGATAGAATTCAAGATCCCAATAGATCTAGATGCTCTTCCCGCTCAGAGTTGATTTCAGAGAGAGTAAGGTTTAAGTATTACCTATTAGCACTCTCTTCCTCTCCTTATAAGAGTGTTCTTTCCTTCCCCTTCCTATGTGTATCTTTGTGTGAAAAGGATTATTCTATTTATTTTATTTCTTCAAGTATCTTTTGGTACCATCTTTCCCCCACCCTTTTTCTTTTTTTTGGCATATCATCTTATAGCCCTTACTGCCCCAATCTTTTCCTATGAGTGATTCTTCTAAATACTATGATAATCAATACAATTTTGAGAGTTATAAATAACATTTTCCACATATATTAATATATGTAATTTGATCTAATTGTAGTCCTTAAAGAAGAGAGTTTGAATAAAAAAAACATTTTTCTCCTTTTCCCTCTTTTTTTTATTTACCTTTTCATGTTTCTCTTGATCTTTTTGTTTGGATGTCAAACTTTCCACTTAGTTCTGGTCTTTTCTTTACAAATACTTGAAAATCTTCTATTTTGTTGAATACCCATACTTTCCCCCTTGAAATATATAGGCAGTTTTGATTGATAGATGATCCTTGGTTGAAGACCCTGTTCTCTTGCCTTTCTGAATATTATGTTCCAGGCCTTGCAGTCCTTTAGTGTGGAAGCTGCCATGTCTTATGTGATCCTGATTGGTGCTCCTTGGTATCTGAATTGTCTCCTTTTGGCTTCTTGTGGGATTTTCTCCTTAGCTTGAAAGGTCTGGAATTTGGCAGTTATGTTCCTGGGAGTTGTCTTTTGGGGATTTAGTGTAAAGGGTGTCCTATGAACTCTTTCAATGTCTTTTTTGCCTCATTGTTCAAGAACATCAGGGCAGTTTTCTTGGATGACTTTTTGTAGTATGGTGTCAAGATTTCTGTTTATTTCTAGCTTTTCAAGTAGACCAAGTATTCTCAAATTGTCTCTCCTTTCTCTGTTTTCCTAATCTGTCACCTTGTCAGTGAGATATTTTATGTTTTCTTCTATTTTGTCAGTCTTTTGACTTTGCTTTATTAATTCTTGCTGTTTTGCAATATCATTGGTTTCCAGTTGCTCAATTCTGGTCCTTAAGGACTGATTTTCTGCTTTAATCTTTTGATTTTCGACTATACTTTTTTGATTTTCTTTTTTAAACATTTCCCACTTCTCTTGCCAGAAGGCTTCCATATTTTTGATAATTTCCCATTTAAATTCTTTTAGAGCTTGTGGACAATTTCCTTTTTTTTTTTTAGAATTTTTTTATCTTTGTTTGAATTTCCGCCTGTGTTTCCTCTATAGCCTGGGTTTTTCCTCTGTAAAAATTTTCGAGGGTCACTGCCTTTTTTTTTGCTTTTCTTGGAGGGAGTCTGGGGCTCCTGTGTGCAATTAGCCATCACTGTGGGGAATTTACCTTCCCTTTTAAGTCAGAAATCTGATTGAGCTGGGTAGGTTCTCTGTGTATGGAGTTAAGGAGCAAGGATTTTGCCTGAGGTAAACTCTTGAATCACCACAGCCATTCGCAGCTCTGCTCTACCTTCCTAGGGGTGCCCATGGTCTGGGCTACTCCACCCGTCAGGGTTTCTGGTGTAGCTACTCTCAGGGGTAGGTTTTTAGTGGTCTTAGTTTGCTTCCAAGGACCTAGAGGTGCCCCTTGCTCACTCTAGAAGTGGCCCTCGCTCACTCACTGATTCTGGTGAATGCTGGCTCTAAGCACCCAAGGTCTTCGCTCCCCCACCCACCTGAGTTTCAGGTTTCTTTGCTCCCCAGGGTATGTCTTTGGTGGTCTTAGTAAGCTCCCAGGGACCAAGAGGTTCCCCTTGCTCTCTCTAGAGGTAACCCTCACTCACTCATTGATTCTATAGCAGGCACTCTGGCTCCATAGGTGGGGTGGGGGAGGGCTGATCAGCTCACATTTTGGTGGGAGCTTTTTCACCCTCTTATAGTGTGGAAATCCCCAAATCCTATGTAACTTCAATGCTGCACCCTACTGTAGGGTCCCTCCATTCTTATGAAAATGGTTTTAATGGTCTTTTGAGGTAGTCTATATTGGTGGGTACTGGGGAGAGGAAGCGTCCTGCATCTAGCCTGCCGCCATGCTTACCCGGAAGTCTACCAGCTCAATTCTATTCTTGCTGGCAACTTATAATCTTAGAAAGCTACCAGAGGCACCAAGATATTAAATATTTTGCCCTAGGTCATACAGTAACTATATGTTAGATGCAAAGCTTAAACCCACATCTTACTAAATCTGAGACTGGCTCTTTATCCATTATGCCACAATGTCTTTCATGATATTTTCTGCATTGGTTGAGAATAGCAAAATGGATATCAAACTGACAATACCTAGAACAATTCATCAACAAAATTCCAGAATGTAGGACATCCCTACCAGCAATAGAAAAGGAAATTCCAAACCAACTAAATGACAAGTTCTTAAAAATAATATCATTCATTTGTTACTAATTATAGTTAAGTTGTTATAATATGCCTATGCATTCACATATACATACAAAATAAGCCATATACTTTAAAACTATGATGGAAGCAATATTAATTTGGATATAAAATATGTATTACAAATGACATATAAAGGTAAAGAAAACAATGATAGCCCATATATACTAATAAAAATTGTTTAATTCACATTAGAAAATAATTTAAAATTAAATAAATATAAAAGAAAAAGAGGAGGTGAAAATCACAAAGGTACAGTTTCTAATAATAAAGGTGCTAAATCTCAAGGATCACATGAACCTATTGTGTTTATTTTTAATAATATGGTATTTATCTTTGTTACTTAAAATAGATATAAAAGTTAAAGATGGATTTTACTCACCTTAGGAAGAATTTGAGAATGAGAGAAAAATCAAATGTATTACTTGTAATAAATACTTCCATTAAAAAAATTACATATTGGATCAAAAAATGAGACTCATTAATACAATAAACTATTCTAATACTGTACTTTGGTGCAATTAAGATGGAAAAGTTTGAAGGATATTGTGAAGATTGGATTTAGCTATCTCCTGATTGAAACAATGAAGATACTTAGCTCTTCCTTCATTGTAAAGATAAAATTGTAATCTCCTGATTGTAACAATGAAGGTACTTAGCTATTCCTTTATAGTAAAGCTAGAATTGTAATCCACAATCTATTTTTAGATTTTAATCTACAAAAAGGTGATAACTCAGTATTTTAAGTACATCTACCCATTTTAACCACAAAAAGGTGCTAAGTAACTACAAAAGGTGAATTTACCAAGAAAGGTGTTAAGTAACCCAAAAAATATAATCTAACCAAAGAAGGTGAGTGGGCAGTCCTGGAGAAAAGTATATTCTGTGATTGGTAGATGTGAAATTTAGAGGAGGTGACACAAAAGAAAAGGATTCTTTAAAAAGAAGATGAAAGGCCAGAAGAGGAGAGATATTAGATTCAAGTTTCAAGTTGGATGAAAGATCTCTGACTCAGAGTTGGACTCAGAGGAGAGACTGGAGACAGACACTTGAGGAGTGACCAGAAGACAGACACCCAGGCTTCTTTTCATTTATATGGTCATCATTGGTGAGTGAAAGGCTGATTTAGTGTCCCTGCCTTTGTGGAGGTGTGAAGCCTCCAGGAAAGGCCCATTGTTCTTCCCCTGGCTGGGGCTTAGAAATTTCCAACTGGCTCAGAGGAAGCCAGAGTTTTCTCTCTCTCATTCCTTAATATCTTTCCTCTATTGTAAATAAACTACCATAAATTCATTTTACTTTAGTAATTCATTTGAGATTTAGAAATTTAAATCCTTGGCAACCACATATTATATATTTAGAGTCCAACCACACATAAATTTAACAATATAATGAAAAAATAAAGACTTTTGATTGAAATTGGAAGAATGTAAAAGCAGAACCAGAATAGTATAGCCACTAATTACAACCACATAATAAGAAAAATGATAGGCAGCATGACATAGAGAGATTGGTGTTCACCAAAGCAAGGTCCATAGTTCCCTGGGTAACACAAAATGACTCCAGGGTATTGTAAAGGTGTGGTTGGACAATAATTTTATAAAATTATGTGGTCATCAATATTTATTATAACTCAAGTCAGAAATTTATTTACAAGTATTTATAAATAGAGAGGAAACAATAAAGAAAAAAATGTGAGTGGGATAGACAAGTTATCTATCCTATCAACCTAAATGTTTTGCCCTGGGTCTGCTTAATATAGGCAGGAGATTAATTAGCTCTCAACTAGGAAGGCTGGTGATGAGTAACCACAAGGCCTCCTCCAAGATGGAACTAGTCTCTTAGGAAATTAGGAAAGTAGTCAGCCTTTCACTCACCCAACAAAGTAGTCCAGGAGTCAGACACTAAATTGAAGCTGAGCTCCAAGCCCACCATCCAAGCTGCAGTCTCCAGCAAAGCTTCCTCTAACACTCTACCCAATTAGAAGACTATCTCCTGAAGACAATGTCTTCAGACTATCTTCTCAAAGACCATCTGCTCTGAGGGAGTTCAGCCTTGCTTTTATGGTGATGTCTTGTTTCCTCCCCCTCTTCACAGGGGGCAATCACAGTTTCCAAATGTCTAGCACTGCCCAAGGGGCAGTGTCTGTGGGATCAACTTCTCACCTTCTGAAGATCAATTTTTCATCAAAAAGTTTCAAAGTTTCCTGATTGAACAGTTTCTGAGATTGTGAACTCTTGTGTGAACTCTTAAAAGAATTCACAAGTTTCTGACTGATTGAGTTAAAAAAAAAATGGAGTTCTCCAAGTATCTTGCTGGCTTCTCACCTAGCACTAAGTAGAATATTCAATCTTTTGTTGATTCAATTTAAAAGGTAGACAAAGGAGAGTTAATCCTGTCTTCAGTCTAGTGAGGTACTTAACCAAAGTGTCAATTCTAACTAAACAAAGAGAATAAAAATAAAAACTCAGAATAGAAAAAGAGAAAAAAGAATTCCCTTTCACAGTGTCCATGGCTCAACTCTGTAAAGTGTGTCATCAACTAGTGAGAAGGTAGAAAGATACATTGCATACACTCTTCTGTTGACAAATTATGGACTTATCTCTAACATCGCTTCACCATCTTCAGTATTATCCTTTTTCTTAGGGGCAAGTTTAATGCTAGCACATTGTTAGTTCAGATATGATTTTTAGAGGAAATGGGATTTTCATAAGTCATTGAATAATTCAAAGAGTTTTTACTTTCTCCTAACACAAGAAAGATATGCAACAAGGACACAGTGGCATTTAGCTTCCCCTCAGTATAGAAACATGTCTGGCCAGAAGGGAAGGGAAGGGAAAAGCATTTATATCGTTCCTAAAATGTGCCAAACACTTGTGCTAAATGCTTTATAATTATCTCATTTGGTCCACAAAACAATCCTGTGAGGTAAGTGTTATTTTTATTCCCATTTTACATTTGAGGAAACTGAGGAAAATAGAGTTTCACAAAGCTAGTCAGTATCTGAGGCTAGATCTGAACTCAGGTCTTCCTAACTCCAGGCCAATCACTATGCCACCTGATTGAATATAGTCACTCCCCTGGACTTCAGACATCTATCAAGTTGGAGAGTGGGAAGTTTTATACTCTCAGGTGGCCAAGAGGCTACAGTCAAGAGAGGGAAGGGACCAGAGAGTTCTGGGTTAAGCTTTGTTTCTGCTTAGGGAAAAAGGGAGGGAAAGAGAGATACTCTGATCCTTGTTGTCCATCTCTCATTTTAGAACAGGACTAATGACATCATGGAGTGATGTCTGTCTTAAGGCATGACTTGGATTTAAGGGAAGCAGAGTCATCAGAATCACTGTCCCTTCAGGAGTCATCCAACTTTACTAGCATGACAAAAGATAGGATGAGAGTGATGAGCCAGGAGATAGCTAAAAGTTAAGCCCCAGGTGCTTGAAAGGCCTTGCTTCAAATACCTTCATAGTGTAAAAAATAGACTCGAATACAGGACTACAATCCCCACCAGCCTTTGCTCCACTTCCCCAGAATGCCTTGTAATCTCACCTGGGCCGAGTTCAAGAAGGTATTTAAGCTGATTCAAAGGCTTTTGAGAGGCTGGGGGGCTTTTTGGACTTCCGTTTTGGAGCAGGCGGTCTCTTGCGTGATGTGAGGTTATTTTGTCTAGGCCTCTGGCCTAGGCACATGTTTCTTACTTGTATATTTTTTAATCTTTAACCTTTAATAAACCTCTAAAAAATATAATACTCCTTGCAGAGAGAAACTAATTTCTACCTGCCTCAGTCTCCCCATCTCCCCTAAATTTTAACTGTTACAATAGGCACTGAACTCATTGCTCTCATCCACCCATTCCACCAGGGGAAGTCTTCACATGCTTGGGGTAGGCAACCCTCTAATTTAGGTTTGAGGACTGTCAGTTACTCTTACTATGATTCACTGCCAAGTTGCCTTTACTAGGGTGAGGCTGCCACACATAATAGAGCTTCTAAGAGCCACAGGTGAGAGTTGGGTAAAAGATGGATGATCCACCCTGAAAAAGGGTCAGCAAGGGACAAGTAGGTGGCTCAGTGGTTAGAGATCCAGACCTAGAGACAGTTGTTGCTGGATTGAAATCTGACAAAGACACATCCTAGCTGTGTAACCCTGAGCAAATCACTTAACCCCCATTGCCTAGCCCTTACTGCTCTTCTGCTTTGGAACCAATTCTTGGAATTGACTCTAAGACAGATTCTAAGGGTTTAAAAAAAGGTGGGGGGGCTTGCAAGACTCTGGCACTTGCTCCTGCTCCTGTTTCCTCCCTGGCCCTGGTCACAACCCCGGGCCCAGCCCCAACTGCTATTGCTGTTCCTGTTGTGCTGCTGATCGTTGCCACCACAAAGCTAGGAGTCCAGGCAGCTGGTAAAAGCCTAGGTGTGTTTTCCTTAAGCAATAATTAGCCTCCTAATTCCCTGTCCACAGGGCAGGGGAAGCAAGCTGCTCCCTAGGGTTTTTCCCCAAGGGGGAAGGGGAAGAAAGGTTACTCTTCCAAACAAGAAATAAAAATGCAAGCATGGCTCACTCTTTGAAAGAGCAGTATATTACCTATCTCAAATAGCTCCCAGTTTTAGGATGCTTTTTCCTACCATTCCTTGGTGCACTGGTCCTTTTGATTATCTTGCCTGAAATTCAGGGGAGAAATTCATCTTCCTACAACCCCTTGTCATTTGGGCCTGCCCAGTCTCTAAGATTCATCCAATCTGGGATTCCTCCTCACTATGGGAGATCCCAGAGGTGTGACAAAAGGAAGCTGAACAGATAGGGAAAGAACTTTAAAGAGTCTGGAGGTGAAATTTTTAAGCCTTTTTAGACTCCATTGTTTTATGAAAGTCTCTATATTTTACTGTATTTTGCTGAATGTCTGCTTTAAGATTTAATTTTGTTGTTTTCAGTTCATATATTAATCTGATTAATACTATTCTGTTACACTGAATCATTTTAATCTACTGTGTTTTAGCTATTAGATATATCCTGTTACCTTTTCCCTATGACTATTGAACAAATATCATCGTAAAAGCCCATAAATACCTTTTCTTACATTTTGCTTTTGTTAAGTGTCACATAGATGATGATGGATGGACTCCATCAGCCTGGCTAACCACCTTTGGAGAATTTAATGAGCTAAATATCTCAAAATGATTTTAAGGAGTCTTCAGACGTGATTTTTAGATTTTCTTTCTCAATATCTCTGACTGATCACCTTGCCTACCTCTGAGTTATTTGTAACAAGAAGTAAGGAGTCCATTTAGTAGCTGAAGTGAAGTGTAATTATAATCCCCACCTCTGCATTTGTAAAAATGTAAATGGACAAGACAAAACAGTCTCATACCAGAGGAGTTGGGAAGTTGTTTCTATGGCGTGGTACCTCTGGATGGCTCCCAAGAGGGACTATGTCCCATTTGTAACTCTTCAGTTTACTCTACCCTTCCACCAGAATGATCTAGATTCTTGGTAATATTTTTAGACCCAACATCAACAGTACAGAGGTTTGTTTCTTTTCTAGACTCCTCTGCCACATTTTGTAATGATGGCAATAATACATTAAAAAAAAATATCCCAGCAAAGATTGAAAGATTGTTACACCTGAAAAACTTGTGACAAGTATCCATTAGCTTCTAAGGTATTTTTTTTAATGTCACACAGCAACTCATGTGAAATATGATAGTGGGTTTGTTTGCTATTATAATTAACTAGGCTATTGTAAATTTTGGGAATTTCTAGTACTTTCTTTAAATGTGCATTATCTACTGTACTATTGCTTTATAAAAACAATTACTTTGTGAAAATCATTTTCACTCACAGTGGTTCATGGACAAGTTAAAAAGGGAGAACCTTTGTATCCTACCTTTCCTTGACTGCAACAGTATGTCACTGATTGTAAGCTATATATTTTTGATAACAAGATTTTTTTATTATTTTTTCCTTGCATGTGCAATATAGTATTTGAATTTTACTTTTTCTCTCCTTTTGCATTTGAAGCACATATCAATAGTATTGAGATTTTCTTTAACTTTTTTGATTTTGCAGTAATATAAGTTTAAAATACATTTGTCCTAATGTCAATGCATACCCAAAAAGCTTTAGACTATAAAAATGATGCCATTCATTGTTTAAGATTATGGGACTTTGCTTAATGATTCTGTCTGATTCCAGAAGAAGGGAATACAAAAGAGCCATTATATAGTGTCAAGAAGCACAAGGTCAAAAAGGAACAAACCAATCCAGGTAGAATTGATGAACTACTAAGCCAATACAAGAGGACTTGAACTTGTTTGGGGTTTGAGGTTGCGGCTTTTTTGACATATGTCAGAGGATGGACTTCCTCTGATCCACATTCTACCAAATATCTCAATTTGGCTACTACCTGGCTCCAAAAATCTAGTCCCTTTTCTGTCTTTCATGGTGTGGCAAACTTTCTGTAGTCCTGACTGATTGGGTAAGTGCATAATTACATAAATCATTTTAATTGGCCCTGATTCAATGACCTGTTATAGGTTGATTTTTCCTTTACTTAGAATTTTTACACATAAGACTTTGATACTCTATATTTCAACCAGAAGTTATTTTTTTTCTTTTATTTGGATTTTTTATGTTTTTGATTTCTCTTGCCAATTGATTCATATACCTCATAACTTAGCCATGCATCCCTGAGTGATCCCTGTGTTTGTCACTATCCTCCTCAGGGGGGAATGTGTAATTATCCTATTATACAAAGTTTAAATTATTTTGAGAGAAATTTCAGGATAAAAAAACATGCTACCTCTCCAAATCCAGAAAGTTAACTGTTTGGAGAAGGTGCCATGAAGATGCCTACATAGACCACATGCTGAATCAGAAGATTTACAGTAAACTGTGGTAATTTGAACTGTGTGGGGTTGAATGCATTTGTTTTTGTATGTATATTCTTATGCTGAAGGGGACTTCCCTCTAACTGGATTTTTGTCAATGGCCTAGCAATCATTGGTTTGTTCTTTTTCCCTTTTATCTCCAAATTATTGTCATTTAAAAGTTGATCATGTTAAATGATCAATTGGGGACACAAGTCTCCCAAATGATCATCAGGGGTAGATGTGTAATTGGAAATCTCTTACCCTAAGACCTGCATTTCCCAGGAGCCCACTGATTTCCTGTTGTTATGTACTTCCTGTAGACAAAGATAAAATCAGTGGGGTTCCTGGTCTTGCTCTCTTTGCTTCCTGGGTTGCTACTCTGGTGGTAAGCAGGGTTTTTGAACAGGCTGATTAGCCATGGGCATGTGGTTTTATTTTCATTACCTTTTTATTCCTTTATTTCTAATGATTACTAATAAATCTCTTAAAATATAATATTTTAAATTATTGTATATTAATTTTAATTTTTACACAGGAAGACCTGGATTCAAGTCCAACCTAACCCATACTATATTATCACGGGAAATAACCTCTCTGTCTTATTCAGTGACTATGCTCTGGTTTCACTATTCCAGATTCAGGCTTTCTACACCTTCCCCTTACAGTTCATTCCTGAGAAAATGGAATAACTCATATGTACTGCCCTCAGCTAAAACTCCCATTTGGATGTGTTTCTCACTCTATCCCTTAGGTCCTAGTAGCACTTTATTTCCACTTAAGTAATATCCCTATCACAGGGATATTTGCTTTAAAGATAGAGAAAGAACAAAAATACAATGCTCCAACAGTTCAGAGCACATTCCTGGAAGAATAGGCTCAGAGGGAGCATTTTCTGTAAAACGTTGGCCCCACCAAGTTCACATCCAGATTTAGAACAATTGCCAGATTAGTCTTTCAGCCACATTCAGGCAGGGTCTGGAAGATTTCTCCACATTTCTTAGGGGCATTAATGCTGGGCTGGCTTCAAAACTCTACATGGACACCACTTCTAGACTTCCAGGATCTCAGAAGCCCAGACTCCAGGACAGTTTGCTGGTTTTATCTTTTGAAACTCACAAGGCTATAGCCTCCAGATTAATCTCCTTTACCAAAACGTAAAAAATAAATGCCAAGCCTGAGACTTATTTTCACAAGGACACATGTTGGCCTCAGAGAGAAATGGCCCAAGGCCTCTCCCCTTACAGCACTGTCCCTCACTAGATGGCCACTATCAAACTAAGAGAGAAGGCCAAGGCTGAGTAAGGCCTTCTGAGCACGCCTCCAGTTCTTGTTCTGCAACTGTAGCCAAAGAGGCTGTTATTCACTTCACAATTAGCAACCTGGCAGTCAGTTACAGAATATCTGTCTGTGCATGGTTTAAAGTCCCTCCATGAGACTAATTTTACATCATCACAATTCACAAGTCTTCTTTGCTATAGCTAATTTTGGCCTTTCTCCTAAAGCCATTGATGCTGGACCAGCTTCAAAACCCAGCATATGTGGCACATATGGAATCCCAGGCTCCCTTATGTCCAGATCCCAGGACAGCACATTGCTCTGATCTTTACAACTCATAAAGCTGTAGCCTCCAGATTAATTAATCTATGCATGTCTTTAGGAATGGGACTCATTGGTCCGTCTCCCATTACACACTTTCTTGAGATTATAAATTGAGTTACTGATATGAATCCGTGAGAAGAGATTCTTCATTCAGAATACCCTACTCTAGTGAAATCATACCTTCAGCCCCTCTCCTTTAAAAAAAAAAAAGAAAAATCAAATGGAATGAATGTCCAAAAATTCCTGATAGAGCCTTAAGGAAGATAAAAGAAAAACGATGACAGTAAATAGTGATTTATTTAAAACTGTTAAGAGTAAAATTAGGGTTGTTGACTGAATATATAATTTTAGTGGTCACCAGGGATTTAAATTCAATCCCAATAAAATATTCAAGTCAGTTTGGGATTTTTATGGTAGTTTAATTACAATAGTGGGAAAAAATTAAGAGGAAGGGAGAGAGGAAAGGGTATAAGATTTCTCCGGCCTAGCCTAAGCTAAGGGAAGTTCAGAGACCTCAGCCACAAGGCCTTCTTCAAGATTTAATCTAGCTTGGTTTCCAGCCATGAGGCCTCCTCCAAGATGAGGGGTCTCCTTGGAGGATAGTGCTTTCAGGAGGTAAAGGAAAGGAGGAATCAGCCTAACCACTCACCAGACTCACTCCGGGAAGACGCTTCACCTAAACCATGCTAGAGAGCAAAAACCCACAAGCACACCAAGAACGCTGCCACAAGCTCCCAACACTGAACCATGAGAGCCCAATATCTCCGAGAGAGCTTGGAGAGAGGAAGTGACACAAAATATGTAGACAGTTCTTTACATCACTTCCTGTATCTCACATGTACCAATGGTAGCTTAAGTTTGGCTTAGGACAGCCATGGGGGTCTGCCAGTTGTTTCTGATTTGTCACTTGCTAGCACATGTCTGTCATAGGCCATCCTCCTCAACACTTAATCCTTAAGTAGGGGTATATGCATTCCTGGTTGCTAGATTAAGCAGGGTGGAATAAATCTAAAATTCATAAAAGTAAGTAGTTGCAAATCAAATTTAATAATTGCCTTGATGTTCAATATTACTTATACTCTATCATTATTAAAGAATGAGTCTTTGTTTTAGGAAAAAGCATAGGATAATTAAAAGCACTATACAATTTCCAAAATGCCCAATCTTTTCCTATTTAATTTTGGGCTAAGTTCATTATTCCTGTTGAGGGTTATTGCACTTGTATGCATTGATGAACCAACCTTGGGTTTTCTATGTGTATATCATGGTCTATATAATATAGAACATGGCCTGAGCTTTTTTTTTTTTTAAGTAATTATAGTTCTCCTTTAGAAGGTTCTGAAATATTCAAGGCGTTGATATAGTCAGAACAATTTTATCAACAAAGAGAATCTCTGTTTCATTTATGCTCTGCATTAAACATTATGATAGTGACAAGCATCCACAATGAATTTTTATCTCCTTGTTTTATAAACCTAAAAAACTTTTACAATTTTATGTCTTGCATGCTGAGAACCATCTAACAGTGCTATCTCTATTGTTATATCTTTGAAAGAATCTTCTATCATTTTGACACATCTATGGGAAATAAGTTGAAGAAGAGCCTTTGACACCATTTTGGATATTTAAAGAGAAGTAACATAGAGGAGTCCAGATAGAAGGGCAAGAAGGGACCTAGTATTTCTTGAAATTTGGTCATTACATTTGGTCATACAAATAGGTCATTAAAAATTAGAGATGGAGTTGGGGAAAAAATAAGTGCATTAACCATACATAATGGGGCTGCATAATCAAAGGATAGAAGAGCAAATGACTGGCAGAAGAAAAATAAAGTAATTAGGTATATTGGATAGATAGGGGAAAGAAAGATCTAATCTGTAGGATGGGACAGGGAAGAAAACATTGTCTCTTGCAAAACAAACTATAGCCATGTAAGGATAATTACAGTAAGGGAGGCAAGAACCTGTGATTTGAGATGGGAGTAGGGAGAGAGCCTGGAATTAGATCATTCAAAGCAATACAAGCTGTAGAGACAGGATTGATTTAGTTCTCATAAATAACAGAATTATAATATAACTATATGGCAAAAAACTATATAGCTTTACAGATAAACACCAATTATAATTATGAACATTATGATGTGAACTCTCCCATCATGTGGGAGACAATGACAGACTAGATTTGAAGGCAAAAGTAGCAATTTATTGCATATAAGAAACACATTTAAAATATAGAGACATATGATGCTAACATGAGGTTATGTCACACTTATGTCACAACCAAATTTTTTAAGAAGTAAGCATTCAAGGTGAAAATATATGATTTATCACTTGTTTATTTGAGTATATGTTTTTGGGGTTTGGTTTTATAAGATTATTCTCTTCCCACTCTTCTGCTTTGGAACCAAAACACAGTATTGATTCTAAGACAGAAGGTAAGGGTTTAAAAAAAAAAAGATCTAATAAGTAATTTAAGTATTCCCTCCTGGGCTTTTTTTTTCCAACTTTTCCACTTATATTGGCAGGCTGAATCTCCAGAAGATGATCAACTGCTTCTTCCCACAGGGTTCTAGGAGTATCTCTGAGGGGCTGGGATCTCTAAAACTGTTACTTAGGAGTCTCCACCAGTATACTTCCTATTTATTATCATATAGGCATAATTAACCTTCAGTAAGATTATTTACTAAATAGGTACACAAAAGCCAGTTGTTATTAAAATATTCCCCTCAATCTGGAGATGCACTTTTCCTTCATGCACAAGATTCTGAAGGAAGTGGGCTCAGACTGAATAAACATAAGGCACACATGTTCAAAAGGCAAATTTATAGCTCCTAGTCACTGGAAGTATCTTCCTTCCTTTGTGGAGTTCTAATGAATTTACTCTTTGGTGGAGTTCTTTCTTGGGCTCTGAAAGTTAGTGCTCATCTAGAATCTTAGAGCTGCCTTTCTTCCATGTTTCTGCTTTGTCTTCAATGTGTCTCTTAGTACTTGATGTGGAAGCTATCATCAACCACTGATACTCTGAGGATATTGCTTTGACACCTAGAAATCTAAAATTTCTAACCTTTAGAACTTCTTTGAAAAGTTTATCTGCTCAGTGGGAGAGAGGGAAAAGAGAGAAATTCACTTCTATCTCTTCCCTTAAGGGTAATTATATCTAAGGAGTCGCTTCCCCATTTGATTTGACCACCACTTACTGGTCTGTTCCTGGACCACAGCATTCCAAACTGGTCTGTTATATTTAGGCACAGAGTTGAACTTGATTCTTGCAGACAATCACAAGACATTTCTGGCATGGTAATATCTCTTATCAAAACACTTTAATCCTCTCAAATGTATTAAGGACTTATTCCGTTGTAAAAATTAAATTATATCTCTAATAATTCAAGTATTATATTTCATGAGGTTTATTAAGGATCATTAGAAATCAAGGAATAAAGAGATTACAAAATAAATACCATGTGCCCATGGCTGATTAGCCCATTTAAAATACCCCCTCTTAGCTTACCACTATATTTGCTGCATCATTGCAAAGGAAGAGAGTGCATGGGAGGCATTACCGCCAGTTAAATACCAATAATGTGATCTCGCCAACGTGGAGACGCAGGAGAGATTATAGGGAATTCTGGGAAATACCAAGGACTTCTGGGGAATGAAGTCTAGGGTTCAAAATCTCCATTTATGCACCATATAGTTTTACATGTTTATTGATTAATTCAGTTAAGCTGTCTGGGTTTTCTTTGATTATATTAATTGAGGTTAATGTAAGGATGGAGTTTCCACCCTTACATAACAATTGTAGGAAGTTTTAATATGCGTCTGTCAGATGTAATCAAATAAACACTGGAAAAAAGAAAGGAAATACTTTTCTTTGAAATAATGAAGGGCAGCTAGGTGGCTTAGCTAGGTGGCTAGAGAGCCAGGATTTAAGATATAAAGTCCCAGGCTCAAATATGGCCTCAGGCACTTCCTAGTTGTGTTACCCTGAGTGAGTCACTTAATTCCAATTGCTTGGCTCTTACCTCTCTTCTATCTAGGAACTGATACTTGTATTGATTCTAAGGCAAAAGGGTTAAAAAAAAAGAAATTGTTATAATGTTTTACTTTAGAGAACCTTACAAAATAAAAATACTAATCAGGTTAATTAATCAGAATAATTAATTATTAAGCAAAGTAGGAGGACAAAGTCTGCAAAAATCTTTAGTTTTTCTTTGTAGTAATAACAAAAGTGAGGAGGAAAAAATTCCATTTAAGAAAACAAAAGATGCATTAAGTAGCTGGAAATTAATTTACTCAACCAAGAACTAACACAAGCACAACTATAACATAATTTTTATAGAAATAAAAGACCTAAATAATTGTAGAAAATAGTGTTTATGGCTGTGCTCACATAGTAAAAATTATGCTACTCCCCAAATTCCTCTATGTATTTAGTGCTATACAAATCAAATTACTAAAGGAATATTTAAACAAAATTCATTTGTTAAATTAACAAGATATAATTTTTAGAAGTGGGAATTCATGGGATATGGTTCTATTAGAGTTCAGGCTATTATACAAAATAGTAATTATAAAAGCTTTATGGTATTGCTAAGAAACCAAATAGTAGGCCAGTGGAACATAGAAAATGAACAAATTGGGGGAACTTGATCAAACATTCCTGACTAACTGATTTTCCTTTCTCCCAATTGCTGTAATCACCAAAGATAAAAGGCAGGTAGCAGAAAAAATAAGATGTTGAAGTCTTAGAGAAAGCATAAAGAGTGTCTAAACTAATTTACTTCTTTACCAGTTGTGAAGATATTTTCTACAAAATGGATAGGTAGCCAGACAGCATACGAAAGTGTCCAAGTCTCTTATGATCGCAGTGTAATAATTAAAAATGTGTTTTACAAATATAAGAATTTAAAAAAAATTATTGTGATTTCTGTTTATAAAATTAACTCTTAAGTCACGAGGCTGTTAGCAGCTTTAGTAGCTTTATTGCAGTAGAGCAGATAGTAAAGAGGGAAGTGTAGGAAGGTGATAGGGAAATTGTCTAGCCTACCACTCTAAGTCTGCTCTGAAGAAATCTAGCTCCCTCCCCAACAAAGTTCCAATCTCAAGCTAGAGGAATGGGAGAGTCTCAGCCTCCAATGCAGAAGAATCCCATGCAGACACCAATGCAGAGGTCCTCCCTCAGCAAGAACCATCAGCACAGTAGAAGCAGAAGAAGCCCTCAGAATGCTCTCAGCTGGCTTTTATAAGCAGTTTTCTCCATGTCACTTCCTGTCTCCCTGGTTCCTCCTTCCTTTCACTGTGGACTGGTCTATCACATCCCAGGAATCAATCAAAGTCTCTCAATTTCCCTAGCATTGCCCAGGGGCCAGTGTCTGTGGAATCCACCTCCCATCCTCTGAGGATGTGAACTCTTATAAAATGATTCACAAGTTCCTGACTGATTAAGTTAAAAGGGTGGAACACCCCAAGTACTTGATTAAGTTAAGATAAAAAAAAATTCCCTTTCACAGAAGCTAAGCATGGCTAGACTAGGTCAGTTTTGATTAATCTATATACATCTTTAAGCACTTACTATGTGCCAAGGACTGTGCAAAATACAAAAAGAGGCACCCCCCCCAAAAAAAAAATAACCCCTGCACAGAAGGAAATGACAATCTAATGGAGGAGACAATATATAAACATATAAAACTATATTAACAGGATATATAGTAAATAATTAACTGAAAGAAATCACTAGAATTAAGAGAGTTGGGAAAGACTTCCAATAGAAGAAAAAATTTTAGTTGAGATTTACAGGTCAGTAGGCTGAATATACTTAGGAGACTATCTGAGAATATCAGATGCTATTGGGAAAAAAAAAAGAAATAGGAGACAATGTGGTTATCTAGAGAGTTTGCCTCCAAGATAATGTCAATCTGCTATGTCACAAAGTAGATGGATGGAGTGCCAGGTCTGGAATCAGGAAGATTCATTTTCCTGAATTCACATCTGACCTCAGACACTTCCCAGCTATGTGATCCTAGGTAAGTCACTTAATCCTGTTTGCCTCAATTTCCTCATCTGTCAACTAAGATGAAGAAGGAAACACCAAACCACACTAGTATCTCTGCCAAGAAAATTCCAAATGGGTCACAGACTGAAAAATGACTGAATACATTTGACCCTGGGTGAATCACTACACATTTCAGTGCTATTGGCAGCTCTCTAAGTTTATGAATTACAGAGAAGATGCTCAATTGCATTGTTAGAGGGATGTACTTATACTATTGGAATCCCAGGTGATCTCTATTCCTGACACCACTCTAGGATATGCCACACTTCTGATGGCCTTTTAAAAACCGAGACAGCCTAAGAAATGATTTGAAGCAAGAGAAATATGCAAGGAACATGACCTCTGGCAGGAAAGAAGAGAATCAGTTATGAAGGAATTGCCTTACGTCAAGGGAGAGGGGGGAGATTTCTTTCTCCTATCTTCTTTGGCCATGGCATCCTTTAATGGGACTCTCTCACCTGGGAGAAACATTGTCTCTATCAGGCAGGAGTCCTGGGAATCCATGGAGAAGCCAGCTCTGAGATCCTCTGGTATTGTTCAATCACATTCAACTCTTTATAATCCAATTTGGGATTTTCTTGGCAGAGATCTTGCCACAGAGTATTGACTCCAAGATGGAAGGTAAGGGTTTAAAAAAATATGGAAAATAGTTTGGAATTATATCAGAAAAGTTTCTTTCTTTTTGAGAATGGGTTCTTTTCCTGGTGTCCAAAGATACATTCAAAAGAACTGTGAATTTGAATGAGGAAAAATTGCTTTATATTAATTTAGATTCCTTTTAAAAATAATATTTTGAAAAGTGGTCCATAAGTATTATCAAACTGCCAAAGTGGGCTATGACAGTAAGTTAAGAACTCCAAATTTAAAGTAGTTTTGTGATATGTGTGGTATTTATGGTATTGTGATATGACTTGTGGTACTTTTATTTTTTCACTTTTATTTTTTTACTTAATTTTTTTAAACCCTTACCTTCTCTCTTAGAATCAGTACAAGAATCAGTTCCAAGGCAGAAGAGTGGTAAGGGGTAGGCAATTGGGATTAAATTATTTGGCCAGGGGTCACTCAGCTAGGAAGTATCTGAGACCATATTTGAACCCAGGACTCCAGCCTCCAGGTCTGGAATTCTATCCACTGAGCCTCCTAGCTGCTCCAACTTTGTTTCTGAGCACATTTTAAAAATACTTATTTATTATTTTTTTCCTTAGAGTGTTTTCACTTTTGTTTCTAATTAATTATCTTTATCACTTGGGAGTTTTTGTTTTCCTGTTTGTTCATTTCCTTGACTTTTTCCTTTACTGAAAAGTTCTTCGCTTTTGAAGTCATTTACCTCTCTTCTTCAGCAATCTCATCTTACTTTCAGGGATATTTCTGCAACTCTTCTTTCAGGGCTTATTGTGGTGATAGGCTCAAAATTCTGACTCTGGAAGTGTACCAAGTTATAGATTTCTGATATAAATTTGTAGTGAATCAGGATTTATCTCTTTAATATATTATAAATACATGTCAAAGAACGAGTCATATTCCAGCTAAAAGATAGTTGAGCAAAAGAAAATCTGAATATTAGTTTTCAAAGGATTACACATCTAATTGAAATAGGATTAAGGATGGTAGTTAGGAAACATAATATAAAAAATAAAGTCAGGGACTGGGCCAAATGGAATCAAATAAAATTCAACAAGAATAAATATTAGATCTTATACTAGTTCAAAACAAATAATCTTCATATATACAAGATGGGAGAGGTAGAGAGAACAAAAACATCTGAGAATTTTAGAAAACTTCAAGCTCTTTATTATGTCAATAATGTGATATGCCAAACAAGGAATCTGATTATACAGTAATAAAGAAGTGATAGGCTAATTGTAGTCTGCTTCCATCAGATTATTTGTATTGTGTTCTATTCTGGCTGCTAAATTTGTTATCAGAGAACCATCAATGGTCAGCTTGAGGTTAAAGGGATAAGGCTATTGTTCAGATTTTGACTATATGCTGAAACACCCTGATTATAACTTCTAGATTTGAACATCCCTAAGGAGTTATTAAGTCTCTCCATGTTATTTAATGTCTTCATGGATTAAGTGGATGTGAAGAACTTTGCTAGTGTAGCCCAGTGCAAGGCCAGAGTGTACCTAATTACACTTTAACTAGATGACCAAGGACATTTCTTTAATGGGTATAGAGAATAATTCAAGCCTCATTGAAGATCACTGATTGAGTTTCAGCATCAGGACTAATTTGGGTGACTTAGAGTACTGTCGATTTGAGTTTATTAAATGTAAGGTTTCCAAGTTTTTACTAAAGGCTCTAACTTTTTTTATAGGTCTGAAAGGGGTACATTGAGGTCTTCCATTCTTTTACTATATAAATTTCCCCATACTTTGCATAGCTTTCATTTAAATATGTAGAGGTAATGCCATTCAGTGTATATATATTAAGTATTGAAATTAATTATCTATGGTATCTTTAAGCATTCTATAGTTTTCTTGTATATCTTTTTTTATTCAAATCAGTTTTTACTATTGCCTTGTCCAAGATCATGATTGCTACTGTGCTTATTTTAGTTCAAATGAAACATTAGATTCTGCTCCATCATCTTATATTAACACTTTATGAGTCTTTATGCTCCTAGAGGATTTCTTGAGAACAACCTGCTATTAGACTCAGGTTTCTAATATATTTTGCTATCCTTTCCTGTTTTATGAGTGAGCTCATCTCATTTACATTCATATTTTTTTATATTGAAACATACTATTCTTTATTTTATTTTCTCTTGTGAAAGTAATATGTGTCTTATTTCACAAATATGGAAATATGTATTATATGATTTTACATGTACAACCCATATCATATTACCTACCTTTTTGGGGAAGGGGAAGGGATGAGAGGGAGAGAGAACACGGATTGCAAATTTTCAGTAAATGAATAGTAAAAAATCATATTGACATGGCATTACATTTTTTTATTTTAAATTTTTTATTTCAATAACACATTTCCACATGAGTTTTCCAAAATTATATAATCCAAATCCAAAATGTCTCCTTCCTTTCCTTCCTTCCTTCCCCCTCTGGAGCTGATAAGCAATTCAATCTGGGTTATATCACACAAAACATGTTTCCATAGTTTTCATTTTTGTAAGTGAATAATCTTATAAAACCAAAGCCCTAAAACTTACACCCAAATAAATAAGTGATAAATCATATGTTTTCATCTGCATTCCTCCTCCAACAGTTTTTTCTCTGGAGGTAGATAGCATTCTTTTTCGTTAAGTCCTCAGAATTGTCCTGGATCATTGTATTGCTGTTAGTAGCAAAGTCTATCACATTTGATCATTCCACGATATTGCTATTACTGTGTACAATGTTCTCCTGGTTCTTATTTCACTCTGATTCAGTTATGTAGGTCTTTCCAGCTCTTTCTGAAATCATCCTGCGCATCATTCCTTATTGCATAGCAGTATTCCATCACCATCATATACCACAATTTGTTCAGTCATTCCCCAGTTGAGGGACATCCCTTTAGTTTCCAATTCTATGCCACCACAAAAACTGCAACTATAAATATTTATATAAAAACAGGTCCTTTCCCATTTTTTAAAACCTCTTTGGGACACAGATCTAATAGTGGTATTGCTGATTCAAAAGGCAAGCATTCTTTATAGCCTTTGGGGTATAATTCCAAATTGCTCTCCAGGATGGTTGGATCAGTTCACAGCTCCACCAACAATGCATTAGTGTCCCAAATTTGCCACATTCCCTCCAACATTTATCACTTTCCTTTACTGTCATATTAGCCAGTCTGATAGGTGTGAGGTGTTACTTCCAGTTGTTTTAATTTATTTCTCTAATCAAGAGAGATTTAGAACATTTTTTCATATGATTATTGATAGTTTTGATTTCTTCATCTGGAAATAGACTATTTGTATCCTTTGGCCTTTGACCAATGAGATTGGGGAATCTCATTCATAGATATGCTAATTATGTATTTCCCACTGTTCCATTATCTTATAATTTTTTTTTTTACTTTCTGCCCACCCTCCTTTAAAAAAACCTTCCCTTCTGTCTTAGAAACATACTAAGTATCAGTTCCCAAGGCAGAATAATGGTAAGGGCTAGGCATTTGGGGTTAAGTGACTTGCCCAGGGTCACACAGCTAGGAAGTATCTGATGTCATATTTGAACCCAGGACCTCCTGTCTCTGGGCCTGCCTTTCTATCCACTAAGCCACCTTGCTGCCCTTCTATTCCCCTTTTTACAAAGAAAAAGGTAGTGAGGGAAAAGGATTGTGCTTAGCACTAGTACTCTATGCTTGATGCAGCTGGCTTTCAGTCTCCTGTTCTCTTGACTGTTTCTCAGTCCTTTTACCAGACCAGAAATCATAGGCTCTTATCTTTTCTTTCTTTCCTTTTAAACTCTCCTTGACATCTCTTGGAAGTTAGAGTTTGTTTTGCTTATGACTAATGCCTTTCAACCTGTACTCTCTCTCTTATTAATCCTGCCCTCATTCCTTATCATCTCCTGTTTCTCTGTTGTGAATGTATTTCTTCACCAAACTCTTCCATAGTGCATTAGACCTTTTTCTGTTCCTTTTCTTTTTAAGATCATCAAAACACATCTTGTGGGGGAAAAAAACCAAAAACTCCCAGATCTCCTTCATAGTTCTTACTTCTTTTTCTAATACTTTCCTTTAGGGGGACACTTATTTTATGATTATTTAAAAACTAAAACAAAAAAACAAAAAAAAACTCAAGTCAACTCTTTCTTCATTTGTTTCAACAATTCTAGTTGGCCTTGAGGCCAAACTTTTTCTTTGAGACTTTGTAGGTATTTTGGAGCTATCCTTTTCTGGGTTTGTAGTTGGTGTTTCTGGCACCAAAATGCATCTTTTTTTAGGGGGATTCTTCATTTGTTTACTCCTTCTTCCAGACTTACTTCCCAGATTGGGACTTTGTATCAGGGTCAGCCTCTGCTGTTGGAGCCTTGTTTGGTCATTTTCGTGTTTTCTGTTACTTCTTTTCTTGGATAATGAGTCTGTTCTTCAAGGCTGTGAGGAGAACTTGCAGATTTTCAAGGAGTTCTCAGCGGTGTGATCTAGTGTAAAGTCTGGTCACTCCCCCTCTGGTCTGAGCTTAAGTCTGGGTAGTGAAACTATAGGCTTGCCTCTGGTTGGACTTCCAGTAGACTACTACTACTGTCCATAGCATCCATTAGCTGGCTGCATAACGGCAGCTTCAGAGAGGCTACCCTTGAGGCTCCTCTGCGGTCCGAACTCCTTTTTTCTCAGGATGAGTTGCAAGCTGCTTGTGAGGCGAAGATCTAGGGGCTGAGCCAACAGTAAAGGCTAGATTTGGTTCCTGCTCTTTGCTCAGGCTGTTTGAGTTGCATCTGCTAGCTTCTCCTTCCCTCCTAGCCCCTAATCTCAGCTGAAAGTCTCTCCCACCTGCACATCCCCTCCTAAATTGTCTGGGGCACTTTATGATCCTAACTTGGGTTAATCTCGCCATCTTCGGTATTCCTGGTGGATCTGTGACTTGTCTTGAAATACAGGTTCAACAAATGGGACTGGTTAACCGCTAATTGACTCACCTCTGTACTGGGAAGGTCCTATATATCCAAGCCTGCCTGAATCAGCTACATTTAAGCCTGGAATTCCAGACAGCACTGATCTCAATCTGTTTAGTCAACTTTCTGTGATCCAGGTATGCAAGGCTAAAATGTTTTTTCTAATCTTAAAGTCCTTATGTGGGTCTACTTCAGTCTACACTGGGCTGACTGATGCCTTGAGGGACTCCTCCCATTCAGTCCCTGGGAATCTACCTAGCCCTGTACAGCAATCAGACAGAAAGACTGGGGTGCTATGAATCCTATAATACTCTCAGAGTGCCTGAGTCACTACCTGTGTATCCATTGGCTGGGGAGCTGCATGTTTGCATGCCTGTGAGCAATAAACTGAATGACTTGTGGGAAAAAAAAAGAAAAGAAAAGAAATACAGGTTCAGGTTGACCTCATTCTTAGCTTCTCACCCCACCCTTGTTCCTTTCCAAGTCCTGTTCCTGCTCCCTAAGTTAGAAAAAAAATTCGCTTTTTTCTTTGGATTTCCTGATGACCACTTTGATGGTCATGTACTCCTCCAGTAACACCGACCTCCTCATTCCATAAATGAGACCTCCATCTCTGGACTCTGGGCATTTTGTCAGGCTGTCTCTCCATTTCTGGAATTCTCTGTTTTTTTTTTCTCTGGGTCTCCTACCTCCTTTAATTCTCTATTCTCTTTTATCTGAAGCATTCTCTAGCCACTTAAAAAAAGCAAAACCAAGAAATTTATACCCTCTGTTAGAATCAAGATGAAATATTAGTTCCAAGACAGAAAAGCCAGTAAGGGATAGGCAGTTGGGGTTAACTGACTTGTCCAAAAAATATCTGAGGGCATATTTAAACCCAGGACCTCCTGTCTCCAAGTCTGGCAATCTATCCACTGAGCCATGTAACTGCCCCTCCTTTCCTTCTTTTTTTTTAAATTTAATTTAATTTTTTACCAATTACATGTAATAAACTTTCATACAAGTTTTCCTAAGTTATATGATCGAACTTATTATTCCCTCCCTCCCTTCCCTTCCCCCTCCTGGTGCCATCAGGAAATTTAATCTGGGTTATATATGTATTATCTTAAAAAACATATTTCCATATTGTTCATTTTTGTGAATAATCTTATAAAACCCAAACCCTAAAATATAAGCCCAAAAAACAATTGAAAAATTGTACACTTTCATTTGCATTTTGACTCCAACAGTTCTTTTTCTTCTCCAACCCTTCTTATTCTATTACCTTCCCTCCTTTAATTATTTTCTATTTCCCTTACATGTAACTGGCTTTGGATCTATTTGCTTGCATGTTGTCTCCCTTTTTATATTTTATATTATATATATATTATATTATATATATTATAGTATTATAAACTCTTTGAGGGCAGGGATTGTATTTCTCTTCTTTTTATGTCTCCAGCATTTAGCACACTGTCTGGCCCATGGTTGGTGCTTAATAAATGGGTATTTATTGATTGAGGAAGTAATTTTGGGCAGAAACTAAGTTGTAGTGTTTCCTCCTCCTACCCCTTTTTGCATGATCTCTTTTCAATTGCATTTCAAAGAATGTAGAGGCTGGGACAAGTAGTTTTGGAGAGTTGTTTTTTAGTGTCTTCCTTGAGGGAGAACACAGTCAGCCTTCCCTGCCCCCAGGAAATTTCTTTTCCTAAGTCCCTTGACTAGATTTGTCAAATTTCTTTTTCCTTAAAAGAGCTAGAAGCAAAGAGGAGCTCCACAAATTGGTGTCCAGGAGACTCTACATTCAGGTGGTCTACAGACTTCATGCTCTTGTAAGGTCAATAAGGAAGAGACCCGTCAGAACAATAATAAAATCAGCATGCTTGCTGTTAGTGTTATTAACAAAAACCCTTCACTAGTGTAGGAATTATGAACTGATCCCCATTCAAGAGCATCAGGCTTGGCCCCATATATGTGACTTATCAGCTGTTGCACCTACGTGTATTTACTCTCTTCATTCATTGTGTATGTGTTGGGGCTTCTAGAGGATAAGTAGCAGCAGATACAGCTCCAGGCCTGCCATTGGGAGGACCTGGGTTCAGATGTGGCCTCTGACCCTGCCTGGCTGTGTAATTGAGCAAGTCACTGAACACCAACTGTCTAGCCCTTGCTCTTCTGCCGTAGAACTGATACTAAGACAGAAGGGAAGGGTTTTTAAGAAAATAAATACGTATCTATAGGAAAGTGGGCTCCAGATTTCTAGGGGAAATTTTTCATTGCTGTATCACAAAATACCTTTGACTCGAATTGTGTTTTCTTGGTGATTAATAAAGGTGAAGCCCATCAGGAGGAGAGTTCTATGACCTCCGTTTTTGAGGGGCTTAGCACCCCTAGAGAATCTTGAAATTGGGGTCACTTTCTCTGGGGAAACTCATTCTGAGAGTAGGCGAAGGTGGTGCCCTCAGGTGCACTGATAACATAAATTGAGCGCAGTTTATTATGCTAGGTGGCCACGTGGGTAAAGGTAGAGGTTCTGTATTTTTAAAAGGGGGGGAGGGGGAACTTTAGGCAACCCCACCCTCAGATGATGACACATCCATCAGTAGCAAGCCTGAAAAGTGAGAGAGCACAGGTTGCTGGGAAGGGGCGGGTCCTTCAAGTTCCAGGAAGGAGGGCTCAGTTATAACACCAAATGAGTTGCTTTCAGTTTCATACCAGCTGGAAAAGTTGGTCCCTCCTGGTGTGACCCACAGCAAAGAAACCCAGATTCACCCACATCTTGCCCCTGCTCAAGAGTCCAAAGACCTTCTCTCATTCAAACTTAGAAAGGTAAGAAAGCTTGGTGATTTTAACCCAACCCTGTTAAAAATATTTGTCTAATTAATTCCTTCCATTTTCTAGGAACATAATCCCCACCATGCAGCTGCTGCCCCAAATTTCTGGCCATAACTTACCCTGTCGGATCTTTATCTTGGAGTGATTGGTTGGGGAGTAGATTTTCCCTTAGAGCGCTTTTTATTGAATAGTTTCACCTCGGGATATTTATTTAAGTAGCCTTAAAAATAAATACTCTTACTTTTGTTCCTCATTCCAATCCCACCCCCCACCCCCTTTAGTTTTGTATATTCATTCATTTCTCCACTGTTTTAAAAAGTTCAGTCTAACAGTATGGGGGAGGGGAGAGGGGCCGCTGGGAGTGGAGTGGGGAATCCTCTACGTCCTATTGTGGAACTTTTTTTTTTTTTTAAAAGATTGATTCCCGCGCCGCCACCTTCTCCTCCCCCCCGCCGCCCCCTCCATATTTCCTGAAGATTCTTATTTCTTTTTCAAGTTGCTGGGATCTGTCACAAACAGCTGCCGACCGAAAGGGTGCTTTTAGAGGGGAAAGTTTTAACCTCCACTTAACAAATTTTAGGAAATGATCTAGTTGCTTTTTTGCACGTGGAAACTCTGCTTTTCCTTGGTCAGCGCACTCTAGGTAAGCGATAGATCAATGGATGAATCTCGGTACTACTGCTGTTCTGCTTCTTAAAAGTAGCTTGGAATTTCCCAAGCTCCTTTTAAGTTTTCCCAAGGAAAACTCTTTAATCACATGACCCTGATTAATCCCTAGGGTTTGTATCCCAGTCTTACCCGGCTTTTAGAATGGGCTGAAGCTGAGAGAATGATCAAAGTTCATCCCCCGTCCTAGCAAAACTCGCCTCACCTCCTGGCTTTCTGCCGGTACCCAGAAATAAAGGCAGGGGGAATCCCCCCTCCCCCCCCCTCCCGCTCCCCGGCAAACTTGGGCGTGCGCGCACGCGCACACACGCGCCCGCCGGTGAGTGAGTAAGAGCCAGTATTTCAGTCTAGGAGTAAAGAGTAAGGTGGGAACTTTGGAAGACTTGCAGTTTAAAGCCAGCCAGACACAGACTAGGAAGTGTGTTGGAGGGAGGGGAGAGCCATCGCAGATGACATCACAGGGCTGGAGAATGAGCCTGTCTTACAGATTGGGTGCGTGATACCCAACAGGTGTAAAGTCAGATATAGTGCCTAGAGGAAATCCAATAGGGATGCTTTGCTTATGCACTCATTACTAACCTGTACGGACGGTAGAGCCTGCCTCATGGGGACATCCTAATCCAAGAGAAGACAGTTTATTTTTGATGTGACTGTAGAAGAAATAGCATTTTTTTGTTCCCCTTTTGGTTTGTGAAAATGTGACCTCAGTAGCAATTTAGAGTTTCATGCCAATGGAGTGCTTCCTTTCATATGCTCTTCCCACTACCCCAGCCCAGGCTAGCAGTTGCACAAGGCTTGGACTCAAGCCTTAAAAGTTACCATTTACTGGACACTCTTTCCAGGGACACGGCTAAGAGGCAGAATAGTTACAGATCTAAAATGACAGAGGAGGCTCCTTCATTGGGAACCCCTCTGCCATGGCTTGGGAGGACAGTAAATGAAGAAATAGACATGGATCGGTTTGAGAATGAGACCACCATATTGAATAGTGCTTATATGAGAACAAAAGTTTTCATAGTTCCAAACAGCTCTGTTTTGGAACACAACTTTATAAATTGAGTATTTCATGTATTGAAGTTCTTTTTTGGCAAACTGTGGAAAAGATTCTGCAGGCATAATTTTTGTTTTTCAAATCCTTATCTTCTTTCTTAGTATCAATTCTTAGGCAGAAGAATACCAGGGAGTAAGCAATCCCAATTAAGCAATTTGCCCAGTGTTTGAGGTCAGATTTGAACCCAGGTCCTAACACTCCAGGCCTGTTGCTCTTTCCACTGTGCTATGGAGCTGCCTGGTTGCAAGTGTAACTTGAAGATAAATGTTATCCCCCAGATCCAAGAGAAAATGATGGGTAGAATCAAGATCACAAAGAAAGTACTGGAAGCTTCTGGATCTCTCCCAAATTACTCTCCAAACAACTTTGATATAATACCATAAAACTAATTTTGAAGTCACAGGACAAAAGGATGAAGGTAAAATCAATTTTCAGCCCTTGACCATTTAAAGGTCTCCACTGAAGTCAGTCACTCCAGGGAGTGGAGCACAGATCAGCATGTCAAGGCAGGCTCCACCTTGCCAAGCTTGCACAGACTTAGAGAGCTGTTGAATTGGCAACAACAGTTTCCAGAGCTCTTTTCCCACAGATGATAAGGGGGTAGGACAACTGGTCTGAAGATTGCAAGGGTCTGTTTGCTGGTTCTGGGTGCAACTCTCTGTTGCATTGTCCACATGCCGATTCAAGTTTCAGCCCTGGGCCAAAGTCCCAGGTGGAGTAGCACTAGCACACTTGTGTTTGTGACTACAAGGAAAGTGGGCTCCACCTAGTTCCAAGGTAGAAAAGTGCCTAGGGTGACTCACAGAATATTAAAAACACCTTTCCTTAGATCATACCACCATGGAAGAACTGAGAGCTTATTGATAATAAAACAATCTGCAAAGAACTTGAAGCTTGGGATAGTGCCCCTTTCACAGGACCAGATTGCAACTTGGACAATTTTTGTTGTTAAACTGGAAAGTTTAGCAAATCACAAAAAAAAAAAAGAGAATTTGACATAAAAAGTTATTTTTCTGAGAGGGAAGACTGAAATACAAACTTAGAAGACAATAAAGTCATTTCTGCTATATCTGAAACCTCAGAACAATGGGAATTGGTTTCAAGCCCAAAAAGAATTCCTGGGAGAGTTTAGAAAGGATTTTAAAAATCAAGTAAAAGAGGTAGAAGAAAACTTGGGGAAAAAAATGAAAGTGATGGCAGGAAAATCATGAAAAAAAGAGTTGCCAGCTTGGTAAAGGAGGTACAAAGAAATATTGAAGAAAGTCATATCTTAAAAACCAGATTGGACCAATTGGTAAAAGAGGCACAAAAATTCATTGAAAAGAATTTTTAAAAAGCAGAATTAGAACATGGAAAAAGGATATATAAAAACTTACTCAAGAAAATCATATTTTAATAATTAGATGGGCAAGTGGAATCTAATGGTTCCATGGGGCATCAAGAAACAATAAACAAGGGGGCAGCTGGGTAGCTCAGTGGATTGAGAGTCTGACCTAGAGATAGGAGGTCCTAGGTTAAAATCTATCTTCAGACACATCCCAGTTGTGTGACCCTGGGCAAGTCACTTAACCCCCATTGCATAGCCCTTACCACTCTTCTGTCTTTATTGATTCTGTCAGTATTGATTTCAAGGTAGAAGGTAGGGATTAAAAAAAAATTATTAAAGAAAACTGCTCTGATATTCCAGAATCAAAGGGTAAAATAGAAATTAAAATAATCCACTGATCACCTGAAAGAGATAAAAAATGAATATTTCCAAGAAATTATTAGCCAGATTCCAGAACTGCAAAGACAAGGAGAAAATAAATTCAAAGATTATGTTGCCATAGTCAGGGAAACCCAAGACTTAGCAGCTTCTACATGAAAGGAATGTAGAACCTAGAATATGATATTCTAGAGGGCAAAGAAGCTAGGATTGTAAGCAAGTATCACCACCCAGAAAAGCTGAGTTATCCTGTAGGGGTAAAAATGGGCATTCAACAAAAATAGAGAATTCTTAAGTATTTTTTATGAAAAGACCAGAGTTGAATAGAAAATTTGACTCTGAAATACGACTCAAAAGAATCACAAAAAGATCAACAGGAAAGAAAAATGATATGAGATTTAATAAGGTTACACTGTTCATATCCCTACATGGGAAGATGATTCTTGTTACTCCTAAGAATTTTTGTCATTATTAGGGTAGTTAGAAGAAGTGTACATAGAGGGCAAGGGTGTGTGTTGAATATAATGGGATGATGTCTAAAAAAAAGTTAAGGGGAAAATAAAAAGAAAGACTTAGAAATGGTTGAGAGGTAGAATTGGGTAAATTATCTCCCATAAAAGAGTCCTAAAAGTGTTCTTATACTGGAGGGTAAGATGGTGGAAGTAGGTAATTGAGTGCTTGAATCTTTTATCAGAATTGCTTCAAAGAAGGAAGAACATGAATACTCATTTAGGTATAGAAATTTGTCTTGGAGCAGCTAAGTGGCACAATGGGTGGAGTACCAGTTCTGGAGTTGGGAGGACCTGGGCTCAAATCTGGTCTCAGATACTTTCTGGTTGTGTGACCCTGGGCAAGTCACTTGACCCTGATTGCCTAGCTCTTGCCCTTCTGTCTTAGAACTGTTAAGAAAGTAAGGGCTTAAAAAAAAAGAAATCTATCTTACTCCCTAGGAAAGTAAGACAGGAAGGAGATAGAGAAGGGGGAGAGTGATAGAAGGGAGAGCAAAATTGGGGCAGGTGATGGTCAGAAGCAAAACATTTATTAGTAAGGACAGGGTAAAAAGAGAGTAGATAAATGGGGAAACTAGGTTGGAAGGCAATACAGTAATAACAGTAAGATATTTTTACAAATTCTCTATTAAAGGCATCTTTTCTCAAATACATAAATGACTTAAATATGTAAGAATACATACAATTCCTCAATTTATAAATGATCAAAGAATGTGAACAGGCAGTTTTCAGATGAAGTAATCAAAGATATCTGTAATGATATTGAAAAAATCCTCAAAATCACTATCAATTAGAGAAGTACAAATTAAAACTGTAAAGTACCATCTCCCACCTATCAGACTGGTTATTATGACAGAAGGGGAAAATGATAAAAATTGGAGGAGATGAGGGAAAATTGAGACACTAATGCATTGTTAAGGGAGTTTGTGAACTGATTCAACCATTTTAGAGAACAATTTGGACCTGTACCCCAAAGGCTACAAAACTGTACATTCCCTTTGACCCAGCAGTACTATTACTAGATCTCTATCCCAAAGAGATAAAAAATAAAAAGGAAAAGGACCTATATGTACATAGCTATTGGAATTCAGGTGTATCATCTGTGAATGATTTACTATCCTCAGCAGTACAATAATCCAAGATAATCCTGGAGGATTCATGATAACAAATGCCATCAGCCTCTAGAGAAAGAACTGATGGAGTCTGAATCTAGACCAGAGCATACTATGTTGCATTTTCTGTCTTCTATTTTTTTTCTTTGAATTTTCTTCCACTAAAGGTCAAATATGGACATTTTTTTTTATGATTGTACATGTGAAATCTATATCAGATGCTTATTGTCTCAGTGCAGAGACAGTGGATAGAGGGAGGGAGCAAATGTGAAACATTTTTTAACAATGTATGTTAGAAGTTGTTTTTACATATAATTGGAGAAAAATAAAAAAAATACAACAAAAGAGAAAGTGAAGGCCTAGTGAAGTAAAGAAGCTATTTAACCTCATTGACAAAATCTGGAAATAAGGCAGAATTTTGCCTTCTTGACATCTAGACTTTCAGAGAAGTGTGAATTGTTTCTGTCATGTATATAGATTGCTTTGTATACGTTTGCAAGTTGTCTCTCCCTTCAGATTGTAATCTCTTTGAAGGCGGAGACTGTCCTTGTCTCTTTGTATTTCCAGCGTGTAATAAGTACTTAATAAATGTTGCTTGATTGGAACGAAAAATAAAACTGAATTTAACAAAATAAAATGTGGAACTAGATAACCTGTAATGTCTTTTCTGGTACTATTGACTTAGAAATTTGCCAATTTGTGGAGGTTGAAAAAGAAGATGGGACAACAGATCAAAATCTGCTGCATTTAGAAAACACATTTTTTTTACTGTATTTGGGAAACTGGAGAAGGACTTGGATCAATTCAACAAATTCAAGTTATTGGGGGAGGGTATGGTCAGATGGGTCAGAGCATGCTCTGTTTGGGCCTCTCCCAGGACAGAGCGGTTTTTTGGGTAACCAATTTTTAGGGAGATAAAGTTTCCTCCTTACTGTCATATCTGCCCCTTGGGGAGTCATTAAAGTGCTATTTCTAAAGGCACTGCATGAAAGCTCTTTCTGAGTTTCAACTAAATAAGAGACACTCAGGAGCCTTCCTTAGGTAAGCCCCTCGCCCCAACAATGGACATATTGACATTTACGACACAAACCGATGGCGTGTTCATTTAAAAGAAAAATGAGGTCTGGGGCTTCAGTTCTTCAAACTTGTCAATATTAATGATGATAGTTTAGAATTAGTAGTCTAGAGTTTGTAATACACACATTCACACATACACATTATGTGTATATATGTGCATATCTACAAAACATATATTTATATATATATATTATTTGGTCTTCAGCAATTCTGTTAGGAAGGGGCTGTGAGAATTTATTTTTCATGTACTCTATTTTTGTACCAGGTTCCTGGATTATAAAGGTCCCAAGTCAGTTCTGTGTATTAGGGAGAATTCCTGAGCCAGGTGACTACTTTTAGTCGATAGATTTTTGCCTTCTCTTTGGAGGAATGTGATTCTTTTACAAATTGGCTAACTGGAACATTTTGCAATGACATTTTTCTTGCTTCCCTGCAGAACTTCACCTTTCATTTTGGGGAAGGACTGAGGGTCTGACGGATCACCTGATTACCAATTAGAGATGTCTTGGGATGTTCAAGGGAGGAATTGAATAATGGGCTCCCCCCAAAATGCGTATCAGGATCAGGAGTTTCCATTTACTTATGATGGTTGAGAGAGTCACTTGACCGTAGTTCGGATGTTTTGACCAGTCAGAGAATAAGTTATTTTATAGTTAAGAAATACTGTTGAGAATTGCATTCACTGCAGTAGTATTATCATCATTCCCATTTTGTAGATGAGAAGACTGAGGTAAAAAGAGGTTTCAGGATCACACAGCAGAATTTTTGTTCAAGGCAGAATTTAAACTCGGATTTTCCAGACAGCAAGTCCAAGGCTGCATTCATTATGTCATCTGCCTTCCTCTAAGTAAAGAGCGTTTCATTTATTTCATTTGTGTCCCTAGCAATTAGCCCAGAGCTTGACAATTTTGTAGGGACTTAACAAATACTTGTTGATTGTAATATTCTCCATAGCCTGCTGTAGTGTTGGGTTGTCATGTGGCCATGACAGGCAGATGCTGAACTGTTTTGATGTCACTTTCTTTTAAAGGAAGCCCTTAGGCTTGATCAATTACACATGTAAAACCCAGAGGAATTGCGCCCACTATGGGAGGGGGTTGGGGGAGGGGAGGGAAAAAAACATGAATCTTGTAACCATGGAAAAATATTCTAAATTAATGAATTAAATAAAATAAAAAAAAAAGGAATGCCTTATTGCCTTAAGGAACTTTGGTTTTCATGAATATGATTGGTAAGCCACCTGCACCCAGACTGAGCTGGCCCCTGGGGGTCAGAAAATGTGAGATCTGGGGCAAATCATTAAAATTCTGACTTTTTCCTTCCCCTTTTTCTCCTAGAAAGTAACACTTCCTGTGGGTGCAAAGTGGATGGATGCTCAGTCTGGCCATGCTTGTTGAATTGCTATAAAGTAAGGCAGGATGGTACCGTGGACAGGGCCCTGATTTTTGGAGACCTGAATTCCAGTCCTCATTCTGCTCCTTTTTTATTATCTGCGTGATCTTAGGCAAATCGCTCTGGCCCTCCATTCCTTGGTCTAATTTACAATAATATTTGGTGTTTGAATTACAGAAATTTACTTTATAGTTATCTCTAGGAATTATTTTCTTCCAAAATGTGAACTACATTTTAATGCACTGCAACAGCTTTAAAACCCATGGGCAGAATCCTAGACTTGACTGATAAAAGGTGTGCTCAGGAGTGATAGTTTTCTCATTCTGTTTCATGCAGGTCACTGGAGATACAACATAACTAATTATTTAATTTTTTAAAAACCCTTATCTTCTGGTTTAGAATCAATACTGTGTATTGGTCCCAAGGCAAAAGAGCAGTAAGGGCTAGGCAGTAGGGGTTGAGTGACTTGCCCAGGGTCACACAGCTGGGAAGTGTCTGAGGCCAGATTTGCTCTAGACCTGTCTCTCAACCACAACTAACTACTTTCTAATGGCTAAATAGATGGCAAAAATGGGTGTTTGGTAAGACACCTGGTGGAAAAATATCCTAGTTAAACAAGCTTGCAAGGAGTGTGTAAGATTGTAAGCTCCTTGAGGACAAGGTCGGTCTTTTTCTTCTTTTTTTGCACTTTGCCTGGCACATAGTAGGCACTTAACAAATGTTTATTGATCAATTGACTGACCATCCGAATGATTTCTGGTTGTAGAGAACAAAATTATTTGTTTTTATTGGCTGCAATGACATGTGAAAAGAATAATAGTGATTTTTTTCCCCTATAATTAGAAAGCAGCTTTACTAAATTTATTTCTGCCTTTGGAAAGAGGGGTAGCCACAATATGTTTTGAAGGAAATTCCTGTTGAAAAAAGTGGGTTATGATGACTGGAATTTGGAGTGAACAGATAGGTGAACTGAAATCAGAAGTAAATGATCTGAGAGTGGAGGAGAGGGAGGATTTGCAGCTATCTAGTCTGCAAAATATTTATGGAAAAAGGACTCAGCTATTAAAGGAATCAGAATAAGACAAGAAGAGTAAGTTCAAGGATAAACCCAGGGGTTAAAATATTATTTGCAAATGACTGTATACTTAGAAAATAAAAGGCATTCAGTTTTCAGCAAGGTAAGTGGGCAGAGTATATGAAAATCATTTGCATTTTATGTACCACTAATATACCACTGAGAAATATCAGAGAAAAACACCTTAAGTATTAAAATTACAAAAAAATTCAAATACCTGTATTAATCCACCAATGCATATATGAGATCTGTACAAACAGAATAGAGTCCTTTAAAGTTTTACTGACAAAGGACTTTAGGTAGAGCAGTGAATTGAGAGTTAGGCCTAGAGATAGCAGTCCTGGGTTCAAATTTGTCCTCAGACAATTCTTGGACTAGTCACTTGACACCTATTGCCTAGCCCTTACTATTGTTCTACGTTGGAACCAATACACAGTATTGATTCTGAGACAGAAGGTAAGGGGTTTTTAAAAGGAAAAAAGAGAGAGAGAAGAAACCCAGTGATCAACTTTTTTAAACAGACCAGGTTGCTTAAAATACATTTTTTTCAGAATGGGTTATTTCTACCAAAAACCAGTAATTTTATTGGGACTATTCTATGGAATTATGCCTCAGAGTAATCTTTTTCTTTTCTTGTTTGCTGTTATATAACTGTTAAATATATTAGGTTTTTGTATTATTTTTATGATATCAACTAATGCCCAGTAATGGAAAGGCAAAGATTTCTTCCCTGATTTCCCTAAAAGATATGGCATCTTTACTCCAACTGTCTTTTGAACAACTTTTGAGACTCCGATACAAACTTTCAACTAGTTAGGGACTGTGAAGTTAACTAAGATGATTGTATTCTGTATTTTGAAAAAAACTTTTCTCTTTCAGCTTCTATTGAACCTGGGAGTTCAACTATGGAGAATCGCCCTAAGAGCAAAGCCGAGAGACCAATGAAGTCGGCAGATAATCAAATGGTGAGAGTAAATTTAATTATTTTAGGCAGTTGTTAAAGGGCTTTTCAGAAAATGGCAAAAAATTTTACCTGGAATGAGAAATAAGTTGAACTTTCTATTTCAACAGTTCTGATACAAATTCTTCTTAAGTATTTGTTTAATGGATGGATAGATGGATTATTGGGTAGCTGTTAAAAGTTTAGATGTGTGGCTTCCCTACAACTTTATTAATATGATTTCTGTCCATCTCCATGGGAGAAAAGTGAGCCCCCCAAAACAGTTTCTTAACTTATAGCTCATTAACTCCTAGAGTCGGTGGCAATATAATATTTGGTGGATCTTACATATTTTAATCACATTTATAATCTTATTGTTAATACATGGATTGTAAAGCTGAAGCAATGCGTATGGTTTGTGTGTGTGTATAGCTATTAAGTGATTAAATGTAAAATAGCAATAAATCTAGCATTCACGAGGTATGTGACTACTAAAGAGAGCGTGCTACACCTGAAATAAGAAGCATGAGCAAATTAGACTAAAACAAGTATGACAGGAATCAGATTAAGAAAAGAAAAACTTTATAAACAACCATTTGGGGCAGAGGGATAAATTATCAACATTGACATCTTCTGCATTGTGGCATCAGCTTTCCAAAGATGGATGAATCTAACGTGATGAATACATATATGTTATATTTCAACCGAAGTCTATTGGCAGTACATAATGTCATAGAAGAAAGTAAGTTGCTGTATGAATTCTACTTCAAATGATGATTATTTTGTTTTATTTTTTTTAAACCCTTACCTTCCGTCTTGGAATTAATACTGTGTATTGGTTCCAAGGCAGAAGAGTGGTAAGAGCTAGGCAATGGGGGTTAAGTGACTTGCCCAGGGTCACACAGCTGGGAAGTGTCTGAGATCGGATTTGAACTCAGGACCTCCTGTCTCTAGGCCAGGCTCTCCATCCACTAAGCTACCCAGCTGCCCCCTCAAATGATGATTATTAAGAGAATTACAGTGAAGCAGTTAAAGCAATGTGCTAATTTATCATTTGTCTTTGGCTAAATTGAGAAAATGAA
Organism: Monodelphis domestica; assembly: GCF_027887165.1. NCBI lineage: Eukaryota > Metazoa > Chordata > Mammalia > Didelphimorphia > Didelphidae > Monodelphis > Monodelphis domestica. The sequence continues at coordinate 68,985,663 of NC_077230.1, forward strand.
ATATTGTAGGGTGAAGTGGGTTTAAAAAAACTTTGTTCAGTCAATCAATCAACATTTAATAAGCTCTTCTTTATTGTTCCAAGGACAAATCACTACAATATTAATATACATCTTTACTACAGGATAGCATTATTTGATAAAACAATTTGAGAATTGAAAAGGACCATAACAGCTACCTAGCCCAACCAATAGGATAAGGGTTCTTAACCTGGGACTTGGAGGGGTACATTGGGAGAATTCAAGGACTCTGTGAACTTGGATGGGGAAAAAAAATGTGCCTCTTTATTTTCACTAACTTTGGGTTTCATTTATAATCCTATGCATTTAAACAACAAGATTCCAGAGCCTAATAAATTTCACCAGACTTCCAATGGGGGCTCATGTCTCAAAAAAAGGGTAAGCACTGATGCCATAAATGAAGCTTCTTTTCAACCTTACTTACCAACTATTGATTGAGGGCCTACTATGTGCTCTCAAAATAATACACACACACCCCTCTACCCTATGAGGCAGAAAGTGGCGAGTATTAAGGGAAACAGGATCAGAATGCGGTGGATATTTGGAAGAAGACATCACTTTGGACTGAGGAAAATCAGGAAGTTTTAGTGAAGAGATGCTATTTGTATCAGGATTCTTGAGCGATGACAAAATGATATCAGGTCAACTGACAGCTCTGCTTTCCTGTTTTTGAACTTACCATACCTCTTTAGTGTGAGTTGCATTTTGCAGAAATCATCCAAAATATAGTCCCTCTGGCTGCTAAGCAAATTTTGGTTTGATGCTTTCAAAATATCAAGTGTGGGAATGGTAGAACATAAGCTCCTTGATTGCAGGAATGATTTCCTTTTTGCCTTTGTGTCCCTACCACCTAGCACCATGCTTAGCCTTTTATTAATTGTATTTCTTTTTCTGATTGCATATAGAAAAAAACTTTTTAGCATTCATTTGCTGACATTTTGTGATCTAAGCTCTCTTTTTCTTCCCCCTTCCCAAGGTGGCAAGCAATATGTTAGACATGTGCTGCCACACAATACATATTTCTATATCCATCATCCATTATCATAAACATCACACATTCAAGAAAAAAGTACAGAATATAAGTAAAAAATGGAATGCTTTGATCTGCGTCTCTATCAATTCTTTTTTTGGCTGTGGATACCATTTTTCATCATGAGTTTCTTGGGGATTGTCTTGAATTCTTCCATTGTTGATAATAGTTAAGTAATTCACAGTTGATCATACATTATTGCTGTTATTGTGTATAATGTTTTCTTCGTTCTGCTCACTTCACTTTGCATCAATTTAAGTCTTTTCAGGTTTTTCTGAAATTGTCCTATTTGTCATTTCTTGTGGCATAATAATATTTCATTCCAATCATTCCACAACTTGGTCAGCCATTCCCCAATTGATGGATCTCCCCTTGGCTTCCAGTTCTTTGCCACCACAAAAAGAGCTCCTATAAATGTTTTTGTACATAAATGTTTCCCCTATCTTTGATTTCTTTGGGATACAGACTTAATGGTGGTATTGCTTGGTCAAAGGATAAACAGCTTGTGACCCCTCAGACACTGGACTTTGTTGCAAATTGTTCTCTAGAACAGTCCGCTCAGTTCCTGGATTCAGAAACAGTGTCTCAGTTTTCTTACCTCCCCTCCAATATTTTATCATTTTTCTTTTTTGTCACATTAGTTAATCTGCTGAATAGTAGCAATGCTTTGCACACAGGAAGCACTTCAGTATGTACTCAATTTCTTGAAGGACAGTTGGGTCAGGAGAGAGGAACATTCTTTAAGGCAAAAGGGAAGGGCCCTATGAACCAAGGGAAGTTCACAAAGCTAGTGAGGGAGGAGAAAGGAGCAAAGGAAGGCCAAGATCTAGGGAAAGAGGCAGTGGGTTCAGAGCATTGGTGAAGGCAGGGGGGTAGCCCTGGCCAAGTGGGCCATTTTTCCATATCATTAAGTGCAGTTGTGCTCTGATATTTGGGTTCCAGTTATAGTTGCTTGTCCAAATAATGGAAACAGCACAAGGTTCTGAGTCTTCCAAGTTAGTTATTGTATAGATCAGTCAAAAAAGGCGCGTTGTTTAATTCTACAACAGAAGAAAGTAAAGTATTATTGCGAAACTTGTTACCCTTGATTTGCATAATACTCCATGTTCCCTGTCATTACAATGAATAATAGTTTAGTGTATGTAGCAAGAGGCCTGCAGGATATCGTGTTTGAACTTAGCTTTCCTTTTAGCAGTACTTCAGACATGTCACTAATAAATATTCAACTTGTGAACATCAGACAATCCCAAGACAATATCTGAAGGAGTTTTTTAACTGTCATTTGGAGAGCATGTCCTTCTGACAGTGGGCCATTAGCATTGGCTTTGTCATCATTTCTAATTGAATGGGGCTTTGTTTGCTCCAAAGAACAATTTGGTATACATGCCTTATTTTACACTTCAATTATGTAGCTCCATTGATTTTTTTTAAACTGTTCTGTATTTATAAGCAATAGCTCCATTTTTTGCAAAAGTAAATATTTTTAACTCAGCATAACCTAGTGGATAGAGGGGCTTGGAGTCAGGCAGGCCTGGGTTCAAATCTTTGTAATTTATACTTACTGGGGCTGTTAAAAATATGAACAAAGCATTTAATTTTGTTGAGCTTCAGACAATTCTCTAAGATCAGAGATAGCATAGTGTGTAGTGGTTAGGGTACTGGATTTGGACTCAGGAAGATTGGGATTCAAATCATGCCATATATGCCTACCTTTACACTAACTGTGACCTTGGTCAAGTCATTTAAATTACTCTGTGCCTCAGTTTTTTCATGTTTAAAATGACTTGTCTGAAGGCTCTTAATCTCAGATCTTATGAGCTATACAAGAGCTATGATCTATATCTGTGGCAAGAGTTCCCACACTGACAAAATTACAAGTCCTTGATCTATTGGAGTATTTTTCATTCTAGCTTTATGTATCCAAAGGCAAAATATAAATGTTCAAGAATAACTGGCATTTTGGAGGGATGTAAAAATTACCATACGAAAAGGGTATTCCCCTCCCCCATTATGTCACTTTGTTTGATGTAATTAATCAGGGACCTGGAGATCCTTTACCAGTGAGATATATAAGTATAGACAAAACCCCAGAAAGGAAGATGAAACCAACAAGAGGGGAAACTAATCCCTCAGGCACTGCCCCTCCCCTGAGGCAGTGCCAGGCAAATGAAGAAACTATGATTGGTTCCTGAGATGTGATGTGAGAGAACTAGTGGGTGGAGAAAACTACTTATAAGCCTAGACCAAGGCTGCTTTAGCTCTCTTGAGCTCTTCTGATTGGACATTGGAACCTGAAGGAGCCCTTGGTGGTGGTGAGCTTCAATCCACCAGAATGGCAATTAGGGTATTTAGCTAAGTGACTCTCTACCTCTTTCCTACATTTTCCTATTTTTCCTATCGCTACTTTGATTAAATTAAATTTTTAAAACTACTAACAGCCTCATGATTTAATTTTAACTATTACAATTGTGTTAATCAGTAAACATTCACTAAGCATCTACAATGGCAGTCAGTTGACAAATATTTATTGTGTTTTATATATGCCAGGCACTGTTTAGCTCTAGAGATAAAAAGCAAGGTAAAAGGCATCCTCTGTTTCTTTGTTCCTTCCTCCTTTCCTTTATTCCCTCCCTTTCTTCTTCTCTCCCTCCCTCCCTCTCTTATCTTCTGTCTTAGAATTCTGGCAGAAGAGTGGTAAGGGCTAGGTAATTGGGGTTAAGGTACTTGCTAGAGGTGACACAGCTACAAAGTTTCTGAGGTCAAATTTGAACCCAGGTCCTTCTCTCCTGACTCCAGGCCTGGCTCTCTATCCACAGAGCTACCTAGCTACTCTAGCAGCTCCTATTTTCAAAGAGGTCACAGTCTAATTTGTAAGCACTATATAAACAATATGTACAAATAAGCTATGTTATAGGTGTCAAGTTGGAAAAACACAGAACCACTAAAGTAGTCAGAAAGACCAAATTTTTAATCAGGACAAGAGACAGTGCTCAATATTTGGCCACCACACAGAACCAGTGTCACAGTGTCTCTGGAAAAACTCACCTCCAAAGATGATTTAAGAGCAATAGAACTTGGGGTCTCATATACCTTTGGGGGAATAAAGGGCAGGGAAGTATGATTGATGAGCTTTACAATAGACGCTAGGAAATGAGGAGTCCAGGGCTGGATCATCAGGGAGAGGCTGATGCTTTACAATGGACACAAAAGGATTGATTCCAGTCAGGGCCTGGGCTATCTGGGAGAAGTCTCAAGATTTGATTATGTCTACTTAGTCCCACCTAAATGCAGTCACAAGTACTTTAAGATTTATTGTTCAGTCAGAGACAAGGTCAGTCAGGAACTTCCTTCCCCCAAGGCACCAGGTTCTCGAGGCACAGGGGCAAACTTGGGGTTCCAAAAATACAGTTGACATAGGATGAACTGGAAATAATCAACTATGTGCTAAGATATTTGCAGTTTGTTACTTAAGTATAGTGAGTGGTAGTAAGGAAAATTGGAATATGTGCAATGAAATAACTAATTCATATTTCTTTTCTATTGAATAGGAAAAAAACATGCATGATGAAGATTTAATATCCGGTGAAGAGCTATTGGAGTTGAGAAGGATTTTGAAAGTGATTTCAGCAGTCCCCAGAGGCTTGAATCCTCACATCAAGGAATTCATACATACAACTTTGTTATTGCAAGTGATACAGGTGAAAGCATAATTCATTTGGTTATGGGGGTGTCTTAGAAGAAGTATAATTCTATTTGGGTGATTGCTTTATTTATCTTTCCTTCTCAGTAAATCTAGCCAATTTTCCTCAACAGTAAAAGAGGGATAATAATAGCGCCCTCCTCTCAGGGTTGTTGGGAGGATCAAATGGGATCATATTTGTCAAACACTTAGCACAGTGCCTGGCATGTAGTAGGCATTGAATTACTTCTAGATCCAGGTGGGGTCAGTAATCTCTCCTGTCCCAAGGGCCCTTTTTAATCATTAGGCTTTTGTTATTTAGAAGATTTAAGTGGCCATCATTCTTCAGGGACCTTGTCTGAATGTGGTAGGTTAGCTAACAAAAGGGAAATTAGAAGGTCCAGCGTTCTGTTCCCAGTTCTACAAGTAAGTCCCTCTGTTAACATTTACCAATTTTTTTTCTCCTTCTTGGTTTGTTTCTTTACTTATAAGAGAGTGATTATAAATCCTTAAAGATGCTATGTTGTTAAGAATTAATAGTTGAAATTTCTTTGAGAAAATATATTTATGTTTATTAGATTTAATAAACATGAATGGCTAAAAAATATACTATTTTCCATTTTGTAAGTTGAAGTTTTCGATAATGTACTGTGCAGGAAGAGTCTATATGTCACATCTCAAAAGAACGTTTTTCTTCACCTTAAAGGAAATGTGCTGTTTTGTCTTTTGCACTAGTCACTTTAATTTAGAAGTGGAAAATGACCACTACTAGATTTATCTTAGAAATAGCACATGTGCCTTTCTTGTGAAACATTATGATGTTGCTGCTTTTTGTGAAACACTATTACTGACCCTTGCAAATGAAAAAAACAATAACAGAAGGTATTTTAGCGTGACTTTGTACGTGTTTCTATGCTCATGCCTCTAATCACTCTGATTGTGAAATCAAATGGGGATAATTTCCATCAATCCATTAAGTCTGTTGTTTCTAGAAAGAAATATCCACAGGACCAAAATCATAGTGTCACAATGTTGAGAAAGACTTTGGATTTTGAGTTTCACACCTTATTGGATGCCAATAAAATCATAAACTTTCTCTTTGCAATATAATCCAATGAATATTTATAAAGGTAGACAGTGTGCTAAGCAGTGGTGATACAGTTAGTAAGAAGAAAGTCATTGCTCTCAAAAAGTTTACAATGTATTGGAAGGAGACAGCACATAAAGGAATGTAGGAGAGGAGGAAAATTGGGAGGAGGGGGTAGCCTGATAATGTTCAGTGGAAATGAAACTAGCCAGAGCAGCAGATACTGACTTGGAGTGAACCTAAAAGATCCAGTTTCTGCCCTTGATAAAGGAAAGCATCAGGCAGAGTTTGGTACAGTCTTGCCCTTTATCCTGAGGGGGCAGGAGGCTGTATCAGCTAAGGCTCAAGTTGTTCCCATGGTGATCAGATTAGAGGTGATGGGCTTAGCCTGGAAGGGGCATCATGTACCCTGGAGTTGAAACAAGCTGAGCAGCAGAGGTGGAGTGGTTCCTTCCTGGAGTTTATTTTAGCCTCCCACTTAATCTCTACTCCAACGTTCCTCAGTCCTTATTTTGCTCTAGTCATTTTCTTTAATTTAGAAGTAGAAAAAGTGGTGGAACCTTGGACTTCAAACAACCTGGTTTTAAAGTTCTCTTGCTGGAAACTGACTTCTCTAAGCCTATGGGGCAGCATCTTGGTCTGCTGTTATGACTGACAACAGCCAAGCTCTAGAGTAGCTGGAAGTGAAGATAGAATCTAGCCGTATCCTTTTCCCTCCATTTAAATTTAGCACTTTGCCTATATTATGCTTGAATGAAATGATTATATAGATGAGCTAGTATTATAATTGGCTTCCCCCTCTTAATAAGTGGTTTATTATATTAACATTAAATAGCACCGAAAGCAATTAAACTTTCTAGCTATTTGCATTATTAAAACCAGAACATAAAATTTTCCTAGCAAATTGACCACCACTTCCTGTGTCCTCTTAAAGATTCTGTTTTGTCCATTTATCTGTACAAAACCCTCATAATTGTAGTTGATAAACACACTGTTCTTTTATTTCACATTTCGATTTATTTTATTTTTTAAAAAAGTTTAATTTTTAAAAATTCTTCCTTTTTTTGCTTAGCAGCAATGTCTCTCTTTCTTTTTCTTTCTTTCTTTCTTTCTTTCTTTCTTTCTTTCTTTCTTTCTTTCTTTCTTTCTTTCTTTCTTTCTTTCTTTCTTTCTTTCTTTCTTTCTTTCTTTCTTTCTTTCTTTCTTTCTTTCTTTCTTTCTTTCTTTCTTTCTTTCTTTCTTTCTTTCTTCCTTTCTTTCCTTTCTTTCCTTTCTTTCCTTCCTTCCTTCCTTCCTTTTCTTCCTTTTCTTCCTTTTCTTCCTTTTCTTCCTTTCTTTTTCTTAAAAGACTGGATCTCCCAATCCTGCTGCCAGGCTAGAGGTGTGTTCAGTAACATTACTGTTTAGCATGGGAGCTTTGACATGCTCCATTTCCAATTCAGAGTCCCCTCATCCTCCATCCTAGAGACTCATCAAATTCATGCCAAACCCAATGCGCAGACCTAATTGCATAGCTCAGAACACCTGAAATCACGAGAGAGGGGGAATCTGGGATTACAGGCTTAAGCCACCATTTCCAGCCACATTTTTTCTTTTTTTTAATCAATTGTTCACTTATTTTCAAATTGTCTCTTAGAAAGTTGAAGGGCATCTTATAAGTGTGGTTACTAGACCTTCTTGAACTACTGAACAAAAACTTATTTTTTTCTTAAACAAACTGGACATAACTATTTTTTTAAACCTTTCTTTACCTTACCTAGTTGGGGGTTAAGTGACTTGCCTTATGGTCACATAGCTAGGAAGTATCTGAAGCTAGATTTGAATCCAAGACCTTCTGCCTCTGGGCCTGACTTTCAATCCACTGAGCCTCCTCACTGCCCCCCTTAAATAACTTTTTCAGAGGATACTGAGCTATGTTCCATTTTAACTGGTCCTTGGAGAAAACTTCAGTAAAGAAGGATGCAACACTAATTAATGCTGGAGTTGGGGAGGAGAATATTTGCTATTTATAAATAGTTCCTCTTTTCTTGTTCAAGCTGATTTTGATCACCTTCCATCTCAGAATCAATACTAAATATCAGGTCTGAGGCAGAAGAGTGGTAAGGGCTAGACAAATGGATTAAGTGTCTTGCCCGGAGTCACATTGCTTGGAAGTGTCAGAGGCAGGATTTGAACCCAGGACATCCTGTCTCTAGGCCTGGCTCTCAGTCACTAAGCCACCGGGGCTGCCCTAAGATTGATTTTTAAAAATCAGAGGAAGCAACGCCTGCATGGCTCTCTTTTTGTTTCCCAGTGAGTGTCTGGTGAGATGAATGAACATTAGTCAGAGTAAAGGTCAGGTCACCCTGGACACTTATGGGCCAAAGGGTTATGTGTGATCACTTGGTTCGTAATCAAGACTATAAAGGCAACAAAACAATTTTCCTTTCAACCAGCAAAGGAGACAGAAATAGCCGTAAAGACCACATAGGGAGGTAGCCTGGAGATTGGTGTGTACGAGGAGGGGAAACAGAGGCACCAAGTGTAGACTGATTTCCATGAAGGGCGAGAGAAACGTGGAGGAATATCTCCTGGAAATGACAGGACGAGGGAGTTGTTTAAGATACAGAGATAGACGGGGGGGGGGGGGGGGGGGGTATAGTGGAGACAGTCCGCGGGGGGGGGGCATTGGGTCAGTGGGTCCCGTAGAAGAATGACAGCAAGGAGAGCAGCTCTCTTTTTTACCTTTCCTCAGACTAGAGTAATCGAGAAATGAATGAGCAGATGAAAGAAGGGGGCCTCAGACTCCTCTTTGTGGCCAGGTGCCTTATCTGAGAGGCCGAGAAGGCCTGTGCTGGGAGGCTTAAAGAGTGGACGGGTCTGGATCAGCTGCTGTCGAGAGGGAAGAATTTGGGGAATAAGAGCGTGTTTGCCATGCTCCAGTTGAATCAGGCGCTATCCATTGTCCTAGAACCAGTCTATCCAGTTTGGGGATGGTCCGACTTTATTCAGCAGCCTGTGAATGGCAGTGAAGGAGGCCGAGGGGGAGTCCCTCAGGGTGCGGGCTTGGCAAGGCCCAGCAGCTCTGGGACGGGGTGGGGCGGCCAGAGAACGCAAGGGAGTGGACGGCGGAGAGGCGAGTTGATTCATCAAAAGATTTAGTGAGGCTTCCTTACGGGTAGCTAGTGCGGCCCGTGGAAATTGACCCAGAGAGTAAACGGAGGTAGGGAAAAAGAACAGGGTCGGGAGCCGTGGGGCATAAGAAAAATGGAATAATTTAAAAATCATTTTTATATAAATATATAAAATATAAATATGTGTATATATATATAAATAAAAATATAAAAAATCCGAGTGAAGGAGTTGGCCGTTGTGGAGGAATCGGGATTTCAGAGTGTTTGAGGGAAAAGCAACGAGTCTGTCGAAGTCTCCAAGTATTCGGATGGAGCAGACGACTATGGAACCTCGTGCTGACTTCCTTGTGAAGTGAGGGATGATGTCAGGCTCATGGGCTTCTGCCTAACTGCAATTGGAAGAATGAGTGGAGCTTGGCTAGCTTTAGGGATTGGATACTTTTTGCCGATGGCTAGCACTCTTTGGCTTTCTCTGCCTGCTGAGGGTATGTCAGTCTCTTTCAAGGGCCATGAAGGAGCCTGAGCTTTCCTTCGTGACTCCTCTTGCAGGGGAGGTCCTGGCAGCCTTGAGCCTTGGGCTGGGTTCTTGAGCTAAAGGGCAGTTGTTGGAGATTCTGGTCCTGGAGAGGAGGGGTGTGGTGTCTGAGGCACAAGGGGGTGATGTGGATCCTGGAGATGAAAACTACAGCAAAAAAAGAGCCACAAAATATATTTAAAAAATAAGGGGGCCAATTCCAAGAGATTCAGGACAAAAAAAAGCTATCCACCACTATAGAATAGATGGAGTCTGAATGCAGACGGAAACCTATTCTTCACTTTATTTCTTCCATGAATTTTTCTCTAGTGTAGGCAATATGTGTCTTCTTTCACAAGACAAACATGGAAATATTGTATTGATGTGTAATCTTGAAAAATACAAATTATAATAAAAATAAAGTACATCCTCCAATCCTTCTATCTTTAATGGCTGATGACTGACTCTTGCAATTAATGCCATTAATTGTGCTTTGACTTTGTAACTAATTATTTGATGAGAGTACCGTGGGTGGGTGACAAGCATGTATTAAGTATGTATTTTGTGGCAAGTATCGTGGTAAATCCTTTGTGGATATTATTTCATTTAATATTCACAACAACCCTTTGAGGTAGGTGCTATTATAATCCCATTTTACAGTTGAGAAAATTGAGGCAGACAGAGGTTAAGTGATTTGTCTAGAGACACACAATTAATGAGGCTGTTAGGATGGGTTTGAACTCATGTCTTTGTGACTTTCTATCCACCTACCCACCCACTTGTCTCAGAAATTAGATGTAGATTACAAAATTATTGGGTTGGGATGTTGAATTTTAAATATTCTTATCTGAAAGTTTATAGTTTTCAATGCTCTCGAGGTGGAAATAGTACGATAAATATCACCAATGGGGAGGTTTTTCCCATTTTAAAAAATGTAGGCCATTGTAGTCTTAAAATGAGCAAGCTGATGTGGTGAACATAGCTTGAAAAAATTCAGTCATGTAGCATTACACATTTTCTAATTATGTAACTGCTTATTGATGCAGGAAATAAAACCATGTATCTTTCAGATATGGAATGTGAATGAGTTGCTTTTTCTGTAGAAAACACTAAAAATGAAATCTTTGGGAGAAAAGGATACACATGTTGAACTCTGGTGCTGTCCAGGAACTAGACAAGAAGTCAGTGGAATAGATTGCATCATAATGAGCTGGAACCAGATATATAGAGTGATCTGATGGTTGACAAACCGGAGTCTAAGACGCGGGAAAATATTCCTTATTCAATATAATCTGCTCCGAAAACTTGATGGTGCCTTGGCGAAGCCTGTGAGCAGACCCGTGAGGCACACTGTTCATGACAACAAATTGCAAATGGACCCGTCATCTAAATATTAAAAATAACCCTGCACCCTCCGTATGGATGGGATCGCGGCTCTGTGGCTTTCTTTCTAGGGTGCAATGTTTGTATTTTTCAGTAGAAGATAAAATTTATTTTAAAGAAATTGGTCAAGTATTCAGCACAGAAAATCACTCTTAAAAATTCTTCTGTTGTTACGCTGCAGTTCTGGTCACGACTGACTCTTCTGGAGCCCATAGGAGGTTTTCTTGGCAGAGATTTTAAAGTGGTTTGCCGTTTCCTTCTTTAACTCAGATCAAGAAACGGAGGCAAACAAAGTGAAATGACTCGCCCATACAACGAGTATCTGAGGCCTCCAAGGGACTGCTGATTCCAGACTGAGCACTGTATGCCCCATGGCGTTCCCTAGCTGCCCTCACGTTCCCTCCCTGCGTAGTCACAGTTCTTTGTAGACCATTGTTTGTCTCTTACCGTCTATGTCAAAATCGCTACTGTGTTTTGTTCCAAGGTAGAAGAGAAGTCAGGGTCGGGCAGTGACCCAGCTAGGAAGCTTCGCACCCAGCACCTCCCCTTCGTAGGCCTGGCTCTCCTTCCGCCGAGCTGCTGAGCTCTTGCGTGCACCCCGCGCCGCAAGGACAGCCTGGAAGGCTGAGCTTTAGACCGTGGCTAGGCCGGAAAGCAGGCACCCTGGAGGTGGTGCAAGCACTGCTCGTGCATTGGGGCGCTCTCCAGAGAGCACCTTCAGATACAGCTCTGCACAGACCCGAGGCCGGCCCTGCCGCTGGCTTCACCCTGTCCGTGCCGCTTTCTCCACAGGACGGCGGCGCAGTGGACGGTCTCCAGGTGTGGCAGGCGGTGTCCGGCCTCTCTCTGGAGGCGCTCATCACACAGCTGGACACGACGCTGGAGAAGATTCAGGCTGCCCACTGGAACGTAAGTCTCTTCTGGACTCGCCGGGGGCCAGACGGCCTTCTCCGCCCGGGGGGGGGGGGTGGGGAGGGCCCAGGGGCGCCCCCGCTTGCCTCCTCTCCCACCTTCTTGCTCTGCTCTTTGGCTCCCTCCGATGGGGCTCCAGGGGGAGCTGGACTCCCTGAACCCCTTCATTCGGCAGACATTTTATTAGTCAGCGGCTGCCTCTGGAGGAGCGTTCTAGGGCCTGGCGGGCATCCAGAGGCTGGCCGCTGTTACAAGGGAATCACTTTAAAAGACTGATATATATAAATTTAAGGTCGCCAAGGAATCAGCTATGTAATTCCTAAATGAAAAACTCAAGTCAGCCGTCAGCCTTTTTCGGAGTTTAATTACAATAGGAGTAAGAAAGGAATTAGAGATATAGAGAGAGAGAGAGAAAGGGGAGAGAAGGGAATAGGGCTTAAATACCCCTTCTGTTTAGGCTGGGCCAAAAGGCCCAAGCCCTTAGATAGCTGGGGCAAAGAAAAGAGATCAGTCCCTATTACTCCCGTGACCAAAATGGAGAAACAGTCTCAGAGGCCCCCACCTTCAGCTTCCTTCAGAGCAAGCTTCCCCAGCGCCCAGGAACCACCCCGACCAAAAAAATCCAACCCCCTCTTCCAGTCTCCAGACCCTCCTATCTTTCAGGACACCATCCAAGTTGCCTCCCCTCAGTCCTCACATCTACCAATCACTCTTCATCAATTTCCCTGTCAATGGAGGCTCTCACTTAACCCAGGACCGCCCAGAGGTTTCTGGCTTTTGCACATGTCTGTTGAAGGTCATATTTTTCAAATGATTAAATCTTTACTCCTTTGCTACAGCCCTTTCTAAATCCTGTTAACTTGAGTATGGTAGAGATTTAGAAATAATTAAATTTTGATCTAGGCTGCAGCCCTTACTCAATCCTTTAAGGACTGAATAGGGTGGAGTATCTCCATTGTATCAATTCTAAAATCAATCAAGACTCAAAGAAATTCCTGTTCTATGCTTAAGCATAGGTCAAAGTCCTTTCCATTGTTCAGCAAAGGGTCTCTGTCCTAAAGTAATCTTAAGAAGGGAAGAGAAGGAACCTCCCATGCCAATGGAGTTCCCATTCCAATAGACTATCAGTAAGAAATTTTCCAAGTGTGAAATATCCCAGTGGTGAAATTTTCAACAATTATAAGTCTAAGGAAATTTGAGGTTTACACTGCCCCGCTAGGGCAAGGATGCCCCGGAGTGATGCCATCTGCCAGGGCCCACGGGGGCTCGTCAGAGACTAGAGGCAGCTGCCCTGGGCAGGGACTCCATAGGAAATGCTAGGGCATCGCCCGGGGCCCCTAAGTTACGTGACCTGTTCATGGTCCTCCATCTGGTGACGGAGGCGGGATCTGAACCCAGGGCTTCCTCTGGGCAGCTAGGTAGCGAAGTGGGTGGCTCTGGAGTCAGGAAGGAGGAGTTCCCGTTGGGCTTGGGACATGCATGGGGCGACTCTGGCCGAGTCACTGGATCCTGTGTCCCCGTCTGTCAAATGGGGGGATTGCAGGAGATCGCCTCGGAGGTCCCTCTGCCTCCAGCCCCTTGGTTGACGGGCTGGGCTACGGCAGGAGTCGTCCTCCTTATCCTGAGAAGGGAAGGACGCAGCCCTGGGCTGCCCTGGGAGGGAGGCTGGCCGGGTATGGACCCGCCCTTACCGAGTACTCTAAGGTGGGCCGGCCCCCTGGAAGGGGGGCTGCGGCCTGGGATTCGATGGGGCAGGCCTAAGCAGGCAGAGGTGCAGAGGCCAGGCCGTTTCAGCGGGCGTTGGGCCTGCCTCTGCTGGCAGGAGAGGCCTCCCAGGCCAGGGGAACCATGAAGCAAACTCCCGCAGCCACACCACCGGCAGGGGCCAGGCAAGGAGGCTGAGACAATGGCCGGCCCAGGGCCAGCCCCAGGTTCGTGTGACCTTTGGTCCGCAGGCCTGGGGAGGGCCCGGATACCACCCGCGGGAGTCCCAGAACCTCGGGGGAAGCATTAGCAATAGTCTGTCACGTGACGTCAGCTGTCCATTGCAGCTTTGACAGTTTCGTGGTTGGCTTAGACCGCAATCCACAGAAAGCTTCAGGCAGGAGGTGGCCCCTCGCTGGGCTTCCTGCCTGGGGAGAGGCAGGACTCCATCCGGCGAATCCAGGAAGGGAGGACTCTTTGGAATGCTGTGAGCAAAGGCATTAAGGTGGGAAAGAACAGGGCATGTGGAGGCGACTCGAAACACAGTCCACTCAATAGAGATCCATTAGAAAATGTATATTTTAAAGTTCCATGCAAATGATTAAATACATTGCAGTAAAAAAAGAAAACGTAGCTGATGAATGCAAAACATCAATAAAATTATTATTCTTTAAAATTGGAAAGAACCAAAGAGCTCATCAATCCAATACCTGCTAGGAGCGGGGAATGAATTCTTTTTAAAACCCTTATCTTCTCTCTTAGAATCAATACTGAACATGGGTTCCAAGGTAGAAGAGAAATAAGGGCCAGGCGATGGAAGTTCAGTGACTTACTCAGGGTCACACAGCTAGGAAGTCTCTGGGGCCAAGTTTGAACCTAGAACCTCCTATCTCTAGTCTTAACTGTCCACGGAGTCCCCTAGCTGCCCTGGAGGAACAATTTTGAAAGAGGAATATCCCCTGCACATTTGAGATTCTTAAATTTTAATTATAGAGCAAACATGACTCCATTTCTTGTCCTAAATGAAAGAAATAGCACTTTTATAGAACAGGGTGAGCTAAGTAGACTTTATTGTATCATGGAGTTACTTGCTAAAAGGTATGAACCTTGTTTAAAGCGGAGAGATTTCAGAAGGGGAGATAGTTTAAATGACAAACAAACCATTCATGGGTTTAGAGTTATAATGATTAAACCTCATTGGTATTCCTTTTTAATTTTTTTTCTATTTCTAGTGAATGTTTTGTTTCAAGACTTTTGACTCTTCTACTTTGCATAAATATCATTTTCTCCACCCCCAGGTCAAGTTGTCAAATGCATCTCAAGTGGTATTTTATTAATTCTCTGCAGTAATTAATGGTTGACAATCATTTTTACTGCATAAATTATGGGTTGACAGTTCTTAGCTATTTCTCAGTCTAAAGAGCTTAAATAAATTTCATAAATCTCAGGAAATTATCTTTTAAAAATCTTTTTTTTTTTATTTTTAGGGACATCAATTAAATATGGGTTATTATCTGACATTACTATTTATATATGGATTAGCACTCATTGAAAGGGGGACAAAGCAGGTATGTATCATCTGACCTATAGAAACATGTAAATATCCTTTGCCATTTATTCACTTATTTTTAGCTGCTTTGGAAAATGGAACTGCTGATTTTTAAAATGTTTTTAAAAATTGGAACTATTCGATGACTCTTCTATCATATGCTTCTAAATCTGAACATCCAGAACCAGTAACTGTGATTATGAAAGTAAAACAAATAATGGGAAGCAATTTACACTGGCTAATTATCCCGCTTATTCTAAGCTTGGCTTGTGTTTATATTCAAATGTGACATTTTAAACTCTTTAATGTCTAATTTTAAGTGAAACTGAAAGTCATTGATACATCTAGATCATATGTTAGGATTATATCTTGATGTTTTAATGTTGAGGTTTAATTGCTCTGAGACTCAGTTTCTTCATCTTTTAAATAAGAAGATAAGACCACTGCAGTATCTTGCTTTAGAAGTCTATGATTCTATTTTTCTGGTTCTTCATTATTTTCTCCTGTCTTTCTTCAATTATCTAAGGCATCAGATAGAGACTTTTAAAAAAAAACCATCTATTTGTGTCTATTTTGTACTGTATTAATATAAATCTGACTTATTAGTGACCTGTAGTAATTTATCTTGCCTAAATTAGCCCTTTCTTCCAGAATAAAGAATTTGAACATAATACCAATTTGCAAAAGACCTGGGATTTCTTAAATATGGTTTGAGGACTCCCTCCACCAGTGCAGGTCTATAACCTGCCCACAATTTAGTAGATTAACCCACGGGAGTTGTTTGAGGCACATAAATCTCAAGTGCTTTGTCCAAGGTACATGAGAGGTAGGCAGGGTTTGAACATCCCAGTTCTACCTGGCACTGTACCCCATGCCACACTGCCTCTATGGAACACTAGTTAATATTTGAAATGATGTGTGTATGAATTTAAATATTTATATGTATGTATTTATTTTTTAACCCCTCATCTTCCATCTTAGAATCAGTATTGTGTATTGGTTCCAAGGCAGAAAAGCACTTAGGGCTAGGCAATGGGGTTAAATGACTTGCCCAGGGTCACACACCTAAGAATTATCTGAAGTTTGATTAAAATCCAGGACCTCCTGTCTACACTTGGCTCTCAATCCACTAGCTATCCCCCAGAATATATACTATTTAACTAAATATTGTATAGCATTATGTTTTTTCACTTTTCCTTCGTGCCAGGACCAAATTCTAAAATTATGGAGGAAGGGTGGTGAGGTGGATAGGGCACTAGATTTGAGGACCCAGGATCACATGGAGAAAGTCTCTAACCCTCTCCAGCCTCAGTTTCCCTTTCCAGAAAGTGAGGGATTCCAACTAGATGAACAGTAAGGTCTAAAGCTGCTATTTCTCCCAATGCAACTTACCTTTTATTGTCACATCAGATTTCATGAGTTACTGCTTAAGTTGGGGAGCATCTCTCCTGTCGTTTTATAAATAGTGATGCTGTCTTTCCTGCCACCCACCCCGGTGTCGGTCTAACCCTGCTGAGTAAAGTGACACGCTCCCCAGGGACGTCACACAGTGCTTTGATCAGGAATGACAAACCTAATGTGCTGAGTAAAATGTGCCAGTTTTCAGAGCAGTGGCTGTTGCCACTTGAAATTTTTGTTGTAGCTATTTATTTTTTAAACACTTACCTTCTGTCCTAGTGACAAATTCTTTAGGCAGAAGGGCGAAGGCTAGGCAGTTGGGGGTCAAGTGTCTTGCCTAGGGCACATGGCTGGGAAGTGTCCGAGGCTCCATTTGAACCCAGGACCTCTTGACTCTAAGCCTGGCGCTGTGTGCACTGTGCTCCCTAGCTACCCTGTGGTTCTTTACATTAAAATGCCATCTTATATTTTGCAACACAGGCTAAAGAGAAGTGGGGATACCACTAGTAGTAGCTGATTGCAGAAAACACAATAAATGAATGAAATAAATTTTTTCTAGACTGCCACATTTCCTGTAGCCTTTCATTTCAGCTAGATCTGCTTTTTTATTCTTGCAGGATTATTCTAAAGCTAGAAGTAAATTTATGACCATGAAAATGGAAATTCAGAAGAAAGAAGATTGTAGAAATTTTTTATCTTTAGTTTATTTTGGGTGTGGTTTACTGCTAGGCACTCAAAAAAGGTAAGAATTCTAATTAATGAGTACTTTTTTGTTGGAGCATTATTAATGTGGTAGAAATAGTGTGGATATGGTAGATTACATATAGGATGCTAGGGTTTTTTCATGTTTGTTGTGCCTCATTAATCTACTTTCTTCTTTTATAAAATATAGACTCCCTACAGGTCAAGAGACCTCAGAGGTCTTTTATTACTAAAAAAAAATCTGAGGACCAGAGAGGGTGCTTAAGTTGCCCAAAAACATAGTTACCTATTGTCCATTCTGTGAAGTTCTCTCCTGGTCCACTCTTCCCCATCTTATGCCCACCTCCTCAAAGAAGATCTGGAAGAAATCATCCCTTCCTGTCGGAGTCGATTTATTTAAATTTATTAAGAAGGATTAAATGTAGCCAGTGAAGGGCTGGAGGAGGATAGATGTTAGAGGTATAAAAGGGTGTCCATTCCCATACTAAAAGAATCTTGGTTTGGGGTTGATAGAACCCTGTTTCCTTACACAAATAAAATAAAATTGAGCAAGGAAGCCTGTCCACTTGTGGAAGAGTGATTCTCTTTTACTTACAGACTGGGTCCCAAGCTATTCTTATAATACTACCATAGCATTTGTGTTCTCTAAAACCCTTCTCAGCTTGAAAATTATATGATTCTAAGTTTCCAGATTCTAGAGCTAACCAGACTCAAGCTTCACCAACTCTTGGTCAAAGGGTATCTTCTGTTACCTGTGTCTCCCAGCCATTGTGTGATGTGTTACCATAGTTTACCTTCAGTGTGCTGGGGATTAAGAGTATCTTACCTCTTTCACAGACTCAGCTAGGGACATTTCTTTTCACTGCCCAAAGAAAAACTTAATTAAAAAAAACTTCTTCAGTAGGGTGGGAAGAAAGGAAAGAAAGAGACCCACTAGAATGGAGAAATGAGCATTGTTTGGTGTTAAAAGAAAATTTGTGTTTTTTTTTGGAAAATTTTATTTAATTAGTTAATTTAGAGTATTTTTCCATGGTTACAAGAATAATGTTGTTTCCCTCCCCTCCCATAGTTGACGCACAATTCCACTGGGTTTTACATGTGTCTTTGAACAAGACCTATTTCTATATTATTGATATTTGCATTTAGTTGATAATTAAAATTGATCATTTAGAGTCTATATCCCCAATCATATCTCCATTGACCCATGTGATCAATGAGTTGTTTTTCTTCTGCGTTTTTACCTCCACAGTTCTTTCAATGGATACAGTTCTTTCAATGGACATGGATAGCGTTCTTTCTCATGAGTCTCTCAGAATTGTCCTGGATTATTGAATTGCTACCAATAGAGAAGTCCATTACATTCGATTGTACCACAGTGTATCTGTCTCTGTGTACAATGTTGTGGGGAGCCATCATACCTCTGCTGTCTGACAAAGTTAGAGTCTGGGAAATTGGGGGTGGCAGAGCAGCTCCCAGAAAATAAGGCACCCACTGAACCCCCACCCCCTTGTGACTTCTCTCTCTAATGGAATTATTATGATTATTGTTCTCTCCCCAATACAGGAAAAATAACATGAGAGAAAATACTTACAGGATTAACACATATATAATCCCTCCAGATTATTACTCTAAAAGATTATAATCACAGAATTAAAACCTAAAGACTAATACCCACTACCCTTCCCTTCTCTCTTAAGCAAAGGCACACTTAAACACTCCACACCCCTTCCAGGCAAAGCATGACAGGTAAATTAATCTTTCCTTTGAAACACAATTTACTGATATACTTCACTGGTTCATAACTAAGCAACCTTGCCAGGTGCCTGAATCAAGCACAAGAAATATATACCTTGGAAATTGAGGAAAATCCCAATTCTGGTCTGTCTTAAATTACCCTCTAACCCTGTACCTAGCTACAAAATGTTTCTGTCATAGCAACGATGTTTCATTGACTTATCTCCTTAGGCTTCATGTCCGTTCTTAGGTTCTATGGAAACATGTATGTTGAGAAATGATTGTGTGCCAGAAAAGTACGAACCTATAAAATAAACGCAAACCCTGTGCATGGCAGAACACTGTGTGATGCCTGAAATGGGATTGAGCTTACAGTGTCTCTCATCATTTATATGTCTGGACCATCACATCTAGACAGAAAGACCCTTTCCTCTGAGCGACCGTTCTCTCAAAGCAATGTTCTTCTGGTTCTGCTCCTTTCACTCTGCATCAATTCCTGGAAGTCTTTCCAGTTCACATGGAATTCCTCCAGTTCATTATTCCTTTGAGCACAATAATATTCCATCACCATCATATATCATGGTTTGTTCAGCCATTCCCCAATTGAAGGGGAATCCCTCATTTTTTAATTTTTTGCCACCACAAAGAGTGCAGCTATGAATATTCTTGTACAAGTCTTTTTCCTAAAAGGAAATTTCTAAAGCATAAAAAGGAAATGTTAAATATGGCCACCCTTCTAAATCTGTCAGTTTAACAGAAGAGAACAATGACTTGTAGGATCATGTGAGAAATCATAGTGATTTACATGACATTAACTACCTAGGTTACTTAGGGAGATGGAGAGAAAGCAGGATAGATTTATGGATTTCCATCAATTTGATAGGTCATGTTTATAAAAGGAAAAAAAGTTTTTTAGTATCTTTAGTCTCATATCCCAATTATTTATGGACTAATCCAGCCCTTGCCAACCCATCACTGAATCTTTCTTTGTAACAAAGATAAACAATTAAGTAAAATTATTCAATATAATGACTGTTTTCAACAGTGTAGGTGACATTTTGTCACCATAGTCCAAATACCACTTTAATGAGAGGAGAGAGGTCTATTCCATTATCCCTTCTTTGGAATCTAAATTAGTCATTATAATTATTCAGTTTCCTTTTAGGGGGTAGCTAAATGGTTTGGAGTCAGGAAGATATAAATTTGAATCCTATCTCTAGCATTTTCTAGACATGGGACTCTGGGCAAGTCATTTAACATTTTCACCTACAGTTTGCCCATCTGTAAATTGGGGATAATAATTGTACCCATTTCCTGTGGTTGATAAGATGACATGTAAAGCATTTTGCAAACTTCTAAAAGCTAAATAAATGCTAACTATTGTCATTTTTATTAGAGCTTTTAAAAAAGTTACTTAATTGTATATACCTAGTTATATGCTTACTTTACCCTCTGTCTATTTATTCATATATGTTCATGAATTCCTAAAATGTATTCTAGCTAGTTTAAGCTAGCAAAAGTCATTTTAAGCCAGTCTTGCTATATGGTAATATGCTAGGTAGGGCAAACAATAAAGAGATAAATTAGGATTTGGACACAGGATCATAGATTTAGAGATAGAAAGGACAGTAGAAGTCACCTACACCCTTATTTATTGGCTTAAAAAAAAATAGCCCTTACCTTCTGCCTTACAAAAAAATACTAATTATTGGTTTCAGGGCAGAAGAGTGGTAAGGGCCAGGCAGTGGGGGGCTATGTGACTTGCCCAGGATCACACAGCTAGGAAGGGTCTGAGGCTCGATTTGAACCCAAGACTGCCAGTTTCTAGATCTGGTTTTCATCTACTGAGGTACCTACCTTCCCCCTATTTATAGGTTTTAAAAAAAACAATTTCATAAAATTTTAAGCACCTAATTTATATAGTTTAAGGTTTGCATAGGGATTTACTAATCTCATTTGTAACATCCCCAGGAAGCTGATGCTTTTATCCTCATCTGTGAGATGAGGAAACTGAGGCAGACAGGGGTTAAGTAATTTGTTCAGTCTGGATTTGAGCTCAAATCTTCTTGCCAGCCAGCCTGGTGTTCTATCTGCCGTGCTACCCAATTGCCTTGGTGCCATCTAGTTGTTTCTAAAGTCAAGGGAAATTAAGTGACTTGGACAAGATCCCATGGGAGTGAGGAATGATAGAATCTAGAGTATCTAATACTAAATTCCATGTTCTTTCCTTTGCTTTATTCTGTCTTCCTGATGTGTTAGGTTTGAGACAATTATGAGACATCTATAAAATGAGAGGATTGGATTAGGTGACCTTTGTGGTCCCTTCATATTCCAGATCTGTGATTCTATAAGAAGATAGAAAAGATCCTGCTGTGAGAACGAATATTCAGGATAACAATGAACACCCTATACTTGTAATTTCACAAAGTTTTTCAGATGTTTCTTATTTGATCCTCATGACATAGGTGGACCAAGCATGATTTTCCCCATTTGACAGGTGGGGAGACTGAAGCTCAGAATTTGGTAACTTACCCAAGTTCCCATGTCGAGTAAGCTCCAGAGCTGGTCTACCAACTTAACTCTTTTGACTTTGAGGCTGTATTTCTGATTTCTGTAAAGAGTATTTTTTTTCATTGCAAGAAATCGTTTTCCTCTTCCTCTTTTCCTTAGGCTCTTTTCTACTTTAATAGTAAAATCACCTTTTTTACATTTTTTTTGCATTGACTTCAGACACATTTTAAAATTATGCTCAATGACATTGGAGATATTGGTACTCCTGCTATGACTCATGAAACTTTGAACTGTACCTACCATAAATAGATGTTCCAGATGGAAGCATTTTAGTCTTAACAATCCGTCCAACACAACTGAGCCTAATTCATGAATTTGTTAATGTATATCTCTGGGGTGCTTCTTGATGAAGAAGAATTTAGATTTGTTGCCTTATTACACCATAAGAATTTGGGGCATTTCAATACCAGTATTTCCCAGGGTGGTGGGATTTAAATATGGAAGGGGGATAAGCAGTCCTTTAGCCCTCTCATTTTTCAGCTGAGAAAGTTGAGGCCGGAGATGGAGTAGTGACTTTGACCCCAATTATTCAGGGGCAAATAGCTGAGTCAGATTCAGAATCCTAGATGGTAGGAGCTGGAAGAGAACTGAAAGGACTGTCGTTAACAACCTGAACAAGAATCCTCTCAGCTGTATCCACCACAAGTGACCATCCTGCCTTGGCGTGAAGGCCTTTTGTGAGGACTAACTGGTTATCTCCCATGGTGGATCATTCTACTTTTGGAAAGCTCTACTTCTTAGAAATTTTTTCTTCATTTCAAGCAACCTACATCTCCACAACTTTTGCCCATTGATCCTTGAGCTGCCTGCTGGGGATAACGAGAACAAATCTAATTTTTCCAATTACCAATAAATGCCTGATTTTTAGATGAAATTGTGCATCATTCAGACTTCTTATCACTGTTAAATATTGTCTTTTCTAGGCTATCTCTAGTTCTTTCAGCAGATTCTCAAATGGCATAATCTCAAAGTCCTTCAATCTTTTTTGTCTCCTAACCCAGCCTCTACAAAGACTCCATGGTCTTTTTCTTTTTTTTAATTAATTCAGATGTTTATTTTTTATTTTTTATCTTGAGAAAATTTTATTTATTTAGTTAATTTAGCATGGTTTGTTTTTTTTTGGTGTAACAGGAATTATTATCCACTTGTGCCTTCCTCATCTTACACTTGTTTAGTCTGACTTGCCCTCTAGGAATTTGGGCTATATGATCATATTGGACATTTTTATCTACCATTGAAATCCACTCTTTGGAAAGTTAGAGTTGGGGGCAGTTAGGTGGCTCAGTAGACAGAGAACCAGGCCTAGAGATGGGAAGTCCTGAGTTCAAACCCAGCCTCAGACCTTTCCTAGCTGTGTGATCCTGGGCAAGTCACTTAACCCCCGTTGATCATCTCTTCCTGCTCTTCTGCCTTGGAACTGATATCTAGTATCAATTCTAAGACAGAAGGTAAAGGTTTGTTTAAAAAACTTCTCTATTCTTCTCTATTGAGAAATTCTGAGTTGGAGTGGTCACTTGACTCTGTTTCTCCATTATTCAACAACCAGTTCTTTTGTGTTAGTTAGACTTGGGGTCAGGATAGCTGTATTTCTTGTCACTTCCTCCACATTTTTGGGGGTTGTTGAACAACTGAAATATTTTAATGTTTTTCAATTGCATGTAAAAACAAATTTTAACCTTAGTTTTTAAACATTTTGAATTCCATATTATCTCCCTCCCTTCTTCCCCATCTCCTTGAGGAGACCACTTGATATAGGCCATACATTTGCAGTCATGCAAAATATTTCCATATTAGTCATGTTGCCCACAAAAAATTAAATTAAAAAGAATAAGCTTCAGTCTGCATTTAGACTCCCTCATTTCTTTCTCTGAAGGTGGATTTTTCATTGTAAGTCCTTAAGAATTGTTCTGGATCTTTTTTTTTCCTTCTGAGAATAGCTGAGTCTTTCACAGCTAATCATCATACAATATTGCTGTTACAGTATACAATGTTCTCCTGGTTTGATCACTTTACATTGCATCAGTTTATGTAAGTCCAGGTTTTTCTAAAAGCATCCTGTTCATCATTTCTTATAACCCAGTATTCAATCACAATCATATACCACAGTGTACTCAGCTATTCCCCAATTGATGGCCATCCCCTCAATTTTAAATTCTTTGCCATCCCAAAAAGGACTGCTATAACTATTTTGGTATATATAGCTCCTTTTTAATTTTTATTTGCTCTCTTTAGGGTACAGACCCAGTAGTGGTATAAGGGTATGCACAATTTTATAGCCTTTTGAACAAAGCTCCAAATTGCTCTCCAGAATGGTTGGATTGGTACATGACTCCACCAACACTGTATTAATATTCCAATTTTCCCACATTCCCTCCAATATTTATTATTTTCCTTTTCTATCATATTTTAGCCAATCTGGGAGGTGTGAGGTGGTTCCTCAGAATTATTTTAATGTGCATTTCTCTATCAGTAGTGATTTGGAGTGTTTTCATATACCTAAGGATTTCTTATCTGAAAACTGCCTGTTCATATCTGTTGACTTTTAATTGGGGAATGATTTGTATTCTTATAAATTTGACTCACTTTATATATTTGAGAAATGAGGCTTTTATCAGAGGAATATGCTATGAAGTTTTCCCCTCAGTTTTTTGCCTTCCTTCTAATCTTGGTTAAATTGGTTTTGTATATGCAAAAACCTTAAAATTTAACGTAATCAAAATTATCCATTTTATATCCTGCATGGCTCTCTGTTTCTTGTTTGGCCATAAATTCTTCCCAAATCCATAGATCCCGCAGATAAACTATTTCATACTCCCCTAATTTGCTTTGTTATCACCCTATATGTCTAAATCATGTGCTGATTTTGACCTTATCTTGGTATATGGTATGAGATACTTATCTATACCTAATTTCTGCCATATTGCTTTCCAGTTCTCCCAGTATGGTGAGTTCTTGTGCCATAGGCTTAGATCTCTGTGTTTACCAATATTCAAGTATTACCAACATTGGTTACTATGTATTATCTACTCATTTCCACTTTTCCATCATATTTTCCTCTGCCTTTTAAAGAATAAAATCACCATCAGGGGAAGCCAATAATTTATCAGGATCTCTCTTTTTGGAATAGAGAAGAGCTTCATTTGATTTCCAAATAATTGAAAATGACTATTGCATAATACCTCTTGTCATAGGCTTGTGATCCAGTTTACAAAATTTTCACCTTTTTTTTGCTTCTGTTCAGGTGTTCTGTAATATATTCCCATAACAATATTCCCTCTGTTTTTCATTGCATTGATTACTTAAATATTCTCCACCATGATTCTTTTAGTTCTTGGATTTCCACACGAATAGATCTTTTTAATATATGATACTGCTCAGGCTCTTGCCTATTCTGCTCATTTTCATTAAGGAACACCCTTCCAAATTCATATTCCAGTCATGCATCACATTCTTCCACATCTTATTGATTACTGTCTGATTTAATTTGCTTCCTTTTGTTAGGAGCTATAGTTTACCTTATTTCCTATGATTCATGCAGTTCTGTCTAAGATATCTGAGACCAAGGGGTTTCATAGCTTGGATTGCTTCTTGGATTTTGTCTCCTGCAAAGTTTTGAACATTTCTAGGATTATTTTTCTTCTTATGTATGCCATAACACTTCCTCTGTCTGGTTTCTAGTTTGGTGTACATATTGTCAGATAGTTCTTTCCTTCTCTTCAGGTCTTGCTTTGTTTCAGGGAAAAATAGAATCTCAGAGTTGGAACAGATTTTTGAGATAATTTAGTTGGACTCATATCTTACCTTAAGCAACAAGTAACAATTCAGCCTTTTCTGAAAGACCTCCAGTGAGAACAAACACATCATATTTAAAGGCAACCCATTCTACTTTGGACAGCTTTTGTTAGGAATTATTTCCTTGTGTCAAACTTAAATTATTTCTTTGCAATTTCCACCCATTGCTCCTAACTCTGTTTACTACTCAAGGAGGACAGTTCTAATCCCTCTTTCATTTGGCAACTCTTCAAATGCCTTTCAAATTCTTTTCTTCCACATAAATACCCCCAGTTCCTTCAACCAGTACTAGTATGACTTGTTCTTTATTCTTTTCACCATCTTGTTCAACCACTTATTTTTTTTTAAACCCTTACCTTCCGTCTTGGAATCCATATTGTGTATTGGTTCCAAGGGAGAAGAGTGCTAAGGGCTAGGCAATGGGGGTTAAGTGACTTGCCCAGAGTCACACAGCTGGGAAGTGTCTGAGGCCACATTTGAGCCTAGAACCTCCCATCTCTATGCCTGGCTCTCAATCCACTGAGCCACCCAACTGCCCCCTGTAATAACAATTTTCAACAGAAGTTTTCCAAACTGATAAGATCCAAATTGCCTCTCTCTTCCCTTCTTTCCTTCCTCCCAGAGATAGTGAGCAATTTGATCTGGGTTATACATGCATTATCATGCAAAATATACTTCCATATTGGTCATTGTTTTAAGAAAATACTCATAAAACCCAAACCTAAATAAAAACACAAATAAACTAAAGTGAAAAATTGTATGCTTTAATCTGCATTCGGACTCCAACAGTTCTTTCTTCGGAGGTAGAGAGCATTTTTTGTCCCAAGTTTTTCAGAATTGTTGGCTGGGTATTTTGGAGCTATTACTTTCTTGTCCTGAAGATTATGCCTCTCAATGTAGCCTAATATAGATAGCATTCGTTTGGGTTTTTTGGGAGGCTATATTCTACCACTGACTCACTGAGCTTGAAGTCCAAGAAAATCACTTAGATTTGTTTTTCCACAGGAACTTATCTAGCTACATCTCTGCTATCCTGTACAAGTGAAGTTGATTTTTATAAGTTTTCATTTGCTACTGTTTGCTTTTATCTGAACTATATTTGATTTTTCATTCTAGCCTAAAGGGATCTATTTGGATATGAACTGTCATCTACCATGTTAGTGATACCTCCAGATTTTGTTTTACTTACAAATGAGCAAGTGTTGCATTTCATCTGTTCCTTCATCCAAATCAATAATAAACATATTTAAAAGCACAGGGCCCAGGGAATTTCCCACAGGACAAGATGCCAGGCAGATTATTAGGTTCTCACTGTGCCTCTATTTTATGTTACGGTCCAGAAACCCAAACTTTGTTCCAAGACATTTTCTTAATCAAATTTCCCAAATCTGGCTTTCTTAGTTGTAATTGTGAAAATATTAGCTGTAAGTTCCTAGACTTTATAATCCAGAGTAATTTATAGCTACCTGTCATCGTCCCAATTTAATCCAGATAAATTACTCAAAGTGGTCATCATGTGGAACAAGTCTTGGGAGCTTCTGTAGTGTATCCCAGATACTTAAATGAGGTAGACATTAGAGCTCTATTATCCTGTCAACTTTGATTCCTTAGCTGGGAATCAGGAACCACAAACACTCTTCTTTTTTCTCTGATCCTGACTGGATATTCTCTTCCCCCAAGACATCTGTGGATTTACGTCATCATTTCTTGAAATATACATAGGAAAGTCACTTCTGTCTCACAGTGGCTAGTTCACTCCTACATGAGAAGATCTTTCACCTTTTACTTGGCCCTAGGTATTCAGACATCCTTCTTTGTTGCCTGCTCTCTGAGCCTCAAACACCCTCCAGCCTCACAGTCCCAGTCAGGATTCACTTCTGCCTCTTTGAATTTTTCCCCCCTCTTTTTTCTTTTTTTTTTAATAAAAGAAATCTTGAAGTTTTTTTTCAAGATTTTTAAAAGAAACATTTGATTTTTCCCTAATTACCTTTAAAACAGAAACATTTCTTTAGACTTGGGATTCTTCTTTTAATATTTTGTTTTTTTTCCCTAATTACACCAAAAAATAATTTTTAACATTTGTTAAAATTTTTTTGAATTCCAAATTCTTTCCCTCTCTTAGATAACAAAAATTCTGATAGAAATTTTACATGTATAAACATTTTTTCATATTAGTCCTTTTGTAGAAGAGAACTTGAACCGCAATAAGAACCACAAAGTGGAGAAAGAAAGTGAAATAGAGTATGTTTCGTTCTGCATTCAGACTCCCTCAGGCCTTTTTCCAGAGGTAGATGGCATTTTTCATCATGAATCCTTGGGGATTGTGTTGGATCACTATTGCTGAGAATAGCTAAATCATTCCCAATTGTTCATCATACACTATTGCTGTTACTATGTACAGTATTCTGGTTCTCCCTCATCTAAGTCTTGCCAGGTTTTTCTAAAATCATCCCGCTCTAGACTTCCAGTTCTTTATCTTTTTTTTAAAACCATTATCAGTACTGTGTACTGGTTCCAAGGCAGAGGAATGGTAGGGGCTAGGCAATGGGGGTTAAGTGACTTGCCCAGGGTCACACAGCTAGGAGGTGTCTGAGGCCAGATTTTAACTCAGGAAGAGGAATCTTCCTGACTCCTGGCCTGGTGCTCTATCCACTATGCCACAGCTGCTTATTTTCAAATTATCATTCCCCAAATAGCATTACCTAATGAAGTTTAAAATATGAGATCATATTTAGCATAAAGGCCAATCATGCCATGGAAACTTTAGAGGTCAAAGGTTATTATATATTTCACACTGGTGTGCTGCTTAGTCTGCTGAATTTTATGTTGTTAAGGTATAGTGTTCATAGTGGCTCAGGAAGTTCATATGCAAACTGACTTTTCATTTGGAAGAGCAATGATTTCATTTAAGAACCAGATGGGTTCACTGAATTTAAGAGCCAATCTTGTATAAAACTACTGATGCAGACTTAATTCAATTGGGTATTACAAATTTGCAAAACATTAGCTAAGCATTGGGATGTGCAGTTTCTAATGATAATTCTGAAATAACCATTTAAAGTAACATGTCAGAAATGCCAATTTTGTTATCCTGGATCCTGCCTTGGCATCTAAATCTAAAGTTTGATTTCTGATGATAATATCAAAGCCTTTAAAATTTTTTTTGGCATACATGTCACAGGTTTTAACTAATTTTATTCCTAGACACAAAGATAATACCAAAATAGAGTATTTTGCTGATTATTTTGGCAGTATTGTCATGTAGTTAGTTTGTAGTTAGATTCACAACAGACTTTAGGATTGGTCGATCAGTACATATATCCTGGAGGGATCCTGCAAATAAATGATAAACTAGACTTAACTGGAAAGGAAGAAGAGTGTTTTAGTTTGGGAAATTGTGCTGTGCTTTCAATGACCCTGTCCTTCTCCCTGAAACAAAATTATATATAGGTAACGACAATGTTCTTGGCCTCCACAAAAGAGCTACTATAAATATTTTTTTTATATATCAATTTTTTTCCTTTAAAATATTTTATTTTTTCCAGTTATGTGTAAATTTAATTTTTAACATTAATTTTTTAACAAGTTCCCTAAATTCTTTCTCTTTCTTCTTTCCCCTCTGTCATTAAGAAGGCAAACAATTTGATATAGATTATATATTTTTGCACTGATGCAAAGCATATTTTCATATGTTCTGTTGTAAAAGAAAACAGATTTTTAAAAATGAAAAAGTAAATTTTAAAAGTTTTCTTTGAACTGCAGATTCCCTCAGTTCTTTCAATGGAGGTGGATAGTGTTTTTAATAAATATTTTTGATAGCTCTTTGGAACTGGCTTGGATTTTTTGTATTTCTGAGAAGAGTTAAGTCATTCACAGTTGACCATCCTATATTGATGTTGTTACTGTGTACGGTGTTCTCCTGGTTCTTCCCACTTCACTTTGCATCAGTTCATGTATGTCTTTCCATGTTTTTCTGAAAGCATCCAGCTAATCATTTTTTATAGCACAATAATATTCTATTACAATCATGTTCAGCCATTTCCTAATTGATGGGTAATTCCTCAACTTCCAATTCTTTGTCACCACAAAAAAACTGCTGTACAAAAGAGTTTTCCTTCATCAATTTCTCTTATCACAGAGTCAAATGGCATGCACAATTGAATGACTTTTTTAGTATAATTCTTAATTGATTCCAAGAATGGCTTACATTAGTTCATTTAGATCTTTGCAGCTTTTTCTATATTTGATCTTGGCCAAAAGTCCAAGAAGCGATTTTTCCAGCTTTTTTGGAAATCATCCTGCTCATTATAATGATAATCTTGCTGTGGACCTTGGGGTGACTTCCGTGTTGCTACTGATGTCATCCTCCTAATTAGGAACTTTCATTTTGTCTTAGGCTTTCCTGTTTGTGGCTATCTTTTCCAGAATTTTTCTGCAGCTCCTCACTTGTCCTTAGGAGCTCCTAGAAAATTTGCTGGCAGTTATTACCTCAGCCCACTGCCACAGCCTAAATCTCCTCATTGCTGCCATCTCCTAGACGCTGCAGTTCTTCCTTTCATCACTGCCATCTTCCCAAAAGTCCTTTGGTATTCCCTATGGCTCTGTGGCAGACCAATCCGTTCTTGGTATTTTTCAGGCATATACTCTGAGTCTGTAGCTTTATGGAAAGAGCTTTTGTCCTATGGATGCTTCTTTCCCCCTTTCCCTCTGCTCATCTCTCCTCTTTGCAAAACACAAGGGAAAAAGTAGGAAGACTGCTCTGTCCTCTGGCTTCCATGTATTCTCACAACTACTTATTGGATGGCTGAGAGAAAATAGCAGTAGTATTTTGTAGGGAGAGACATCGTTGTTGCTTACCTGTTTGTTAAGAGCTATAGCTCACCTTTATTTGTAGTTTAAAGTTTGCAAAGCACCTTCCTCACAGCGGGACTGTCAGGTAGGTATAGACATACAGGTATTAGGGGTCCCATTTTACAGGTGACGTAGGAGTCTCTGAGAGATTAAGTGATAGCTAGAAAGGGTCAGAAGCAACGTTCTCTCTCTAGTCTTTCTGCTGTGCCAGTCTGCACTTCAATAGAATGCTACCCCTGAATTAATCAATCAATTGATTAAGTGTAACTGGAAAAGGATGCATAGCATTAAACTTGGGGTTCTTCAATAAAGCTATTAAAATACTTCTTTGATAAAAATTATTTCCTTTAACATTTTATTTTATAACAAGACTTTAAAGTTAATTTCTAGAAGATTTTCTCTGTGACTAGGTATACATATGCATATGTATAAATATATAGCATCTATTTGAACTAATAGACTTTAACATTATTTCTTTTAGGTATATTGGAGGATTACTAGAATTTCAGAAAAGCAAGCAAGAAATACAAGATAATAATGAAAACTGGTATGATATAGACCATATAAAAAATGAAGATTTACCTGAAACGTTTCAAGTAAGAAAATATTTAAGTCCAAGAGATCTATAATTTCATAATGTTTAAAATCATCTGCCAAAAATGAAGTTGGGGTACACAAACTTTGTGCTGAATTCTGTTATAAACAGATATCTAGGTTAGATGTGGGCTGTTTAAATAGGCAATCACCCAAACCTCCATCTAGGAATTTAGGGCAATCTATGAATATATCCTAAGTAGTAGGAGGGGAGTATATGTACTAAAATTCCTAAATCACAAGTCACGAGAGTACCAGTTCAAAGTTAATTTAATTGATTTACGTTAGAGATAGAGGTTGATAACACTAGGTAACATTAACATTTTTGAGCTTTAGTAATTTTTACTCTATTGTTATGCAAAAAGCTACTCCTAAAGCTTTGCTCTCACTATGGCACTTTTAACAAATATATACCTCTTTTGAAGTACAGACCAACATCTGTCATTTAACTCACACAGAAAGTGAATGTTCAGTTATATTTGGCTAAAATAATTTGCTTTGAGCTCAGAAGAAAACTCAGTAGTAGGAAGGAAGAAGTAAAACACTTCCCAAGTGAAAAGAGCCAATGAAAGAAGGCTTTGTATGGATTAGGGGCAGGATGAAAAAATAATTAGCATTGTTATTTGGAAAAGAGATTGGGGAGACATAAGACACTAGTTAATAAACATAAATCTCCGAGATCCTTTCCAACTGAGATTTTTGAGTCCGTAAAATCTAAGACTATGAAATATTTTTCTGGCCTCTACCTTTTACTTACTTCCCCTTACTCCTTTCTTCCTTTAAAAATATTTTATTAATTTATTTCATTATCCTCCTTTTCTCTTCCCCCATCCCCTTTTCCCTCTTACTGTCTTTTTCCTCATCCCACTCTTCTTCTTTGTCTCTTGTCCTTTATAAATAATTGTCAATGGATTAATTTTCTTTTTTTAAAAACAGGATCTTCTTGATGACTATATTAAAAAATATGAAAATCACATAGAACAGGGGACTATTTGCCGTTTTCCTGATTGTGAGAGGTCTTGCGAGTCTGATATTTTAAAGAAATCCAAATATAAGGTATTGTCATTTTTATAAAATTGAGGAAACTTGAAATTTATTAAATTTTGGAATTAAGTACAGTAGGTTAAAAACAAATATTAGTTAAAATATTATTTTTAAAACCCTTGATTTCATCATAATTCAAATTTACTACCTGTTATTTTAAAGCAATGAAATATATAACATTTAATTTTCTTTACTAGTGAGAAAATGTACATATTATGAAAAGAAACTTGGATAATTTGCCCAGAATAGAATAAGATAATTATTAAAAGGATCAATGATCAGAAAGTTCTGAGGAACTTGTAATTTGAGGTCTACCAATCTTCAGCTTTGTGGACATGGAGACAGCATCATTGGAAGAACTTTGAATGACAAATGCCTTAGAAAAGCTGAAATAATGGCTATATATATAAATTTTTTTTTCTGATTGTCCTGTATTTTTGTACTGATGATCTATTTCAGGTGGTCCAGCCTAACTAAATTTGAAGAAGCTCATCACCATAAACTTTAGGGTTGACCTTTTAAGTGGTAAAAATGTTTTTGCAAAATATGGAGACCCATTTCTAAGGGAAGAAGTTTTCCGTGTTGGTGAAACTGAGATGAAATCTAGATGTTAAAATATTGAAATAATTTTTTTCAAACTCCAAATGAAAGTTAGGAATCATTGTAACCTATTAACAGCAGGGTAGGGAAAGAAGTCTAGATTTAGTATATTACTGCTAGGCTTTTTTGTTTTACTGTCCTGCCAGATTGAAGCTCGAGTCTGTTGCTATGGTGCTCAGGGAATGAACTTCTAGTGTTTCTGTAATCTCAGCTACAGAATACTAACAAAGCGATAGGAAATGTGGCAATATAGATGGAGGTTGGCCTCAGGACAAGAAGAAGTTGGATTCATTTCCTGGCTCAAACATTTGTTGACTGCTTGACTCTGAACAAGTCACTTACGTTCTCAGTTCCTCAGGAAGCTCTCTAAGATTATAAAGTTAGGGATGAGTTGCTGATCTATATCAGTAGACAAAGTTTTCATGCTAAGATTTCCATTTTTTTAAAGAAATCAGTTACTGATCAAAATTTAGTGAAAGTGGCCCAAGAAATCTGTGAAAACAGATGATTAACTCATGTAATTAAATAGGTAAATAGGCTATGTAATTATATATATGTGGTTTTAGAGCTATATCACATTGCCAAGATGTTATCAGAAACCATATTGCCAAATAGGTGCAAATTCTCACTTCCTCATTCTTTGAAGAAAAGGACTTTGAATAGACCCAATAATTAAAAAAAAAACTTACATCAAGCCTTAAAAGTATTTATCAAATGCCTGATGTTTCTCTGACTCATGGCAAGACTAGTTTTCATGCTTGGATTATATTCAATTTTAAAATGTCTTATTAATTTTTAATATTTTATGTGCATAATTCAATACAAGAGAAAGGCTAAATAATTATCTGCAGAAATATCTTAGAATACAGAATTAGAGTGAGGGCCTTCAAGAGTTCCTTTAATCTTCTTTCATTAGCACATTGGTACAATGAGTTTATCATGAATTGGCACGCCAACAGTCAGAATGAAGTCGGTACTGTAAGAGGTAGAGAATAGGACAGAGAAGAGAAAAGACAGAAATACAGCAGCAGCAAGCCTTGGGATGAAGCCTTGTTGCTAAGCGAGGTCAGTGACGCAAGAGGAGGCCCATCACATAACCTTTAGGAGCAGGAGACATAGAACATGAGATTTCTAAACCAGAGCTCCATTCCTCTCTAAGATGGGCAAGATCTGGAATTTTTTGTTAATATGATGAATCAAATGCCCTACAGACTCAGTATTTTATATTGATTAAAAGAGATGGAGATAGATGTTTAAAATACTGTATGTGTCTACAGACCCCTTGCTTAGGGAAGCTGCCGTATCAGGATATTCAAGAAAAGGTGCAACAACTATTCCTTTAGCATCTTTGTATGCTGATTATTTGTTTTCATATGTTAGGTGATATCTCTGGAGATGCTTAAGAAAATCTATTTCCCTGGCTTGTCTGGATTAGTTAAATTATTATTTCCAATTGAGCAGAGGTTCTCCTTTAAAAACAAAAACAACCAAAAAATCCCTTACCTTCTGCCTTAGTGCCAATTCTAAGTCAGAAGAGTGGTAAGGGCTAAGCAGTGGAGGCTAAGTGAGTTGTTGAGGGTCACACAGCTAGTAGAAAAGTGTCTAAGATAAGATTTGAACCCAGGTTCTCCCAAATCCAGGCTTGGCTCTCTATTCATAACCTGATGTCTATGTCTTTTTTTAAAAAAAATGCTGTTTTGATAATAATCCTATGTATTTTATGCATTTGAAAATTAATTCTGAAAACAAGGCCTTAGACTTCACCAGACTGCCATAGGGGTCCATGCCAAAAATGTTTCAGAATTCCTGCTACTGAAGAAGTTTACTCTTTCTGATTTTGACAAAAAAATGGCCATTTTATAAAATATGCTAGTAGATCCTCTCAAAGTAGGTTTATAACTATTGAACTTATTTTTGGTGAAACATCAGGCAAAAAGGTCAAAATTATGGATGTATTTTCCAGATGAGTCATTTAACAATTCCATGTCTTTAGTCTGTACCTTAAATCATGAGGAGAGAGGGAGCAAAGAATAGAGAAGAATAGAGAGAAAGAGAGAAGAATAGAGAAAATAGTGATGAAGAAGAAAAAAGAAGGAAGGGGAGAGAGAGAGAAAGAGAGAGAGAGAGAGGGAGGGAGGGGGAGAGAGAGAGGGAGGGGGAGAGAGAGAGGGAGAAGGAGAGGGAGAGAGAGAGAGATAGAGAGAGGGAGAGAGAGGAGATAGAGAGGGAGAAGGAGAGAGAGAGAGGGAAGGGGAGAGAGAGAGAGGGAGGGGGAGAGAGAGAGAGGGAGAGAGAGAGAGAGAGAGAGAGAGAGAGACAGAGAGGGAGAGAGAGAGGGAGAAGGAGAGAGAGAGAGAGAGGGAGAAGGAGAGAGAGAGAGAGAGAGACAGAGAGAGAGAGAGAGAGAGAGAGAGAGAGAGAGAGAGAGAGAGAGAGAGAGCATCACCAAGTCTCTTCTGAAATCAAATAAAGACATCCCTTATCTATGGCAAATCAATATTACCATCTTCCAATATTTTTCTGCTTTCTTCTTGTAGATAAGATACTGCATGCCAACTCATTTAGAAAGTTGTTGATGAATGACTACCTTTCTTTTTTTTCTTTGTACTAATTTATTGGACATTTTATCTAAATGTAGCAATACATACTCAATTACAACTTCTCAAATTGGTTTGAACCCTTTATCATCCTATGCTTAGCAGTGCTTTTTTTGGTTAATATTGGAATCAGAACAAAAGTAAACCAGATTTGTCACCAGTGGTGACATCCATAATTTAAAACTTATATTGACATTTTTTTTTGGTAGGGTTTTGTTCATCTCAGTTGCAGTGAAAACTGCAGAATTTACTTCCATAAAATTTGTTGGGAAAAGCTCAAGGATTTAAAGTATTCTGGGAAAAGTGATCAGGTATTTCATTTGGTTATTATTGTTAAAACTTGAATAAAGTTTGCTTCTCTTTATGTCTATTCATTCAGTACTACCTTGTGTGAGCTGCTTTGCTGGTTGCTCTGCAGAGTGATTCAATGGTTCTATTCTGACTTGTAGTAAATTATAGTTTAGGAGATACACCATGACTTTTTTGCCAAAAGCATCAAGGGCACATCAACAATAGTCATTTGTCCCTAGATAAATATATAGAGAAAAACTATATTAACATTCCCTGTGAGTGGAGCACAGTGGTAAATTCTGATTTAACTTATTCTTCAAAAGCAAATCCATAATCACATATTGAAAATCATACAACCCTGAAATTAGTTCTCTACCATTGGAGTTAATTTAGAAGTCTAAAACCCCAGCCCATAGCAGTTATCCTCTTCAGTGAGCTAATTACCATAATTTGGAGCCTGTAATATTTGTGTTGTTCATGAAGAAGAAAAATACATTTTAAACCCTGAAGAGTTTTAACAAAAGTACTTCAGATTTATGGAACTTCATTTTTTAAAGGAGTTTAAAGTGGTTAGCATATCTCAAGGATACAGGGTAGATATTTCCCATTTTTCCAATGGGGAAAGAGAAATCAAGAGAGAGAAAATAGCATTACCCAAGAACGTTAGTCATCAGAAACAAATTTAGGGCCCCCAGTTCTTTTCCTCTTACCTTTCCCTTTTTATAGGAAGTGACACTGATTTCTGTAATGTAAATTATCTTAACAGTCCACTGAGAATGTATCAGTTCACTACAAGTATTTATTAAGACCTTACTCTCCACGCAAATCCCTAGACACCGTCCTAGGTTTTGGGACGACTAACAAAAGAGAGCCAATCTTTGTTCTCACATTCTCCCGGGGTGACGCTAGAGAAATGCAGGATATATACAAAGTTAATGAATGTACAGTGATTTTGGCAAGGGCACTGACAACGAGAGGAACCAGGACAGGCATCCTGGGTGAGAGATGGGATTTGAGCGGAGTCTTGAAGGCAGCCAGAGAGGCTAAGAAGTGATGGTGAGGAGAGCGCATTACAGAGCATTTCCTGGCAAGAGGTGGTGAGGGCTTGAACTAAAGAGATTGCTGCGGGAGGAGGAAAAAAGGGAAGAGTTTGAGATGATGGAGATGTGCCAACTGATCGGCTAGATGGGCGGTAGTTAGAATGAAGAGTGAAGGATGACTCCAAGGTTGCTAAAGTGGGAGATGGGAAGAATGGTAATTTTTTCCACAAAAATAGGGAAGTTAGGAGGAGTCGATTATGAGGTGTGGCTAGTGAGAAGATTTAAGGAGTTTTGTTTCAAGGATGTGGAGTTGGAGGCAGTTATGAAACAGTTGAGTGAAGAAGGTGCCCATCCATCTCTCCATGCATTTCCGAAGTGTAAACTGACATATCTTGTCTTTAGGATAGAAAAGTTGAAGCCTACCTAGATTTATTAGCACAGTCTCTGATAATCACTGACATTCATTCATCATTCAAGAAACATTTATTATGCATTTGTTATGCAAGATACTATGCTGAGGTGGGGTGGGGTGGGGTGAACACATTCATTGATCAATTATTTTTTCATTTAAAAAATATTTTTAGAACTTTCTTGGAGGAATATGTTTGAAAAAAGGATGTATTGGTGACATTGTAAAGATGCAAAAATGTGAAGAACCCGGAGTCTTTAATAATCTGGTGAGTATACAGAGTTCTGAAACACTGTTTTTCTTTCAATCTTGGGCTTTCACAGATATTATCAGTGAAGAAATCCAGATTTTAGCCACAGTGTTGTGGTTTGGGGCCTAAATGAGAGACTTTAATGGATCATAAGTTTTAAAGCTAAATAGAATCTTAGAGATCATCTCATGAATTTTTTTTTTAAACCCTCACCTTCCATCTTGGAGTCAATATTGTGTATTGGCCCCAAGGCAGAAGAGTGGTGAGGGCTAGGCAATGGGGGTTAAGTGACTTGCCCAGGGTCACCCAGCTGGGAAGTGTCTGAGGCCAGATTTGAACCTAGGCCTGGCTCTCAATCCACTGAGCTACCCAGCTGCCCCCAATCTTTATACTTTTTAAAAGCATTTGGACACTGATAGGGAAGACAAGACATGAGAAAGTAACTCGTTTCTCCTGATCTCTCTGCCCTGTCCCTGATGATCTCACAGACTGAAACAGAGTGGGTAGAGATTTAGAATCGGGAGGCCCTTTAGTACCCTTCCTGACAAACGAGGAAGCAGAGGAGCAGACAGATTAAATGAGTAGCCCAAGGTGAAGTAAGGCAATGGCCTGGTGAGTAGGGAGGGGGCCGAAGTGAGAATTGTCAAAGTAAAATCAATAAGACTTAGTGATGGAGAAAAGGTGAAGAGTTGAAGATAACACACTGACACTGGGAATCGGGAAGATGGAAGGACTCTAAATGAGAAAAAAGAAAGTTAGGAAGAAGGAAGTGGGAGATAATTTCTGTCTTGGATTTGCTGAGTTTAAAATGCCTCTTCTGGTTGGAAATGTTCACGATGTGAAATGGGATTTTATCTCAGGAAAAAAACTAGCACTGGGTATATACACTAATTATTTGTGTCTTTTTTCCTCCTTTTATTTGATGTTCTCTTTCTTTACAGGAGAAATTTTTTAAAATTGTATATTATTGTTGATTTCCTGCATGGATGGGGTCTAGTATTCTACCTACTGCACTGCCCACCTGCTGTATTTTTGCATAACTGATATTATTCTCTAAGTGAATAATTTTTTTCCTTTTTTTTTTCCTTCTCTGGGTAGTATGAAGGTGTGAAAAAGGACGAATGTATTCAAAGGTAAGTACTCACAATCCCCTGAATCTTTGTAGCTATTTGTGGTTTGAATTTATCGTAGTTAATTTTTTCTTTCCACATCTTTTCCATAGTTAGAGTTCTAGGAGTTTACCAGGGATTCTCTTTATGAGACCATTCGAATGAAATTCCCATTTACTTATACAACATTCAGATACTTCAGTAAGGAAAAGATAAATCTAGAAATGGCCTTTCCTTAAGTATGAAAGTTACCTTTGTTGAGAGTAGGCTAGGAGAGTTTTTCCTGGAATTAGAACATTTCCTTATTTTGAGAGACACCGTCTATTCTAACCCTCTTATTTTACCGAGAAAGAAATTGAGAAACAGATAGGAAGTGATTTAAGTTACTTGGAGAATAAGTTTCTGATCAGAATTCCAACTCAGGGCTTCTGATTAGTTAGTGTGAGCTTCCTGGCATATATGCTGTGTACTTTGCCCTAGATTGGAACGCTCTGATGCTAAATTTCTCATGAGCTCTCACAAATCACTCAAATACCGAGTATAGCATAGTTATAGTCACAACCCTCTGTGTCCCGAGACGGAAACCTGATAAGAAAGTAGAGTAGGCAAACAATGAAGAAGGAGAGGAATGTATCTAGGAGGGATATGCAATTGTCTCTCATTCTGGAGATAGTTTATACAGCGGTCAGCAAGCATTTATGGAATGTCTGTTATGTGCTAGGTACCAGGGATGCAAATGTAAAAGTTGGACTGCCCGTGCTTTCAAGAAGCTTTCATCTGATTGGGAGGGAGCAACTATGTACACAGAAAAAATAAATGTATGCAATATACAAAGAAAGTTGCAAATAATTTCTGGGGAGTGGAAAAGGCACGAGTAATGGCACAGATCAGAATAGGCCTCCTCTACCTGGCCTTAGAGTATATTCACTTAGAGAATAATATCAGTTATGCAAAAATACAGCACGTGGGCAGTGCAGTAGGTAGAGTAGTAGACCCCATCCATGCAGGAAGATAAGTTCAGATATTAGCTGTATGATCCTGTGTAAGTCACTTAACATTTATCTGCCTCAATTTCCTTATATGTAAAGTGGGGATAATAATAGCTCCTGTTGTGGGGAGGATAAAATGAACAAATATGTACAAAGTGCTTTGCAAACCTTTAAAGTTCTGTATAAATGCTATTTGAGTGGGGAAAAAAATGTGTTAGAGAAAATTGCATCACAATAATAAATGTTGCTTTTTATAAAGTACTTTAAAGTTTGGCAAGTTTTTCATGTGCATATAAAATGACATGAAGCCCATCACTGACTCTTCCTATTTATACATAAAAATAAATTGAGAGAGACAGCCTGTATAGAAGAAAGAGCATTTCACTGGCACGTGGGCAGGGTGATATTGGGGCTTGGTCGAAAGGTGCCAATGCCTTAGAAGTACACTTTGTACCCGTACTGGAACCTGTATCATCCCACCCATCTCTCAGGGCACATTTTCTTCAACTGCTTCTCTTCTCCTCTGCTGCATTTGCCCTGGATACTAGAATTCCCGGTTTCTCTAGTGCCTAAGTTTTTGTTCTCCCTTTGTGATATTGGGTAGAA
This sequence comes from Monodelphis domestica, assembly GCF_027887165.1. Taxonomy (NCBI): domain Eukaryota; kingdom Metazoa; phylum Chordata; class Mammalia; order Didelphimorphia; family Didelphidae; genus Monodelphis; species Monodelphis domestica. The sequence goes on from NC_077230.1 coordinate 69,025,229, forward strand.
CAATGAATGAAACAATGTAAATTAAAGAAAATGGGAGAGATGGTCTCTAAGGTCCCTTCCGTCTCTCAGATTCTCTAGTATTGATTATTGGATATATATGAAATGAGAATGGGGATGGGCTTGTAATTGCATTTGTAAAGGGAACTCCAAAATGAGGAAACTCCCTCTGCTAAGGCAGGTTGTTGCCTTCTCTGTAACTTAAGAGACTAAAGTTACATTACTTGCCCAGGGTCATACAGCCTATAATTTGCAGTGGCAAAACTTGAATCCTGGGCTTTCTGACTTTGAGGATAGTTCTCTATTGACTATACCATATTGCCTGTCCTATATCAAGAAATTCCAACTTTGCAGTGATTTATTATGAGTATAGTGTCTCAAAGAAATAGGTTAATAGCATTGTTTAACCATAGACATGTGTATCCTCATAAGAGGCTTTTATTTTCATTTACACTGCATTTTAGGCCTTTAAGAAATCCCTTAGGTGAGCTGTAACCATAGAAATATACTTTAAAGTCTCTGGCTTCACGGACTATAATAAAAAATTGAAGTTTCCTCTTTGAGTAGGAAGTGAGTAGGTAGTTTAATTTCTGACCCTGCTGTGCCCTTGAGGTGAAGGGAGGGGGGGCCAATTCTAGAACTGGATGATTCTTTTGCCATTCTTTGCCATTACCCATTCTAGTGCAGGCAGAAACTTTGGGATTCTTTTTGCATATAGCAAATTAAATAAGTTTCTTTTCTACTTGCAGCTATTATAAAAAATTCAAGACTCTACCAGTCACTGAAGGTATGAAAATCCTGAAGTTAAATTTAAAAGGAAAAGGTTTCATTTTTGATCTAATTTTTTTTCTGATAAGTTGCCCTATGCTTGTTTTACACCTAGATAATGCAAAAATGTTGATGTAGTGAGGCTGTTTTAATATGTGATCCCAAATTAATTAAAACTCCATCTTGTAATAGGACACAGATTTTGAAACTTCATGCAAAACAAGTCCACAGACAGAATCCTCATTGATTTCCCATGCTACAGCAGTTAATATTATTTTCATTGCTCTCCTTTGGAAAGGCCATGAAAACGAGGAGTAGCAAAAGAATTCTTTCTGGATTAATCTATCTATGGCATCTCAAACGAGAGGGCTAATTTGCAGTGTATTTTCTATGGAGGGACATTTCTCTGCCATGATATTCTATATAGAGAATGCCAGTTCAATGTATATTTCTAGGCCCATGTAAATTGCAACTTTTTGAGTAATAATTTCTTATTACTGATTTGTTCCAATTTTTAAATTTGCAAAGGGCCTAATTTTTTATGTTTAACTTATTGAGTTATTAAGTTTCTGGAGGTGCAGTGGATAGAGTGCTGGGCCTGGAGTCAGGAAAATCTCTGTTCAAATCAAATCCAGCCTCTAACACTCACCATCTGTGTCTTTAGGCAAGTCACAAGTTGTTGGTAGCATACTCCAGAATGTTTTGTGTACGATGTACCTCTTCACTGCTCTTTTTATTAGAATTTTACACAAATAAGAAACCTGGAAATGGATGGCCAGTGTCTTCTTGACCAGCCTTTTTTTAGCAAAAATACTGTTTGTGATCTTTTCCATTCTTTGGAAATTTTGCCTTTTTAGAGATATATGTTTAAATTATCTTTGAATTCTTTAAAAAAAAAGTCATCTTCTGTGTAGATTTCTTTTATATGTATTTGGTCAGGCTTAACACATTTTTCCAAACTTTGCCAATGTCCACTTCTTCCCATCATGCATCGGATACAGAGGGGATAGAAACCAATGCATTGGTTACATTATCTTTACTAATGAGAACTACTGACATACAAACTTTTAGATCAGCTCCATTTTGTATAGTTTATCTTAAGAACATAGTTTTAAAGCTGAAAGAGGCCACCTAGTCCAACTTCTTCATTTTATAAATTAAGAAATAGAGACCAAGGGATGTTAAGTGACTTGTTCAGGGTCACAGCTAATAATGTCTAATGTAAAATTTGAACCTAGATCTTTCTGGCTCTCCCAAGTGTAGTGCTTATCCACAATCACTCATCAAGCCTTTATTAAATTTCCACTATGTGCCAAACAGTGTTCCAGGTGCTAAGACTCAGATATCAGGACTACGACTTTCTCCACTCTCAGGGATCTTACATTCTAGCTTCATCTGTAAATCTTCTTGGAGTAATTTGGGCTAGCTGGATCTTTTCCCAAATTTTCAGACTTGTTTTCTCTTCAACTTCCTTAAAAAAGACCCTATCTTGAAAGATAATTTTGCTCACAGCCTTCTACCATACTCTTCTCTAGTTCTTTCAAAATGGTAATTGAGGAGACACAACTGAAATGACTGAGTGACAACAGTGAACACGCATGTGCACACATACACACATGGATGTGGTCAAAGTGAGGACTTGTTATTCCTGACTATCCGTGTTTGTTACAGGGACTTTGTTTTCTTTCTTACACACATATGCATACATACACAGATCTATACCTGCACATACCTTCTCTACTGCTCTCTTGAGTCCGTCACTTCCCTGTCAGGAGGTGGGAAGCATGTTTCATCATGAGTTTTTGTCAACTTTTTGCAGTGGATTAACTTTTTTTAGAAACTATTATTTTCAGAATCAGCATCTTCACTTTTATCCCCATTCTCCATGTTTCTGAGTTGGCTGCTTACTTAAACAGATCAAATGTGAACTGTTGCAAGTGTTCATAGTGTCTTCTCATCTTTATTTGCTGTTTATTTTAAACTTTGTTTTGGTTACCTGATGGGTGATCTGATGATACACAGACAGCTAATTTTGAAGTGACTACTATATCTATTAAAAACTCATTTGCTTTCTGCTAAATTTCAGTAAATTTCATTTAAAAATTATCTTGTTTAATACTAACCACTTCTAGTGCCTTCTAACTCCCTCCTAGAGGAAAATACACACAGTATATATATATATATATATATATATATATATATATATATATATATGTCTTCAGAATGACCCATAATCCTTTGTTTTTCTATCATTCCCTGAAACCAAACCATATGTTTCAGCATATCTTTTGCTGTCTCCTGTGCCCACCTTTGAATTGAAATTGTCAAGCATCAAAATATAGATTTGTAATGTCTACAAATTCTTACTGAAACTTCTCCATTGCTTTATCTTCCACACAAAGATATAATTGCCCCATCTTATTTATGCTTTTAAGCAATGCAAAGTCAGATGGAATGTCCTCCAAATAATATCATTGGGCATATTATGGTTCCATAATTCCAAGTTGTCTTTCCATTTAGTCACAACTTCTTTACATACTAATAGTGAAAATGTCATAACTGCTATGGTTCAGTTCTTCTAGTAGGAAATCAACAAGCTGGATATTGGATGTTGATTGAACAATGAGAGTATCACTTAAATGTTATTATTTGTCTTAAAACTGAGAGGCACAAAATTTTAAGACCATTGTGAAGATCGGATTTAGCTATCTCCTGATTGTAACAAGGAAGATACTTAGTCTAACAAAATCAGGAATGTCTATACTCATACTTAAGGATTAAGTATTTAGGAGGATGACCTTCAACAGACATGTGCAGAAACAGGTGGCAGACCCCTGAGCTGTTCTAAGTCAAGCTGAAGCTACCATTGGTACAGATGAGATGCAGGAGAATGATGTAAAACTGTCTATATAGGGTGTGTCACTTCCCCTCTTCAGTCTCTTTCCTCGAAGAGGTGGCTCTGACTGGTCACTTCCTGTGAGCAGGCCATGGCGCCAGTTCGATTCTGGAACTCGAGCCTGGAGGAACTCCCTCAGACAGCTTCCTTGAGATGGTCACATAGTGAGTGATAAGACTGACTCCCTTTTCCCTTGGCTCTTGGGAGGCCCCCTTGGCCAAAGCCTTGAACTCCTGCCTGGCTCAGCCTGAGCCGGAGCAGTTTAAATTAACTCTTTTCCTCTCCCTCTCTCTCTCTCTCTCTCTCTCTCTCTCTCTCTCTCTCTCTCTCTCTCTCTGCCCCCCCCCCCCCCCCCTCTCTCTCTCTCTCTCTCTCTCAGCTGACTTGGGTATTTTAGTTAGGAAATACCCAAATTCCCAGGAAACTTGACAACCAACTTAATTTAGATTTTCAGTCACAACCCTAAAAATATCTTTAACACCATCATTCAATATTTTAAATCACCCCACTGCCCATCTTTGCAGAAATACAAGGAGACCTATACAGGAATGAGGGCCATTTTGTATTTTTATTTCTGGAGTTCCCATGACCAAAACTGTGACAGCTCTAAAGGGGGAAATCACATGTGTGAAATAGCATTAGTGCTGAATATCCTTCTCTTTTATTAGATGCAGACTTATCTTCTCAAAATTTTGTTTTAATGAAATGCTAACCTCAAGAACTCATAATTATTTTTTTTTCCATTTGCTTGACATAGTTATTATAGTTGGTAATGATATTGTCAGGCAGACTACTTATCAGGCTGTGCTAACCTCCCTCCTGGAAAAAATATGTATAATACTAAAATATATAAAATTTCAGAGTAACCTAAGAGACTTTGATTTCTTCTTTTGCTTGAAACAGAATCATATTTTCCAATTAAGCTTTTTCTCTTTCCTGTGTCCAATTTTTTCTTTTAAAAATTCTCCCTCCCTGCAATATCTCTTCTACCCACTGAGAAAGCAAGTAATATATCAGTTATATGTGTGAAATCCTGCAAAATATATTTCTATATTACTCATGTCACAAAAGAGCAAGAAAAGTTTCAAAAGTGAGAAAATTATATTTCACTTTTCACCCAGAGTTCATTAGTTCTCCCTGAGGAGATGAATAGCATTTTGTATTAAGAATCCTTTGGAATTATCTTTGATTATTGTATTGATGAGAGTAGTGCAGTGTTTCACAGTTGATCATCATTACAATATTGATGTTACTGTGTACAATGATCTTCTGGTTCAGTTTAAGTCTTATATGAGGTCTTCCCATGTTTTTCTAAAACCATCTCTTGTTTCTTATAGCACAGTAGTATTCCACCACAGTCATATACCGCAACTTTTTTAGTCATTCTCCACTTAATGAGTATCCTCTCTGTTTCCAATTCTTTGCCACCATAAAAAGAGCTGCTATAAACATTTTTGTACATTGAGGCCCTTTCCGTTTTTCTTTTATCTCTTTTGAATATGGATCTAGTAGTGATAGTATCTATCTAGTAGAGTCAAAAGTGTATGTACAGTTTTATAGCTTTGAGCATAGTTCATGATTGTTCTGTAGAATGTCTAGACTAGTTCACTAGCATATTTATTTTCCTACATCCCCTCTAGTATTTGTCATTTCTTTTTTTTTTTTAAACCCTTTAAATACTGTGTATTGGCTCCAAGGCAGAAGAGTGATAAGGGCTAGGCAATGGGGGTCAAGTGACTTGCCCAGGGTCACACAGCTGGGAAGTGTCTGAGGCCAGATTTGAACCTAGGACCTCCCATCTCTAGGTCTGGCTCTCAATCCACTGAGCTACCCAGCTGCCCCCTGTCATTTCTAATAGATGTGAGATGATACCTCAGAGTTGGTTTAGTTTAACTTTCTCTAATCATTAATGATTTAGAGTATTTTTTCATATGACTACAGATAACTTTGATTTCTTCTTCTGAAAACCCTATTTATATCCTTTGATCAACAAAGGGAATGACCCATATGCTTTTTTTTTTTAATCTGTAGGATTCCATTATAGAATCAATACTATTTATTGGTTCCAAAGCAGAAAAGCAGTAAAATTCCTAAGCTCAGACTTGATCTAAGAACCTCCCATCTATGGGTCTGGCTTTCTATCCACGGAGCCAACTAGCTGCTCTTAAATGGCTCTTATTTTTATAAATTTGGTTCATTTCCCTATATGTTTGAGAAATGAGACCTTTAACAAATAAACCTGCTGCAATATTTTTTGATATAATTTCATTATCTATGGTATCTTTTAGCAAAATGTTGTTTCCCTGATTATTTCTTTTAATATGTTTGCTTTTGATTTGTCTGAGATCATGATTGTTACTCTTGCCTTTGTTCCTTCAACTGAAGTATAAAATTGTTTCTGTTCCAGCTCCTTATTTTTATTCTCTATGTATGTCTTTCTGTTTCAAATGTGTCTCTAATTAATTAGCATATTTCTGGATTCTAGTTTCTTAGATATTCTTCTATCTGCTTCTATTTTATGGGTGAGTTCATCCTATTCATAATCACAGTAAATGGTTATTAATATGTATTTCCCTCCCTCCTATTTTCTCCCATTTCTCTTTCTCTCTTTACCCTGTACTTCCTCAAAAGTCTGTTTTGCCTTTGCCTCCCTTAATTCATCCTTCCCTTTTATCACCTCTCTCATTATCTTATTCACTTTCCTTCCTGCTTCCTTATTGGGTAAGATTATTTCCCCAATTCTTTTGCCCTTCTCCGTTCTTCCAGTACAACCATCCCTCTTCCCTTCATCTTTTTGAGATCATCCCAGATTAATCAACTCACATTTTCCTTTTAAAATAGACTCCTCCTCATTTTATTCTCCTAATAATGATAAAGTTTTTAGGAGTTACAGCTATTATCTTCTCATATAGGAATATAAAGTTATTGAGTCCCTTAGGATTTCTCTTTCTATTTCTCTTTTTATGCTTGTCTTGACTCATATCTGAGTTAGATTTTTCTAATCAGGTCTAATCTTTTCATTAGGTATTGCTGAAAGTCTGTTATTTTATTACCATTTTCTCCCTCTGAATGGTTACACTCAGGTTATTTTTGCTTATAATCCTAACTCCTTTGCCATCCTGAATATCGTATTCTAAGTTCTTTGCTCCTTTAAGGTGGAGACTACTAAATCTTGCATGATCCCTGACTGTGACTCTGCCCTACTTGAATTACTTCTTTATGGCTACTTGCAATATTTTCTCCTTGACCTGGGAGTTCTGAAATTTGAGTATAATGTTCCTGGTAATTTTCATTTTGGAGTCTCATTTAGAAGGTGATTTATGGATTCTTTTATTCTATTTATTTTACTCTCTGCATCTAAAATATGAGGACTGTTTTCCATTATACTTTCTTTAGACATTGTATAGGCTCTTTATTTATTTTTTTTGCATGGCTTTCAGGTAATCCAATAATTTTTAAATTATCTCTCCTTGGTCTATTTGACATGTCAGTTGTTTTTTGATATTTTTACATTTTCTTCTATTTTTTATTCTTTTGACTTTTGTTTTATTGTTTCTTGATGTCTCATGGATTCATTAGCTTCCTCTTGCCCATTTCTAATTTTTAAAAAAATCCTTACCTTATGCCTGAGAATCAACATTGAGTATTGGTTCCAAGCTAGAAGAGCAGTAAGGACTAGGCAATGGGAGTTAAATGACTTGCCCAGGGACACATAGCTAGGAAGTGTCTTAGGCCAGATTTTAATCCAATACCTTCTATCTCTGAGCCTGGCTCTTAATCACTGAGCCACCTAGTTGTCCCTCAACTCCCAATTCTAATTTTTAAGGAATCATTTTCTTTAGTGAGCTTTTATCCTCATCTCTCCCTCCCCCCTCCAATTTGGCCAGTTGTGCTTTTTAAGAAGTTCTTTTCTTCTGCGAATTTTTTTTCTTTTTTTTTTACCAAGTTGTTAATTATCTTTTTATAATTTCTTGTGCCACTCATTTCTTTTCCCATTTTTTCCTGTGCAAATCTAACTCTTTTAGTTGGACTTGTGTCCAGTTAGTATTTTTCTTTGAGTCTTTGCTCATAGCTGTTTTCATGGTGCCTTCTTCTGAGTTTTTTTCTTGTTCTTCCCTGGCACCTCAATAGCTTTTTATGGTCAAGTTCCTTTTTGGGGTTGGGGTGGGGCTCATTTTTCTTGCCTATTTTTTAGCTTTGAACTTTACGACGGTCCTTGCTCACTTGGAATTTTGCATGTTGCTATTTTCTGAGCTAATTCTGGAGGTTGGCAAGTTTTCAAGGCTTTTAAGGTGCTGTGATCTGGGGAGAGGCTTGGTTATTACTCTCTGGCCTATGCTTTGGTCTTTGCCCAAGAAGAGACCTTGCTACCCTATTGTTGCAGATGCTAGCACTTCTCTGGGACCTGGATTGGGACAGGGACCACAAGTGCTTCTTCTCTTTGGCTTTCAGCATCCTCAGGCCTCCATCCCCTGCCGTCTTTCAGCTGTCAGGCTCAGCCTTTTACATGGCCTCTTTTAGTTCTCTTATTATTCTACTTTTCTTCCCTATAGTCTTTTATTTATGGATTTGTCTATCTGCCTGGGGGCAGAGTGGGGAATATTTTTTACTGATACTTTTTTTCACCCAAGAGCTCAGCTTTACCCTTACTTTGCCCCAAAACAGACCCCCCCACATCACCCACTTCCTGGTCACTTGTAAACCCTGTAACCTGTACTTGTTTTCCTGGTTGATTTCCTTCCTGCTGGACTCTGGCCCGTGGACCATGTTTTCATCAGATTTTGTTCAGAACCAGGACTGTAGCTCACATTCTGAGCATTTCTAAAACACATGGTGGGCTTTCTTTGCTCGATTTTATCCCTAATGTTTAGCACAGTGCCTAGCACATTGTGATCAATAACTGCATATTCTTTTATACATTATGTTAGTCAATTTTGGAAACTCCTTCCCTCATAAATCTTCAATACTCTTCCTTGTCAAAGGCAGTAATTAAGAAGAAACCCCAAATACAGGACCACATTTGACAACACATAAAGCACTCTGCCCTGGAACACCCTTTTTTCTCTGCTATGAAGAAGGAGGTTTTGCAGGGGTGTGTGTGGGCCAGATCATAACACCTTGAAAAGGCTGATGGCTAAATTTTAATGTGAGCATTTACCCCTTTGAAAAAAGGTATAGACTGCATAGCCCGACTTGGTTTAGTTTTTGTTGATTATCGAGACTTAAGCATTAATAGAGTAAATCAAGGTTAAAAAATGTATCCTGCATGCACAATTTTTTTTTAAAGCCAGTTGTTAAGCTTTTACTATTTCCCACCCCACCCCTACCCCCATAATAATAATAAATAATAAAGTGTCATTATCTGTCCTTTGTTGGCTCCTCATGGTTTGGTAATTACTTACAATTTAGCTTCCTTTTAGTTGTAGGACCTTTTTAGCCTTGAGATTATGAACATATAAAAAAAGGGAATTTTTGGAGGGCTAATTTTATTTTTTACTATATTTTTATTTAGTTTATTAAATATTACTTGAATGTAATTTTTTTTAACATTTAATTTTTAGTTTTAAAACCCTTACTTAACTGATATTAAGTATCATTTCTAAGGCAGAGGAGCAATAAAGGCTAGGCAATAGTGGTGAAGTGATTGGCTCAGGGTTATACAGCTCCAGGGCCAGATTTGAATCTAACATTCATTTTTTTTTATTTTATTTTTTATTTTTTTTAAACCCTTACCTTCTGTCTTGGAGTCAATACTGTGTATTGGCTCCAAGGCAGAAAGAGTGGTAAGGGCTAGGCAATGGGGGTCAAGTGACTTGCCCAGGGTCACACAGCTGGGAAGTGGCTGAGGCCAGACTTGAACCTAGGACCTCCCATCTCTAGGCCTGACACTCAATCCACTGAGCTACCCAGCTGCCCCCTAACATTCATTTTTTAAAACTTGAGTTCCAAATTCTCCCCCACCCCCAACCTTTGAAAAGACATTAAGCTATCAATTATACATATGTTGGCATGTAAAACATTTTCATATTGGCCATGTTGCCCTCCCAAAAAACCCTTAAGAAAAGTAAAGTGGAAAAAAAAAGCATAATTCATTTTCTGCTCTCAGTTTTCAACTCTGGAGGTGGATAGTATTTTTCATTAGCTCACTTTAATAAGAATTTCCTCATAATCCAAAGTATTTAGTTTTAATTATTTAAACTTTTACTTTCTGCCTTAGAATTGATACCAAGGAAATTTCCCAGGCAGAAGAGCCTTAATACTTAGGCTATTTTAGTTAAGTGACTTGCCCAGGGTCACACAGCTGGAAGGGTATGAGATTGATTTTGAATCTAGGACCTTGGGCCTCTAGGCCTGGCCTTCAATCCACTGAGCCACCCAGCTGCCCCTTGTATTTTATTATATGCATTTAAAAGTTTCATTTCAGAAGAGGTCCAAGAATGAACCCCTTCATGCCTCCGGATATTTCCACATGCAACACACTATTCCTTGTGCATATTGGGCGGGTAGGCTCTGTTCACATCTTGGACAGCCCTTAGCGCCATTTGCCACTCAGTTCCTCTAACCAATCAGGGCCATTGTGGGGAGCAGGCCCCTCCCTAGAAGAGGGCGGGCTTGTAGCTCTTTCAGCCAATGGCTGGGGAGCACTTCCCCTCAGCGAGGCCAGCCTCTGCCAGAAGATCCCCAGGTGGCCAGGTTGGGATCAACTCGGCCCTCCGGTGTATCTCTTCTGGCCCCTCACCTCTTCCGTTCTAATCTGCTCCTCCGACTTTTATCATCGGAAACCCATTTTCCTTCTTTAACCTTGTCTTATCTCACTGGCTGTGGCAAGTATTCCCAGGGTTCCCCTTCAAGTGGAATAAAAGGGTGGGGTCTGAGTGACACTGAGAGGAGGGAATGTCCCCCCCCCCCCATACCCCCTTCATGCTCCTTAATGCAGGGGGTTGGACTAGGCTGGGAACCATGATCTTTGACCCACTGCGCCTGTGCTTGCTAATGCCCTGTTTCCCCTCACAGCCTGGTCTCTACATTATGGCTGTCAGTTTGCACATGATGGTACCAAAAAGCCCCAAATAAACTGCAACAATAAACCAACAGCTTGCCCCTTGGTTCCTTGTATCCTTAAGCTTTATGTCATGTGGAGCAGGTCAAAACTCTTTGCATGTCTTCTTTTCTAATTGTGTTTGTGTGACTTTGATATTTAAGTCTAAAGAGAGCCCCTCGGCAAAAGTGGGGGTGAATAAAAAGAGTCAGAGTGTTACCAGTTGCAGAATGAAGCACACATGGACATCTTTGGCATTATTCCAGTTTATGTTTCTGTGCATATCCAACTGAACTTTTTTTTTCTTTTTTAATACTGTAGGAGTGGCTGTGAAATCAGAACTGAATTCTCATAGTAAGTATATTTAGGAACTATTCATTTATTCATTGAACAAGCATTACTAAGTGCCACTATCTGACACGGATTGTGATAGATACTAGGGAAGATGGAAAGATAAATATAACACAGTTCCTGCCTTCAAGGAACTTAAAGTAACTCCTAATTGGAAACTTTATTCTCCTTGATAAATTGATCATCAGGAATTTACTTATTCTTTGTGATGCTTCATCATCCTCATCATCACCATTGTTAATTCTAACTTTATAATATATTTCGCATCCATTTCTTTCTCACTATCCTACTTTAGACCTTCTTTGCCTCTCACCTACTCTACTAATATATCTTAATAGATCTTTCTTTAAAAGGCACCCGTTTAACCTGCTCAAAAATCTTTCAGTGCCTCCCCATTACTTATAATATAAAATATAAGTTCCATAATATGTGAGACTAAGTAATTTGGCTCTCCTACCTCCTTTTCCAGTCTTGTTTCATGCCACTCCACTTTCTAACTTTTTCCTCAAGCAGTTTGCTCTCAGTACTCCATTTCCTAAATGTGAATTAGCCATTTTCAGTGCCTGGAAAAGATGCTTTCCTTATTTGTGTCTTGAAAATCTTTGTCTTCATTCAAGGCTCAGCAGAGATGCTACCTTATGAATACCTTCTTTATAAAGCTTTCTTCATTCCCCTTCATTTCTACTCTCCAGCTATCTGTACTCTCGTCTCAGTTTTCCTTATATTGTACTTTAGGTACATATGCCTCTCTTCTGCCCTCTGAATCATTAGCTTCTTAAGGTCTGGGACTGTTTTATTTGTGTCTTTGCATCCCTATTCAATAACATAGCGCTTGTTTATTGTCATAATATTCATTTCAATTCAATAAATATTAAGTAATTCCTATGTGGCAGGCACTGCTTTAGAATTTACAAAGCACTTTTGCAGTCTTCACAATGATGGTGTGAGGGATGAAAGGCATACATAGGAACCCCTTCCACATTGCAATTTTTCCCATTGTGATTGTGATATATGGCAGTCAGCATAAAAAAAGTAAATGGGGATTTTGAGGGTCTTTTGCAGAAGCTGCAGGTGACATATGAAGGCCAGTAGACAATGCAGTTTAGAAACATAAATTCATGATATATGTATAGTATCATATATCAATATATTTTATCTTCTAATGCCATAAATATACAATTTCTTTTTTTTAAGTTAAAATATGTAAAAAGAGAAACTGCAAAAAGAATGTGAAAACCAGGAGATGACACAGAAAGGCTAGTAATGTTAACATTGACCTACATATAGTTTCTGACCAAATACTTAACCCAACTTTTACTGTAAACACACTATGAAAGAAAAAGAAAAAAAATTCACACTTCTTCTCTGGTATGAAAGGAGAGCCAAAAAAATTTTGCAAGGATTTTTCAAATCATGCCTAGCCCTTGTGATGTGGAAAGGATACCTGTATTATGATCTCTGTTTTTTTTTTGTTTTTGTTTTTGTTTTGTTTTTAAAACCCTTACCTTCCATCTTAGAGTCAATACTATGTATTGGCTCCAAGGCAGAAGAGTGGTAAGGGCTAGGCAATGGGGGTCAAGTGACTTGCCCAGGGTCACACAGCTGGGAAGTATCTGAGGCCAGATTTGAACCTAGGACCTCCCATCTCCAGGCCTGACTCTCAATCCACTGAGCCACCCAGCTGCCCCCATGATCTCTGTTTTAAAGAGGAGAGACCAAGGCTCAGAAAATTTAAATGACTTGTCTAAGGTCTCCCATCTAGTAAGTAGTGTCAGTAGAGCAAAAAACCTTGTCGAATACTTTTTCAACTTATGAAAATTGACCTTTTACTTGTGTCTAGATTTCTAGTTCTTTGTCTCTAATATTTAGGTTATAATCCAGAAGAGATCCTTCAGGATGAGATATTAGAACATAATGAATCTCCAGTAGACTCTATTAAAGATATGAAATCAGACTTAGAAGAACTGCCAGCAGAAATTCCTAAACATGAAAAATCGGCACCTAGTGAATCTTCAATAGAATCCGTTAAAGATGTCCAGGAGGTATGAATTCTTATTAATTATAGAAGCATGAGATTTGATGGGTCTTAAGTCATTTAGCCTCCCTTAAAAAAATCAATCAATTAATTAATTAATTAAGAATTTTTTTCCATGGTTACATGTTTCATGTTCTTTCTCTCTCCCCCTTCCTCCCTCCTCCCATAGCCAACATGCAATTCAACTGAGTTTTACAAGTATCATTGATCAAGACTGATTTCCATATAATTAATATTTGCAATAGAGTGATCATTTAGAGTCTACATCCCCAATCTTATCCCCATCAAGCCATGTGATCAATCATATGTTTCTCTTCTGCATTTCTATTCCCACAGTTCTTTCTCTGAATGTGGATAGATTCTTTCTCATAAGTCCCTCAGAATTTTCCAGGATCATTGCATTGCTGCTAGTAGAGAAATCCATTACATTCAGTTGTACCACAGTGTATCAGTCTCTGTGTATAATGTTCTCCTGGTTCTGCTCCTCTCGCTCTGCATCACTTCCTGGAGGTTGTTCCAGTCTCCATGGAACTCCTCCACTTTAATATTCCTTTTAGCACAATAGTATTCCATCACCAACATATACCACAGTTTGTTCAGCCATTCCCCAATTGAAGGGCATCCCCTCATTTCCCAATTTTTGGCCACCACAAAGAGTGCAGCTATGAATATTTTTGTACACATGTTTTTCCTTATTATCTCTTTGGGTTACAAACCCAGCAATAGTATTAGCCTCTCTTTTTGCCACCATGTGCAACTGTGCCCAAAATATTCCAGACAGATCTTGTTTTCAGAATCTTAAGTGAACCTGCCTTCAGTGGGTAGGGAAGCAAAAAAATGAGAAAGATTCCATTTCCAGTACCCCTATCCCCTGAGCTTTATGTCTGTAGTCAACTCTAATTCCTCATTCATTGGAGCTAGAATGCAGAAAGGGAAAGAGGCCAAAGGAGGCACAGAAGAAGAGAAAATGAGTGAGGAGTGCTGGTAAGAGGAATGCTTCTTTGTGTTTTGCATTCAGTGGAAAAGTGTTGAAGGAATAATCTAAGGATTAACTTTTCTTTATTTTTTTGCCCAAAGACTTGATAATGCCTTTTATGTTCAGAAAGTACTGCCATAAGTTTTTAAATTGCTCTTTGTAGTTATTTATTTAAAACCCTTACTGTGTATTGCTATGTATTGATTCTAAGGCAGTAAAAGCTAGGTAATGGGGATTATGTGATTTACCCAGGGTCACATAACTAGGAAGTATCTGAGGTCAGATTTGAACCCAGGACCTCCCATTTCAAGGCCTAGCTCTCAATCCACTAAGACACCTAGCTGTCCCCAGAATTCTTTGTTAAATCCAAGTATTATTCACAAAGCACCTTTCCCATTTGTGGCACTTGCAACTGTTGTTGCAGGTGAGGACCAAAAACACATAAGAGGGCATACATATTTAGTAATACTCCTTTTGTTTTCTTCATTGTGTTCTCTGGAACAGGTGATATTATGGGATTTCCAACATAAGCAATAGAAGCTTTCACTCAATCTAGAAAAGCAACATGGCCACAGTAGAACATTAGAAAAGAAAAGTAAAGGTTGGGGGCAGCTAAGGTGGCTCAGTGGATTGAGAGGCCCAGATATGGGAGGTCCTGGGTTCAAGTGTGGCCTCAGATACTCCCTAGCAATGTGACTCTGGGCAAGTCACTTGACTCCCATTGCCTAGCCCTTGCCACTTTTCTGCCTTGGAACCAAGACAGAAGGTGAGGGTTTAAAAAAATTGAAAAGCAGAGGTTGCAATTATTTGATTTCCCGTGAAACGCCTGAGATGTGGTATAAGGCTAAAATTCTTCATGTATAACAAAATATTCCCTTGTGGTTTTATGTTTGCTATAGTGATTTGTTTATAATTACAATTCCGTTACAGAATGCTCGAGTTAACAATAAATCAAAGAAGAAGAAAAAGAATAAGACTAAGAAGGTAAGCAGCAATAGTAGCCATATTTTAAGTAGTGTCTGTGAAATACTGTATGAAGAGACTGTTAGCATGGGCAATTCCTAACAAAGAAACATTTTATTTGTTATTTTATATATGCCAAGATCTCACAGTTCCCTCAAGTGATAAGTTGACCTATAAAAATATTTTAAGCCCTATGGCTTGATGATACACAGTTAAAATAAAGTATTATTTACCAAGTCAGATTTGTCAAGTTAGAGGTACTCTGTCAAGATAACGATCAGTCATTGCAAAACCAATCCTAGACTGTCACTTTTAACAAGTAAGATTATAAAACCAAGAGAATTTGAAACAGCTATTTTTTTCTATATTTGTACTGAACACTTGAACGTAATACATCTTTTCAACTCTTTGATCTTAAAATCAATTCAGGTAGATAGGTAGCTAAAACAGCTTAAGAATTCTTTTGTCTATTTATTGAACAGTCTTGGCCTTCGGGGACCTAAATGGTTTAATCTGGATGTTTTGATTATATCCAACTTTGTATATTGTCATGCTTAAGTCTTCGTAGTGTTTAGGTTAAAATCCCTTGGAAAGTTTTATCCCTTCCTCTCTAGAGATAGTTAAAAATCCTAAACCCTTAAAAATGTACATTATAGCAACATCTTTTATTTAGCACTTTTCACTTCAGATATTTATTATCTCAAACCTTTAGGAAACCTTGATTTTCTTTTTTATATCTGGGAGGGTGCTAAGAATTTACTCTTATAGGTGTGAAAGAAAAAACAGCCTTCCTTCATCCCATCTCCTCAAGTATGCCTCCCTTCAGTGGGCCCTCTTTCCTTTTTAGGCACCTGATTTGATAATGGAACTTGGAGCTTGGAGGTAATCAGATCCAGATTCATATACTCTTAGGAAGTACAATGTGACTCAAGGCTGAGAAAATGAGAAAAATTGTTTTCTGACTGGTTGTATAAGAAAGAAATAGAGATCTTATTAAAATTCACGTATGTGTCAAAGTACAGTGTGAATGAGAGTATTTAATTGCTCTCTGGCCAGACTCTTGTAAAAAACACAAATAGAATAGCCCCAAGCATTACTATTGAGATTAAGAAAAAAGTGAAGCCAATTTAAAAATAAATCATTTGCTTTTATTGAGTTAAACTGCAAATTATAAATAAGTGTTAATAGACTAGTCAGACTAAAACATTTTTTGTAATTGCTATTATATTTTTTGTTTCATAATTTAGTATATTACAAAGTTAACTGTTTTACCTAATAACTCTTAAAAGTAATGTAATTGATTTAAAAGCCTTAAATTAAGATTTTCCTTTTGGAATGTTCTTTTCTTTGAAAAAAGCTAAGCTAGGATTACAGTAAAGCTTATGATTCTACTTGGACACATACCACTTACTTGCACATTTAAACATGCCATTTTACCTCCAAAAAGCAGGACTATTATGCAGGTTGTTTCTTATTCTATCATCTGGAAAAAAATTCAGATTGTGCCTCATTGTCACTAGTCACACAAGCCCAGAATACGATAGTAAAATTGATATCAATAGTATATGATGAAGTGCAATACAAAGGAGAAGAAATAAAATTTAAAAATACAAATATTATAAAACACTTAAAAAAAATTAAAGGGAAGGGGACAGCTGGGTGGCTCAGTGGATTGAGAGTCAGGCCTAGAGACAGGAGGTCCTAGGTTCTAATATGACCTCAGATACTTCCTAGCTGTGTGACCCTGGGCAAGTCACTTAACCCCCACTGCCTAGCCCTTACCATTCTTCTACTTTGTTATTGACTCCAAGATGGAAGGTGAAGGTTTAAAAAAAATTTTTTTTAAACATTTACCTTTTGTCTTAGAATATTGGTTCTAAGGCAGAAGAGTAGTAAGGGCTAGGCACTGGGGGTTAAGTGACTTGCCCAGGGTCACACAGCTAGGAAGTATCTGAGGCCTGATTTGAACCTAGGACCTCCTATCTCTAAGCCTGGCTCTCAATCCATTGAGCCACCCAGCTGCCTCTGCAAAAAACAATTTTTAAAAAATGTTTGTTCAGAATTTTGAGATTTTTCATTTTAAAGGAATACTATCAGGGTCAATATTATTAGAACATGATGACTCACCCTAGCAGAGGATCATATTGGAAATTAGGTAAAGTTGATTCTAGTCTCAAGATCACATGGTACATGACTCTACCTATCCAAATGGAGGAAATGACTGATATCGAAATGTTCTGACTGTGTAGACTACAATTGCCTCGTGTAGATCCATTTTATTCATTTTTGTTCTTTGATTCCACTTGAAATCACTGGTTTTCTTGGACCAAAACTCTCTTCATTGGCTCCCATTCGTCTAGGTCTTAAGAATCTACCTATTAGGATGGAAGCTCCTTCAGGGCAAGTACTGGCTTGCTTTTATATCTGCATCCTTAGTGTATAACGCAATTCCTGGCACATAGTAGATACTTACTACCGCATGCTGATTCTTTCACACAGTTATTCATATTGTAGGTGTGCTAATGTTACACGCCCATTCTCTGGGGGTAGTGGAGTTTTGAAAGTTAAATCTTAGCATGTAGCTTTCCCGTACCAACAGAGAGCTGTCAGGCTGTATAGGTGTTCAGAGAGGTCTAGAACCCCTGGCTTGAGGACTTGCCCAGCTCCTTCCACAATTGCTCATCTACCTTTGCTGCCTACCTGACATTTAACGATGGCCTATTTTATATATATAGCATGTGCATTGGCCATACACCCATCTAGGCAGATGGGCTAAAGCGAGTTGGGGGGAACTGAAGGGTCTGCCTCAAGTATGTAGAGACTCCCCTGTCAGAATGGGTGGCTACAAACAATTTGTTCCAGTGACCATGAAGGTAGCTGAAGCAGCCTCTGTGGAGCACCCAGAGCCTAATCAGATATCAAAGATGCCAGAGTCAGCATGGCATCCTGGGCCATCACCAATCATTCTGACTTTTGTTCCACGACTGGGCTTAGATGTATCTGAAGACGGTGTGAGGCTGATGACTTTGTGTGGCTCTGCCTCACTTAAATCCAATTCATATACAAAATCAACACATCATCCTGTGATGTCATTGGCTCTCTTCAAAAAGGAGGGACAAACAATAACCCTTTGGAATCACACATCATCCTATCCTGACATAGCTGAGAATCTTTTCCTAATTCTTTGTGCTTTTTTTCCCCCCCCAGAATAAAGAGCTGAATAAAGAACATAGGTAAGTTTCAGTTTCTTCATTGTTTTTGAGTGCATGCAAAGAATGCCTAGGCACTGTCCCACTGTCCTGGACTTAGGAAGTATTTCCACTGAGGGCAGGGGAGAGAATAGCTGTCTTTCTAACTCTTTTCTGCCTTTTTAACTTTTTCACTGAGACTTAGGAGAAGAGGATTGCTGATCATTTCTAGAAGAATGGAATTGCTAATGCTTTTTCTTCATAGCTACTAAGGAGCAGTCTAATCTTAATTGCTAACATTCAAGTACTTAACTTCCAGTTAAGAATTCCTTTCAGCACAATTCAGTTCATTTCTACTCTGTGAGTATTTATGGAGCAGCTGACTCTGGGGCTGTGCCACTAGGGTAGATGTTGGGGACAGGAACAAGACATGGCCCTTGTTCTTAGAGAATGGATCCTGGTAATGAGATTCAGTTTACCGGTTCTTATTACCAGTCCCAAATGCTTACATATCCCTGCCCCCTTTGCAATAAAGAGAACTTTATTACCATGGTTAACAAAGAATTTTTGTTTTGGATGGAGAAGCAGTATGATTTAGAGAATAGAGCAGTGAACTAGAAACCAGGAAACCTGGATTCTAGTTCTGGTTTCACCACTTATTAGCTATTTGAGCAAATAGAGTACACCCCTGAGCCTTAATTTTCCCATGTATAAATAAATGGTTATTCTTTATATAGCCCATAGGGCAGTTTTGAGAATTAAATGAAAACATGGGTATGAAAGTACTATGAAAAATGTAGAAATGTAAAATATTATTTGACACTTTGTTATTTGTTAATAAAGTTAATTATTGAAGGATAACTTAATATAAAAACTATGATAAACACTTTTGCATTTCATTTGCTAGAAGTTCAATTATAGAGGGAAGAAAAAAGTAACTTTGTGAAGAGACAGTGATAATGGTAATTAGTGTCTTAAAAATGATCCTTTTTTATCCTCATTAATAATGTTATACTTAGACTTTAGTGGCCTTAGAGTTCCTTTTAAAGACATAACATACAACATACTTAACATTATTAGTGGTGTCATGCTTTTGATTTTGGTGGAAATTTTGCAAACTGAAAATACATCCTTCCTGAGCAGTAGTGTTCTCACTTCTCATAGTGGGCCTTTTGACTAGAAAGACTTTAATACTTGATGACTAGAAAAATAAATAACTGGGGCAGCTAGGTGACTCATTGGCTAGAGAGCCAGGTTTGGAGGTAGGAGGACCTGGGTTCTTATCTGGCTTCAGACACTTCCTCGTTGTGTGACCCTGGGCAAGTCACTTAACCCCAATTGCCTAGCCTTTACTTCTCTTCTTCCTTAGAACAGATACACAGTATTGATTTTAAGATGGAAGGTAAAGTTTTTTTTTTTAAAGAAAGTAAATTATTCTTCTTCACAAAGGACATTGATTTTTTGTAAACACTTTCCATTTAGAATTAATATTGTGTATCAATTCTATGATAGAAGAGTGGTAAGGTCTAGACATTGGGGATTAAGTGACATGTCAAGGGTCACCCACCTAGGAAGTGTCTGAGGTCAGACTTGAGTTCAGGACCTTTTGTCTTTAGGCCTGTCACTCTACTCTGAGTCCCTAACTGCCCCCCAACATTAATTCTTATTAATGTACCAGTTAGGACATGGTGGCAGTGTTTTATTCAAGTTTTGTCTATACATCAGGTGAACAAATGCCCGACAGATTTAAGTATGGTTATATACTTTGTTATTTTGCCTCATGTGAAAAAAAGTTCCAAATCACTATTGATTAGAGAAATGCAAATTAAAACAACTTTGAGATACTACCTCACACCTATCATACTAATATAATAAAAAAGGATAATGATAAATGTTGGAGGGGATATGGAAAAATTGGATATTAATACCCTGTTGGTGGAGCTGATACAACTGATACAGCCATTGTATCAACTGTGCCCAAAGGGCCATAAAATTGTGCAGACCTTTGGGCCTGTATCCCAAAGAGATTTAAATATAGGGGAAAAGAACCTACCTGTACAAAAATATTTATAGCAGCTCTTATTGTGGTAGCAAAGAACTGGAAACTGAAGGATGTCCGTCAATTGAGAAATGACTAAACAAGTTGTATGTGTTTGTAATGGAATACTATTGTGCCATAAGAAATGGCAAATAAGATAATCACAAAAGCTAGACAGACATCTATGAAGTGATGCAAATTGAAGTGAGCAGAACTAGGAGAATGTTGATCAATGATCAGCTATGAATGACGACTATTATCAGCAATTCAGGAATCTAGGACAACTCCAAGGGACTCATGACAAGAAAGGTTATCCACTGCTTTAGAAGGAAAGATGGAGTCAATGCAGATGGAAACATATCATTCTTTATTTCCTCCTGAATTTTTCTCTAGTGGAAACAATCTCTATTTTACAATGACAAATAGGAAAATATGTATTATATGATAATATATGTACATACTATATCATATTACCTGCCTTCTTGGGAAGAGAGGTAGGTGGGAGGGACATAGAGAACATAGATTGCAAAGTGTCAGAAAACAACTATTAAAAATTGTATTAACATGTAATCTGGAAAAAGAATGAGTAGGAATTAAACTAGTGAAAAGAGAAAAACGTACCAGATACTGGGAACAGTTTGAACAGAAGCACAGAGGCAGAAAAGAACTGACTATGTCAACAGGACAAAATTAGTCCATTGGACAAATGTGTAGAATGTATAGAAGAGAACTGAGAAGAAGCTGCCCTGGAAAGGTAGGGTGATTCTAGATTGTAGAGAATCTTAAATACCAGATGATGGATTTTCAATTAATTTGATAGGTAGTAGAATCTACTGTAGGTGTCTTGAGTGGGTATAGCAGCATTGGTGAACCTCTTCTGAGTTCTAGTGCCCAGAGGGCAAATGCAAATTTTCTGTGAACCCCCTGAATTACCAGAGAGTGCTGAGGAAGGAAGTGCTTGCTTTGGGTGGAAGAACAGAGGGGCAGGGCATGCAAAAAATGTCCTCGGGCACTGGGAAGAGGGGGAATGGAGTAGCTTCCTTGTGCCAGCTTTCCACGGGTGCCATGTCTTCACCAGTGCTGGTATATGGCATAACCAGATCCTTGAAAGGGAAAGGTTCTTTCAATAGGGATACCAAGGATGAATTAGTATTGAGAAAGAACAGAGAAAGTATAGGACCTTTCAAGAAGCAATTGCTTCCTTTTAATGAGAGAACAGTGTGAAAGTATTCTTAAGCAAGTTAAAAAAAATTTTTTAACAATTCTTTTGTCTTGACATGTGGAAGCAGATCTTGCTATTAAAACTTCATCAAGATAGCAGTGACACTAAGTGGTTTATAATAAGGGCTTGTATGAAGATGATAGCAGAGAGAATAATGCTAAGGGGATACATGTGAATTTAAATAGTCTAGATAAGAAGATAGTGAATTGTAAGGGAATAACCATGATAATATATGACTGATGTGAGGTGGACAAAAAGGTTTCATTTGTCTTGGAATTGAGGGAGTTGAGTGATTGAGTGGTCAGGTGTGGGGGCCAGAATGCAGCAGGTACTGAAATAAGGAGAGACTTTAAGTCTAAAAGCTGCTTGAATTTCCCAGCAGTTCAGAAGTACAAGTAAAAGTTACCCCTAATCTTAGTTCTTCCTCTACAGTGCCTATTTCATAAAAAAGATGTAAACATTCTATAATTTAGCTTTTAAAAACTATCAGTTATATGATCACAAAACTGTAAACCCTCAAGTTATCTGGCCAAAAGAAATATAAGAAGCAGTTTAGACCTTTTCAGATATTATTTAAGCCAATAAGGCTTATATCATGTACTTAGAAGATGTATCAAACAATGCCAGAAATATCACTGTGGATATAATCTGATCACTGAATGGATGAATTGATATGTTTCTTAACTTTTTCTCTTAGTACGCTGACTCACTATAATCAAAATCAAATTGACCTCTTTGAGTTTTAGGTTCAATTTCAGAAAGTTGCCTGGAAGATGGTGGTAGATGACAACACAAGGATGGGGAGTAGGTGCTAGAAACTCATTCCCTGTATTTAGAAAGAACTCCTATTGATGGTGGAGGATAAATGAATAATCTTGGAGCGGAAGTGGGGGATGAGGAGTATATATGGTTACTCTTCCTTCTGGCTTTATGAGTTGAATCATAAGAGAAGTGTGGTCTCCACTTGAGAGCATTGAAAGGGATATGATTTTCTAAGGAAAGAGCTAGGTTTCAATCAAAGTGAGGGGACAGGAATAGGAACGTTAAAAAGTTCAAGGATGTAAAGGTGTTTGATGAACTGTAGCAGGGATTCCAAAGGGCAAAATGTAAGGTCTTGGAGGTGAAGCTAGACTGAAATATACCTGGAGAAGAGGAAGGTTAAATGAAATAGGAATGCAGCTTTCGGAGTAATTAGTAAGAGAAGGTCTCTGGTGATTAAGAAGTTGAATTTTTGGGACAAATATCAATCTATCTTTTTAACAAAATTAAAAAAAATCATAACTCTTAAGTCAGGGAAACCCTATAATTTCACGAAATTAAAAGTTAAATAAATTAGTCGTTCAAAGTTTAAAAAAAAAAGAAGTTGAGAATAAATTTCAACTTCAACCTTCTCCTCCCAGAAGTAGATAAATCCAACCAAAAAATAAATTTAAAAGGTGTTAAGGAGATAAATAGAACTTTAGAAAAGTTCCATATGATAGACCTCTGGAAAAACTGAATAGGAATAGAAAGGAGAATGCATTTTAGAAATTGGGAACCACTGCATTGGGAAGTAGATTGGTGTACTATGAGTAGATTTTAAATGTTAGGGGACTCAGACTTAAACTTGCTCCAAGCTTTTCAAACAGAATTTGGAATATTGATGTTTCAGAATGTGCCTGCAGAAAAGCCTTGCCTTGAGTTCTCTGAACAATTAATAGCAGGGGAAGCCTAGGGCCTACTCTAGGCCTCAGATTTCTTATTTAAAAGTACAAAGTTTCTTTTAGCTTTAACCTGTCACGATTCTATTCAATGCACATTATTAATGTAGTTGAATAGAGGCAGCATAAAGATAAGCTTCACAAAACCTGGGTCATTTCTGCCACTGATTCTGTGACCATAGTCTTTTAATCCCTTGGTGTCTCATTTTCCCTATCCACAGTGCAAGCAAAATAATGTTTTATTTTTTCAGCTTTGTTATTTTTATTTTTTAAATAGCAAGTATTTTAAATTAATCTTTCCTACCTTCTACGCCCTGTTCCCCACTGAGCATTTAAAAAAGAAAAAGATTCTTAAAATCTACATATTTACATAGTCTAGCAAAAGAAATCCCTCCTTAATTATGGCTGGAAATTAAGGTCTCATCACATCTCTATCAAGAGGTGAGTGTGAGGGGGCAGCTGGGTAGCTCAGTGGATTGAGAGCCAGGCCTAGAGAAAGGAGGTCCTAGGTTCAAATCTGGCCTCAGACACTTACTAGCTGTGTGACCCTGGGTAAGTCACTTAACCCCCATTGCCTATCCCTTACCACTCCTCTGCCTTGAAGCCAATACACAGTATTGACTCCAAGATGGAAGGTAAGGGTTTAAAAAATAAAAAAGAGGTGAGTGTGTGTTTCACCTTCATTTCTTTGGGTTTGTTTATCATCATATTGATCAGTTCTGAAGCCTTTTAGAGTTGTTTTTCCTCATAATGTTGTTATTATTGTATAAATTGTTCTCCTACTTCTGCTCCCTTTGCTCTGTACCAGTTCCTAAAGGTTCCTTAGTTTTCTCTGAAATTGTCCATTTCATAATTTCTTATGGCACAATAATATTACGTTTGTACATATAGTATATTTTATCTTTCCCAGTAGGAGGACACTCAGTTTGCAATTTTGGGGCTACCATGAAAAGAGTAATTAGAAATGTTTTTATATACACAAGTCCTTTTCTTCTTCTTTGGTTTCTTTGGGGTATACGCCTAATAATGGTTTTGCTGATTTAAGTTATGCACAGATAAATATAGTTTTCTTGCCAGGGTCAAAATTGTTTTTTAGAATGTCTGAACCAATCCACAACTCCTCCAACAGAACACTGGGGTATCAGTCTCTCCTATACTCCAGCTTACCTCTCAGGGAAATTGTGATGGTAAAATGAGCAGGAATATTTGGATGAAAAACATTGATGTAAATTTTTAAAAATTATATTTCTCCGTAGTCCAAATATTCTCAGAAAGGAAGAACAGACAGAAAAAGCTCAAGAGTTAAATCCACAGCTGAGTAATGGAACAGAGAAAAAGAACCCATGTGATCTTCAACGTGATCCTGCAGCTGAAAAAGAGGCCTGTAGCCCAGCCCAATCAGATGCCCCAGATTTCCCAGATCAGGTAAGCTTGACTGGCCCAGCTCTGTCTGCTTGTGTAAAGACATGGTTTTACCTCCCTTCTTGTGAAAGAAGTTTTTTTTTTAAACTCTGCCAATATTAGTCAAGTTACTTCTCAGAGCAAGAAGACAAACTCTGGGGCATTACAAAGGGACCAAATGAGCAGTGCTTCTTGGTATTACTTTTCAAAATTCGTATATTATATTTTAAATGCCAGGAAATCTAATGAAGGCTCAGAGTTTCTTGGAGATGATAGCACAAGGGTTATAGTTTTCAAATGCAGAAAGCTATAATTTAAAAACCTAGACTGGGGCAACCCAGGCCAATCCAGTTCAATAGCATTTTATTTATGTCACAAATGTATTTTACATTGTAACCTCTGCTTCTACCCCTGCCCCCTCCTCCCCCCCCAGTTTAGATTATGGCCAGTATTGGTGAACCTTTTAGAGATCATGTACCCAAACTGCAATTTCAAGCTGCCTGTGAGCCCCATGCTTTACCCTAGATAGCAGAGGGAGGAAGTGCTTGTATTGGACTGCTAGGCAGAGAAGTGGGGCATGCAAAAAATATCCTCAGGTCCAGTGTAGAGTGGGAATGGAGCAGCCCCCTGTGGCATACAGGGGCACGTGTGCCACATCTTTGACAACACAGATCTAGGTCCTCTAGGAAGTATTTAGTTCAAATAACCTGTATGGTGTTTATCAATAGGAGAGATAAGGAACAAAATGTTTCTTATTCCAAATGGTTGTAATTTACTGTTAGGAAGAAGTAATTAGAACTTAATTGTTTAAATAGGATCTCTATCCATTAAAAGGAAAAACTAGCCAAATCCCATCAGTGCAAATACCATTAACATTAAGGGTACTATAAACAGAAGTCATTTCCATTATGGAGACCCATTATAATGGTATGTTTTTTATCTCTAAGAAAACATATTGTAGAGATGTGGGGAGGCAGTACAAATCATACTACATATGAGTCAGAGGACCTGGGCTCCATTCCTAGATTGGCCACTTAGCTTAGGTCACCTAGGTGACCTAAGCAAGTCATTTAACCTCCAGGGCCTCGGTTTCTTCATCTCTGAAATGAAAGGGTTGGACTATATGGCTTTTGATGTCCTTTTTAGCTTACAATCTATATCCTGGGTAATATTTACAACAGATGCTTTCTCTGGTTCCTGGCTTGGCAACAGTCTCTGCTTATAATGAAATTACCTGATTGTGTATTAGTTGTACTTCAGCAGGTAGGAAAATTTATGTTAACAAATGCCTTAATTAGGCAGAGTAGATGACAATATTAATAAATAATTATAAGTCTTTTTCCTTGAAGGCAATGTGGAAATGTCCCTCCTAAGGATAATTGAGTACTGACTCTATAGAGAGATGACTGTGCTTGTAGTATTCTATTAATAACCAGAATCCTGGTTATTAATGGTATGGCATTTGTGGATGTGAAAACATTAATACGTTCTTGAGACTATCATGGATAACAGACAAAACTACTACGACAGACACAACTATCATAGTTAATAGACACAACTACTGATTCCCCCCCGAATGATAGTGGCAGTTACCTAATTGTCATACTTTTCTTTCCTTTTCATTTGTGAGAGCGGAACAAACCTATTAGAAGTAGAGTATAATTTTGCCAGCCTTGGTTATCGCTTTAGACTAAATGGTGACTCTGTCTTCAGTGACATGATGAAATGTATATGCTTCCCATTCAGTAGCCACAACAAACGCAAAACCAAATCAGTGTGTCAGAGCACCTTTGGTCGACCCATCATTGTCTCACTACTTTAAAGAACTTAAGTAAGAATTCTTTCCTAGGGAGAAAAATGTATAGTTTCAGTTGAACTAGTTTTCCCCTCACAGGGCTCAAGGAACAAACCAACCATAAAACATGTAAAAAGTCCAGAAGAAACCAGGGATCTGCAGCAGCAACTCTGGGAAGCAAGGAGGCAATGTGCAGTGAGTAGAATTCCTTCTTCTCTGTTTTTTATTTATAGCTTATTTATAATTAATTATAATTATACAGAACTTTACTTCTGAGAGGAATCGGAGAATCTCATTGTCAAGCCACTTAAGCTCTTTGAGGCAGTTTTCTTATCTGAAAGGGGCTAGTGATGGTAAAGGAGATTCAGATGTGATCATGCCTATAAAATGTTTTCCTGCTTCCTTTTCCCTTCCTTTCATTTTTCCTATCAACAAAAGTTATTGTTATTTATTATAACAATATATATTGCTTATTGGAAATTATATAATTTATCATTAGTTTGCTATTAATTATTATTAGCAGTGTTAACAACTACTAATATTTCAAATAGCATTTGCCATCTCTTCCTTTTCTTGATGACCTTTCCTTTAATAGGACTTCAAAAAACAGTTGGAAGCCATGGCTGTCCAGTGGCAACAGAAGCAAGTACAGATTAAAGAGAAAGAGAAAATGATTGCCGGTCTTAACCAACAGATTTCTTCCGGAAACCACAAGGTTTCCAAGTAAGTGCCTGACAGCTGCAGGTAAGCCTGGGCAATAAGGTTCCTTGCAGGACAGGATGTAGAAGAGAAAAGCCACGTCTGCCCCGTAGGTGGCGCTGTGACTCCACATGTTAGTAAGCCTGCTACCAGATCTGGGATCTCATCAAAGCAAAAATCATCACAGAATTTGCGCAGCCAGCTGGATGAGGAGCTCATAGTCACTGATCTCTCTATGCATCTGGCTTTTCATGTGTAGGGAAAGCATAGTGATAATAGCTTTATTTGTGGGAGCTAATTAGTTTTCAGTTCGTGGCTCTGTCTTATATGTGACTTGATCGTAGGTTGATTCTGTCAGTATACAGGGAGGCAGCTAGATGGCTCAGGGGCTAGAACACTGGGCCTGGAGTCATGAAGACCTGAGTTCAAACCCAGCCTCAGACACTTAATAGATATGTAATCCTCTGCAAGTCACTTAACTTCTGTTTGCCTTAATCCACTGGAGAAGGAAATGGCAAACCATTCCTGTATCCTCTTCAAGAGAACTCTATGGATAGAACTAGTGTGCAGTGATCCACAGGGTCACTAAGAGTTGGACAGGATGGAACAAATATAATGTGTTTCTCTTATTTGGATGCTTTCCTCACAGACATCATAAAGTCAGTTGAGCAACAAGTGCTTAGACCGATGAATAAATTTTTTTTTAAAAAGCAAATTCAGGAAGACCAGCTACTAATCATCTCTTTGTGCTTTCTGCTTTTGAGTTCATGCTACCCTCAACCTTTATTTTGCCAATATTTTTGGCCCCTGGCTAGCTAAAGCAGGCAAAATGAACTGTCCTTTCATCCTCACAACAGCTAGAAACAAACAAAACAATAAAGTTCACCAAAATTAATTGAATTATGGCACATGAAGTACCACACAATATCAAACTATGGACAATAATTTTCTTTAGTATTTGTGCTACCAAAGCGAGTACTGGACAATAATTTGAGAACTGTTGTCTTTTCTAGAGCTATGTCTGAGAGTACAGTAAAAGATTACAGTAAAAGATTAGAGCATAACTTTTAGAAAAATAACTTTTTATTGATGCTTTTTTGTAATTTAAACAAAATAACACCAGTTGAACAAAACCAAACCACACAGCAGTTGCATCCCAAAATGTATGCTATGTTCTGCCTACATACATAGTCCTCCATCTGTGTCAGGAAAAGAGAAAGATGCATTTTCTTATTTCTTCTCTGGATTAACATTGATTATCATAATTGTATATTGTTCAACTTTGTTTGACTGTTCTTTTCATTTATATCACAATAGTATCAATGTATATTGCTTTCCTGGTTCTGCCTACTTTGGTTGGTATTAATTCATGTATGTCTTCCCATGCTTTTCTGAATTCCTTATATTTTTTTGCTGCAGTTTTCTGTTACTTGATATATCATAGTTTCTTCAGCCATTCTCAAATAGAAGGGCACCCACCTTGTTCGTGGTTTTTTTCCCCACAAAAAAACACTGCCATGAACATTTGGTGTCTCATACTTTTTTTTTTTGGTGTCTCATACCTGCTATGGGTATATAGGAGCTATACATTAAAAGTTGTGAACAATATAGTGACTTTTCTTACTTGACTCCAAATCATTTTGCAAAAGACTTGAATTAATAAGTGGCTCGAGGAATAAGAGAGTTAGTGCAACATTTCCAACATTGATTGTTGCTGTTTTTTTGCATTTTTTAGGGCCAGACCTTTTATGCAAGATTTGTATTACTTCATATGGTATTGGAAGAAAACTTGGGGAAGGATATGAACTTTGAAGCTTTTCTCTCAATGTTTCATTATTTAACTTAAAATTTTTTCAATTATATATAGAAACAATTTTTGACAATTGTTTTCTGACATTTCATGGTCCAAATTCTCTCCTTCTCTCTTCCCCCCCGTCCCCAAGAGTGATAAATAGTCTGATATAATTTAGACCAGTGCTTTCATTTCATATTAATGTTAAGGGGGTTGTGAGAAGTAGAAGTTTCTCGTGGCTTTGTGCTCTTAAATAAAACGTTGACATCAGGTTTTTGTGTTTTGTGCATGTATATGGGTAGTGGTTTAGCCTCTGGTGTCAGAGATGCTATAAACCAAATCACTTAGATTTAAATGGGGAGATTTGCTGAACTTGGCAGAGCCCTCTGATGGTGGCAATAACCTAGTAAGATTCTTAGTATTGCTAATGGCCAGGATCCAGGGCTTGATCTTTTAGCTTGACTCCTTAGTTAAATCATAGAAATCTAGGAAGATCACTAAAGGAGTTTGGATAAGAGGTGACAAGAGCTTGAACTAGAGTGGTGGCCATGTAAATAGAATGAAGGGAATGTAGCCCTAGAGATGTTGTCGAGGTAGAATCAGCAGGGTTTGGCTAGGGTAAGGGAGAGGGATGAGTTGGGGACATTGCTTAGGCTATGATGAGAGACTGTGAGATCCTTCAACCAAAATAAGGAAGTTTGGAGAGAAGTGGGTTTGGGAGAAAGATAATGAGGTCTTCTTTGAACACAATGAGTTCTAGCTGTTTGCAGGATATCAAATTTGAAATGTCCAGTACGTAACTGGTGATGTGGGATTGGGGCCCAGGAGAAAGACAAGGGCTGCATCTGGAAATCTAAGGGAAACTCATTTCATAAGTCAGTCCATGGGATCTGGTGAGATCACTTATGTAGAGTATAGAGAGAGAAAAATGTCTAGGATGATGATAGGTTTTGAATCAAACAGTTAGTAAGTTTTTAATCACTTTGTATTTTTATGTTATATTCTTGCAAACAAACTTTGAAAAACTTGTCAGCATATCACTTGTCCAGATTCTTCAGCACGTTCATCCAAGGTTCAAATAAATATTTGATGGAATTGACTTTTATTTCAGTACCAGTGCCATGGGGCTATATTTTAACTTTTAATTAAAATTCTTACTTGCTTACAATACTGTTCCTTTCAGGTCCAACCTGATTTCCCTGGACCTTGACTAATTTACATGGTTTGATATAGTGTCTTCCTCCTGAGGGGCTTAATGTCCTCAATCTTCAGAGAAGCTTTGGAGTATCAGGAGATGCTATTTTCACTTTAGTAATGGACAAATTGAAGTCCAGAAAGGAAGGCAGTCGTTCTTTCTCAGTCCCTATAGGAATTATTTGTTGACTTAGGAACACAAGAGAAGATGCCACACTTTTCCACCTCCTTGGTCATAAGACATTTTTTCCTGGGCAGTTTTTAAAAAATAGAAGGGAAAAAACTAGTTTAAGAAGGGTTATTTCAGACAGGAACCATTTCCCTTTAAATTTCAAATTAAGAATGTTGTAGTCTCAAGTGGATGTACTTTATTCCTTCTTGATGAAAGACATAACTATTCCAACTTTGATAATGAATGATCATTGCTGTTTGGTGACATTATCTCTTATTTGCCTAGATTACAGCAGGAAATGCAGACTAAAGATTCTGAAATCAGGAAGCTGAAAGAGAAACTTGCTTCAGAAAGGTATATTTTATTACTTAACTTTTTGTTATGAATGATGATAAAATTCTTTGAAACTTCAGTCTGTCAAACACTTGTGATAGGACATTGATACATAGATAGATAAAATCATCATAAGAGAAGTGACTGAGCTTGGCCAGTGATAGACAGTCCGTATGCACATGTGCAGTGCGCTTTGCTGATGGCAGTCTCCACACGGATTTTGGAGGATGTGCAGACTTTCTGTAAATGGTCCTGTTCTTCTAGTGACAATGTCTGCTCAAAGTCCGTGTGGTAAGTGCATCAACTGAGCATGCTGCTTATGCTCACAAGATCTGGGCTCTCATTGGTCAATCCCATTACACTAGTTTATTGAGTCCCACACAGCAAAGGATTGTAAGAATTGGAACTCAATCCCAAGTCAAGTCCATTTGGTACTTTGATGCTTTCCAGAACTGGGAGTGAAAAGTGTTAATCTGATAGGTATATTTCTTCTAGAAAACTTTATTTTTTATTGTGTGTATGTGTAAACACATACAAATATACATACATACAAGTTATTTGTGTGTGTGTGTGTTTGTGTGTGTATAGATAGATATAGTATTTATGCTTCATTTTGGTATATATCTATGATTTCAACATATAGACTCTAGGTGAGGAAAGATTCTCTTACCAATGCAGCTCAGCGATTTCCAGGCAATTTATCACCTTGGAATTGGCTGGCAGTAAAGAGATGTTAAGTGACTTACCCAGGGTCTCACAACCAGTAAGTGATTATGGTAATACAATGAAGAATTTATTCCTCTAGCCTGTATGTACTGTATCCTGTTAAATAGTTCATATTTTATTCCAAAAACTTTACATCATGTTGTATTTTGATTTTCATTAAGAGAACCATCACTTTACTCCAAATATCTAGGAGTCCAAGTGTTTTATCGTAGGAAAGAATGGAAGGGTTTTTGAAAGCTTTGTCAAATAATATGTAAAATGTTTAGATTGTATGGTAAGTACATTAAAAGTCTCAGTTTCATATTTTGCAAAGGAAGAGGCTAGAGAATTATAAAGAACTAGAAAGAGAGGATAACTTCATTTGATTGCAACAGGTTCTTGACCATCTCATACATTAAAGGTTCCTCCTAAGACCAAGGAGATAAAATGATAGTCTTTTCATTTCAGGTCTTCATTAGAGACATGCTTGGTTTACCTGTTAAAGCTGGGCTTCCTCTAGGAAAGTCCAGTATAGTTAAATTTGCAGATATTCAGTCCCATTGAGTTCCTTCACATGCACATGTCCAAGCACGCGCGCGCACACGCACACACACACACACACACACACACACACACACACACAGAGTCTGAATAATATCACTGAAATAATCAGGCTAATCTTTTGTTGCTCTTGCTTTTGTCATTGAAAAGGAAAATATTTCTAGAAATCAGGTTTTGTAGGAGATCATTTGCTTTCTGGGGAAACAGCCTGTGAATTTAGTAAGATATTAGCTTTTTGAAAACAATTACCAAGATCCTGACAGTGAGTACCCAAGTCTAATTAATGGCTTTGCTGCTGTTCCACTCCAGATGGGGTCAGGAGAATGCAAGCACCACCACCTCTGAGAAGCCATCCCTTGGTTGGCATACTGACTGCATCAATGTTTCTAATGAAATAACAATACTGAAAACTATCCCTTCAGTCTATCACTAACTCTTAAGTATTTTCATATTTTAGATCTCAATGGGAAAGAGAGAAAAATAAACTAGAAGCCAAAGCAAAGAAGTGCCTGAGCAAGCTGAATGTTGAAGCCAATAGAGCTATAACAGCAGAGGTAAAAAAAGCATGGGAAATAAAGTTTTTAACTGAGCTTTGCTTATTGCCACACTAATAAGTTAAATAATGGCTGCCCTGTCCTTAATACAATTTTTAAAAAACCCACTTTGGGGCTATAACCCCAACTTATGGGTCTGGATAGTTTGCAGACTCTACCTTTTTAGTAAATGCTATTGAAGACATTCTACTTCACAAAAAATAAAATAAAAACTCCTGATAATGATATTCTTGATAAATGTCTTTCAAATTAATCCAAGTTCTTTCTCTGTCGTCACCTGATTCTCATTGTATTGCAACATATAAGAATACAGATAGAAACTAGGAATATTTCCATGTCAGGCAACTGGACAAAGCCTCCAGGGAAACTAGTTTCCTGCTGCTACATCTTCCAGAGTACAGTTTTCATTTTCAGACCCTAATGAGCAAAGCCTAGTACAGCTTGATCTTGCAGAGGGGCCACTAATGAGAATAGAGTTTTCTTAAAGGAAACACATCACAGTTATCACAAAACTTCAGAGTTGGAGAGAACCTCAGTCTGTCAATTCAGTCCTTATTTAGAAAGATACTCTTTACTCAAAATACCCAATGAGTCTTCTACTTGAAGAACTCCAATAAGAATTACTTGCCACCTCCCAAGGTAGCACATTTTCCTTTAGGATAGTTCTGGTAGGAAGTTTTATTTCTCTCACATCAAATCTAAGGTTGCCTTTTTGCAATGTATATCTGTATTGTTCATGGTTATGATTTCTGGAGCCAGACAGAACAGATCTAATTCCTATCCCGGATGACAGCACCTTCATTACTTAAAACAATTGTCATGCCCCTCTTCTAAGACTTCTCTAGGTGAAATATCCCCCCTTCCTTGGACAAGTTTTTATTAAATTATTTTTGTTATAATTTACCTCCTTTGTAACTTCTAGTCCTCAGTAGTTGATAGCACTGAATATTTAGAGTACAGAAAAGTTAAATCACTCTTCTAGGATCCCATAACTAGTATTTACTATGTTTTATCAGAGGCAGAATTTGAACTCTAGAACCTCCTTGACTTTGAAGCCCACTCTCCATACATCATACCCTGTTGCCTCTACCATACTTGATATTCAGTAAAATTGTAATCATCAGAGTATGGCATGGAATTGATTATATTCTTTAAACTCCATCATGGACAAGTTTGTTCATGTCAGGTGTGCACAATGGACAAGAAACTAAGGTTTTATTAATGTTTTAAGAGTTGTGATATTAAGAGTATTAGAAGCAAAGGTAGAAAAATCACTAAAACTGCACTCCAAGTGAATTGTGTGTGTGTGAAGGGAACCCTTTCCTGGCATCATGCATTGGGGTCCTACCTGTGTCTCTGCACTGCTAAAGCTACAGGGATGGACAATGACTTAGGTACTTGACCCGGAAATGATTGAGAAATTGA
This sequence comes from Monodelphis domestica, assembly GCF_027887165.1. Classification (NCBI taxonomy): domain Eukaryota; kingdom Metazoa; phylum Chordata; class Mammalia; order Didelphimorphia; family Didelphidae; genus Monodelphis; species Monodelphis domestica. The sequence continues at coordinate 69,059,033 of NC_077230.1, forward strand.
TCCAGGTGTAAAGGGAGATCCAGGAAGTGGGCTCTCCCTGTTCTATTGAGTGTGTGGCTAAAAGGAAGGGGGCTAAGGGGCATTCGAGATATGAAAGGCTATCTTCAGATTCTTCCCTTTGAACTTCAAAATTTTTAGGTGTGCTTCCTTCAGAGTCGCAGAGATTTTGGCCTCCATCAGCTGGAACAGACTGAGAGGGAGTGCCTGCTTCAGCTTATCCGTGTGAAAAACATGGCAACAAGGTAACCCTTTCCCTCCTTCAGGGCATCTTAACTCCAGACAATGTCAACAAAATGAATGTATATATAAAATACATATTCATATATAGTATATAAGTGTACATAGCTACATAAATATACAAATACACACATATGTAATTTTTTTATGTAGATACGAGTGGAGTGAGGAAGTGATTTTTGCCAGCAAGTCATTTAATCACTTTCTTGTCGGTTCTAATGTCTCTGTTGGAGTGTTGAGAAGTCCGCTGGTGTGTAATAATAGCTGACGGCCAAGAACAATAAGTATGGACAGAGAAACAGCAGGGTCTCCCTTAGAAGGACCAGTGAAATAAATCAAGAGCCTGCAATAGAGGCTCTAGATGTACATGCCTACTAAACATTTTCAGAACAGAATGCATGCTAATTGGAAAACTTTCTTCTAAAGATTATTACTTTTAAGGTCTGTGCTTGAAAGCCTGCTGACTCCCTTCTTGTCATTAAGAGGGTAACACTCATACCTAAGGTCACATTTGGAAGTCTGGTCCACCCTGGGCTATGATGATAGATTCATCCTTGGTGGTTAGGAAATAGTTTAATCCCTTCATGGGGAATCTCTAAAGTTGAGACAGGGTGGAAAGAAAAAACTATTGAAATTGAGATCATGTTGGGTTCCATTAAGTGGATGCTCTTATTAATGACTTATTGCTCAAAGAGGTAGCCAGGCTCCTTCCCTTGCCTCCTGGAAGCTGGGTGGTACTGAAGGAGAACTGTTATATAAAGAGTTCCATAGTGCCTTTTGAAGAATAAGAAGAGAGCTCTCTCCAAGGCTACTTTTACATCTGTGAGAGGAAGTGATAGATTTGAATTGTCTACTGCTTTAATACTTGTGGGCTCTAGGCTGAGCACTGAAAGTGGACTATAACCAGTTAGTCATATCATCCATCAGTCAGGAATCCACCCATTCATTCCTTAGCAAGGACATTTCTCCCTGTAGCAGTCCCTGCCTTCCCTCTCCCCAGTGATGGAATAGTAATGGGTAGAAAAGTATCTAGGACCATTTACCCTAAAGGAATTCTTTGACTGAATTAAACAATACAAAACATCACACCTTGGATCCCTGGAAGCATATTAGTTTTGCTCTAGTAAAAGCCTCCATATTTTACATTCTTAAAATGTAGCAAAACTTTCCGAGCAACTTTTTGTCCACTCGAAAAGGGATTTTAGGCTGGTGTTTTCATTGTTGGTTTGCATTTATTATTGTGGACCATTTCATCTGAGATCCCAGAATGAAGTGTTTTAAATCTGTGAAAGTGTTGGCAGTCTGAACAAATGTGCCTCTGAGTCCTGCATTCTCAGCTACATATTATCATTATAATGTCTCAGACTTCAATAGTGATATTTTCACCTAAGAACATATAGACAGTTTTAGGGAAACTTAAATGGTATTTGAAATGAGGCTGGTTTATCATGTATCACTTGTTTTCTGTACCAGAGATCCAGAATCACTTCAGCTAAAAGCAGCTGTAGAAAGTTGGGAAACCATTGTGACAGACGTCAGAAACAAAATTGCATTTAGCAAGGTAAGGATATTTTTGGAAAAACTGTGTAACTCATATTTGATGGTCTTAAAGTAAAATTTGGTTTCTTTAGAAATGGTTATAGAATATATACAAGTAAAATTTTGCATTGTATTTATTAAATCATTTCACTTAATGGATAAGTGAGGGGGGGGTTGGACTTAGAATTGATCTATGGAAGACATGCCATACTCACATTCAATCTCTCTTAAATTTTCATTTTTTTCCTTATCTTCTGGGAAATGATGAAATAACATGCTGTGCTTTACATCTAGTTCCATAGAATTTAAAATCTTAACTCCAAAAAAATAAATAAATAAACTAGAAATAAACAACTGACTTGGCTTTTAGTATTACTATGAATGGGGAGAAAAATAAAGTGAAAGCAAGTAAGCTTATTAGTTTCCATTTCTTCAGTCAGTTCATTCTGCATCATGGATGATCAAAATGTATTTTCATGAAAAAGGTAAATGCATCTAGAAATTTATAATAATTCATAGAACATCTTGGTTATTTTGTTTGAAGAACTGACTTAGAAGTGCTGAGTTTGTCAAGCTTTTCCTGTTGTACCTTCCCTCATCTTTCCCCCCCCGCCCCCCATCTATGATCTGTCAATCCCACTCCATCCTGGGAATGAACAACATCATCATTTAATATATCCCATTTATTCTCCAAACATGCTTTCTTTCAGGTTCACCATCCTCATACCTATAATATTGGTAGGAAAATAGTTTTCATTACTACTTGGCTTTTTTGTACTGTGAACTTGTGAGGTGCAGGTTCTTTGTAAATCCAAATGTGCTATATAAATTTATGTGAGTTGTTTGTTCGATGGGACAGAAGCAATAATGTAATGTTTTCTTTTAAAAGACCACATTTTCCCAACATGAGGAATAATATAATACAGAATAAACAGAGATATCAGCAAAGTCACCAAGAAAGGAAAACTATGTTAAACTTCAGGTTTTGGAGTCACATTTAAGAATTCATGCCTTAGCAGAGAGTGACTGAGAGCCATTGATTCGAACATAATATTGGTAGAGATGTTTAAATTAATATTAATTTTTCCCTCCACTAACAGAAGGCAATTTTTAAAGTAGACTGTCACACTTTACATAATATTTATAGTCTTATTCTACTTTTAAGAATGTAAACTAACTCAAAATTAATTTCAAACCCTGTTTTTTCAGAATAGATTATCCTCTGAACTATGTTTTTCTTCTTTCTCCAGACACAGTATAATGAACAAATTGCTCTGGTGAAGAATGGTTTTCCTCTAAACTGCTTGCCTCTGGTACAGATTCCTCCACCACCACCCAGTCCTGATATATTGGTAAAAAAATATTGGGTTTTTCAGTCATCTTCATCTTGATAAAGCATGTAATGCCATAATATGGCAGTGCTATAAAATGCAGACTTTGTGTACTCCAGAACTGAAGATGCACATGTTGTGAATTCTAGGGAGAAATATATCCACACACATCAGGGGATGGTAAAGAGTCTCTATTTACACTTAAAGATAGTAAACTTATGCTACTAAACTATCATAATGCATTAGGTTATATCTGTATAAAATATCTTCATCATTTAGAGAATCTGAAAAAATTTAATTAAACATTGCTGCTTACCCGACACCCCCCCTCCACACACCCCCCGCCCCTCCCCGTCGTACCCAATTTTCTACCTCTTATTGTTGGAATTCCAGTCAGATCATTGCTACTAGAAAGGATTGACAAATTGATTGTCTTTTGGTTCCACTCACAATTCCTGAGATTCTCTAAATTGCAACTTCTTTTCCTGTTCTTCATATGTGTTTCCTTCCATTAGCATATGGGTTCCTTAAAGTAGAAATGCAAAAGTGTCTGACTTTTGCATTTGTAACCCAAGTGCCTATCATAATGGATAGCATATAGCAGGCACTTAATAAATCCTTTTTTAAAAAATTATTTATTCACTCATTCTCAGTCAACTTCTCTTATACATCTACCTTTAGGAGACACTTCTAGATTTTTTGTATTCCTTATTTGTCAAATACCTCCCACTTCAATGCTAGGTTGGATTTTAGCTTATACCCCAGACTATTCTATATTTCTATATTCCTTAACTCTTTAACATTACTACCCCTCTAATCAAGACTTTCCCATCCTTTTACCACTTGCCCGTCTAGTCTTATTTTCTGTTAGCTGACATTGTCAGTTAAAGTCCTTATTGACAAGTGTTTTTCACTTTTTAATATTACTATAATAGATCATGATTTCAGAGGTGAGTCATCCCTCACCAAAACTGATTTCAGATCCTCTACAACATAGAAGATGGCCTTGGAGAGCTGCCACGGCCAAACAGGCCATCTCCCTGTGTCCATGACACTCTAAACTTAGCAAAGCTGGGTTCCCAGACAGCATTCATGGCTCGGTGGGATCTACCATAGCTCAGGCTACTGTGGCAAATTCCATGAAGACTCAGCCATGAACCTCTCTTTTAAGCAGTGCCTCCTTACTAATGTTGGAGTTGGGTTAGTCTGGTACAGCCTTCTGTCCTGTTTAGAATTGTATTAAATTGGGGGCAGCCAGGTGACTCAGGCCTGGACATAGGAGGTCCTGGGTTCAAATCTGGATTCAGATATATCCTAGCTGTGCGACCCTAGGCAAGTAAGTCACTTAAACCCATTTCTTGGCTCTTCGCACTCTTTCTGCCCTGGAACCAATATATAGTATTGATTCTAAGATGGAAGGTAAGAGTTTTTGTTTTTGTTTTTATTATAAAAGTATAGTAGAAGGAGCCAGGAGCTTGGAGTTGGAAGATTTTGGTTCAGGTTTTTATTCTATTACAAATTTACTATGTGAATTACAAAGGCCTTAATTAGCCTCATTCTTACTATTTATAAAATAATGAAAAGCGTACTGGCTGTATCTACATTGCAGGGCTACAGTAAAGATCAGATGAGTTAATTTGTTTGGAAAATGCTTTGTAAGCTATAAAGCACTATACCGACATAAAGAGTGTTGCTATTATGGAGAGGCAGTGGGATGTAGGGGAGAGAGGATACCCTTTGGAATCAAAAAGACCTGCCTCCTCTGACTAACTGCCATACACCTGGAACTATATTACTGCAAATAAATTGGTTAACTTCATAGTGTTGTAGGTAGGCCTTCAAGAGTTTACATTACTGACAGGTTGCTGACCTGCATTGATGGAGGGAGGTTCCGCAACAGGAGTTCCCTACACTAAAATCACAAGCCTGTCCCGCCCAGCTTCCCCATATCTATCTTACATACATAATATGGTTTGTTGTATTTTTGTTGCAAATTGAGGAATAATAAATAATGCCCAGACTGTAGACTGTAATACACTTGGGAAGTCTGTTAACATTGCTGTTAACAGCAAGCAATCCAAGGCTAGTTTTCAGCTAGATGTGTTGGCTAATCATTGCCCAAACTCACTGTTTTTATTTTTGTTTTTCTTATACACCATTTAATATTTAGGGGTTTGAATAACAGTAACTTAGTCATCTAGTCTAATTTCATGTAATACTGGAATTCCTTCTGTAAGTCATCTAGTCTCAAACATCCCCAAAGCCTGAGTGTTTCTTCTACTTCCTTTTTAGGCCCCTTCTTTGTTACTACAGTAGGGTCAGTCTCAAGACCTTAAGCCAGCAACTGTTGGCAAAGGAATTAGTTTTTTATCCTAGAAGTCTATTTAGCCTCTGAGAAGACCAGAGAAATCAGTGAGCATTCTTCATTCAAAGTCACTGCAGGAAAGCTTCAGAAGCATTCTTCCCATGCTTTACCTTTCCCACCTTCCCATTCTAACTGTGAAAGGCCAATAGGTACTGGAGATCTCGCATGTGTTTGTGACTTCTCCCTAACACACACGAGAAAAATGGGTACCTTTTAATAGACTTGGCATTCAGCTATGAAATGAAGGAGGTGGACCAGGCTATCTCTAAGATCTCTTCTAGTTCTAAAATTCTGTGATTCAATGGATGCTTCAGACTTATTGAAAATATCCTGTTGGTATCCTGAGATGTAATCAGGGTTTCCTTTTCAAAGAAAGACTATTAGAGCTGAAGACATCTTAGAAATTTAATCCAATACGCTCATGCGCACACATGCACTCGTGCACACACACACACATACACACACACACACACACACACACACACAGAGCTTTTACAGATGTTTTGGTATTCTCAAGTTCCTGACAGTGCCTAGTAACTAGTACATAGTAGGTATTTAATATTCTAATCTGCCTTTTCATTTCTTATACAAACACATTTTATTTCTGATGTGCTGCATGTTTTGTATCTATCAAGCAGATTTACTCCAAAATATAGTTCACTTTTCTCCCCACCACCACCCTGTCTCTCACTATCCCTCTCTCTCTTCCCCTCCCTCCCTCTCTCTCTCTCATTGCAGATGCAGCATTTCTTGGGAAAACACATCATGAAAGAAAATCCCTTGAGAGGGATCCCCAATTCTCCTCAGTTTGCTTCATCATATCCTGGAGTTGGTTCTACCACTAACCAGACTAGACCACCTTTGGTAAATGAAGTTTTTTATTTAATAGATATATAGGAAATTTTCTTTTTTATAGCAGAGGTAAGCTCTGGGGAAATCCTTTAGAGTGGTTGCTATTGTGGTCTTTTTAGGACTTATGTTTTGTTTCCTCTTCCATTTTCTTCAACTGTTAGGAAATGGAGGAATAAGGGTTGCACTAGAGAACAAAATCATTTGTTATTTTCTTTTTTTTAATCATTTATTTATTTTTAAAACCCTTACCTTCTGTCTTGGAGTCAATACTGTGTATTGGCTACAGGACAGAAGAGTGTTAAGGATTAGGCAGTGGGGCTTAAGTGACTTGCCCAGGGTCACACAGCTGGGAAGTGTCTGAGGCCAGATTTGAACCTAGGACCTCCCATCTTTAGGCCTGACTCTCAATCCACTGAGCCACCTAGTTGCCCCAACATTTGTTATTTTCATCAAATGATTTCACCCAATTCCAAAAGACAATTGAAAAATTAAATCATGGAGTCTCAGAGTGTGAAGGGACTCCAGAGATCATCTGATCCAGGAGTCCTTAAGCTTTTCTTGTGCTGTGGACCTCTTTGACAAAGGAAAATAATTATATTGAAATAAAGATAATTTTTTCCCCTTCCTAGTTACTAGATCCTTTTAAATATATCCACAGACCTCAGGTTATGAATTCCTGTTCTAGTCCAACCTGTCCTAATTCCAGATTAAAATTCATTCTGAAGCATTTCCTGACAATTGGTCCTTCAGCTCCACCCTCTGATTTAAGCCTTCCAGAAATGGAGATCTCATTATCATTTGAGGGACCCAATTCTGCATTTTTAAAAATAACTATTTATCAGGAAATGATTTTTTGATGTTAAGTTGACATCTCACTATTTTTTGTTCCCTTAGCTCGATGTTCATCTCCCATTCCTACACCTTTGCACATGTTTTCTCCTGTCCATGTGCATTCTCTACCTCTGCATCTTAGAGTCCTTAACTTTCTTCAGATTTCTATAACTGGTGGTACTCCCCCCAATAGCCCAACCAAATGTAAGATTTTCAAGGCCAAGAACTATTTTTGTTTGTACTCCCAGCCCTTGGCATAGAGTTTTCCTCATATATACGTATTTAAGTATGTTAGAAATGTTTGTTGTAGTGAATTAGAAGATTTTCTATGCCAATGACAATATCATCTTTTTAGGTGACAGGTATGGCCCAACCTACACAAGTGCCAATTTTGGAAACCAGAATTTCTGAGACAGTCATGGGAAATGAACGCATCAAGATCAGCTGGGAGAGGATTATGGATAAGCTAAAAACTGCCTTTCCAGAATATAGCAGGTAGTATAGACACAAATCATACTAATTGCTGTTAAATGTTGGTTTACTTTGGTGACATATTTTAAAATAAATTTCTTTTGCTATTGGAGAAGCCTATCCTTTTATTTACCAAATATTAAGAAGGAAAGAATATTTTTAAAAAGCTCTTATTAAGTATCTACTGTGTGCTAGGCACCATGTCAAGAGCTTTACAAATCTTATCTCCTTATAACCTTGGGAAGTAGGTGCTATTATTTTCCCCATTTCAAAACAGTCAAGGAAACTTAGACAGACAAAGGGCAAGTGACTTTCCTAGGGTCATACATCTTGTAAGTGTCTGAAGTCAGATTTGAGTTCAGGTCTTTCTGGGTCCAGGACCAGTACTTTCTGACCTGCCTCCTAGCTTGCTTCCCCTAGAGAAGAAAAGAGTCTGAGAAGAAACTCGTAGAAGAGAAACAGCATGACCTCATGGACAAAAAGGTTCTGTCCTGAGAGGAACAGAGGCCTGGGCTTAAGACATCAATTGTTCTTTGAATGTTTGATAGAATTCACTTGTGAATCCATCAGGCCCTTGGGATTTTTGTTTTTGAGAGTTCTTTGGTTTGTTCAGTTTCTTTTTCTTATATGGGATTATTTAAGTATTTTATTTCTTCTTCTGTTATTCTTTACAAATTATTATTTTTATTACATTATGATCTGAAAAGGTTGCATTTATTATTTCTGTTCTTTTGCACTTGTTTGCCATGTTTTTATGCCCTAGTACATGGTCAATCTTTGTGAATATACCATGTGCTGCTGAAAGAAGGTGTATTCCTTTTTTGTCCCTATTTATTTTTTTCCCTCATATCTATTAACTAATTCTTCTAAGATTTCATTCATATCTCTTACCTCTTTCTTATTTATTTTTGGTTTGATTTATCTATATCTGATAAAGGAAGGTTCAGGTCTCCCATTAGTATAGTTTTTCTATCTATTTCATCCTTGAGCTCCACTAGTTTCTCCTTTAGAAATTTGGATGCTATGCTATTTGGTACAGGTTGAGTACTGATATTTCCTCATTGTCTATACTGTCTTTTATCAGGATGTAATTGCCTTCCCCATCTCTTTTAACTATATCTATTTTTACTTTTGCTTTGTCAGATATCATGATTGCAACTCCTGACTTCTTTTTCTCAGTTGATGCCCAATAGATTTTGCTCCAGCCTCTTACCTTTATACCCTGTGTGTGTCTACCTGCCTTATGTGTGTTTCTTGTAGACAACATATGGTAGGATTTTGATTTCTAATCCACTCTGCTATTTGTTTCTGTTTTATGGGTTAGTTCATCTCATCGACATTCAGAGTTATGATTACCACCTGTGTATTGCCCTGTGTATTTTGATTTCCTATCCTAGTCCTGCCCTTTCTTCTTTCACTTTTTCCTTCTATACCAATGTTTTACTTTTAATCAATTCCCCTAATCCCTACCCTTGTTTTACTTTCCTTCCCACCCACTCCCTTCTTATTCCCCTCTTATTTTTCTTTAGTGTCTATTAAATCCCCTTCCCCCTCTCTTTCCCTCACTTTTGGTATTCCTTGCCCCATTCCCCCCTTTGGTTTTTCTCTCTGAACTTCTACATAGGGTATAGAATTTGATACTCCAGTGGATCCAGGTGCTCTTTCCTCTCAGAGCTGATTCCACTGAGAGTAAGGTTTAAGTATTACCTATTAGCACTCTCTTCTTTATAAGAAGTATTTTATATATATGAATACTATTATATGGTATTCTTCCCCTCCCCCTCCCATGCACCTCTTTTAGGTGGTATCATTTATCCTATTTTTCTTATTCCTTCAAGTTTCTCTTGATGCAATCTTTTATTCCCCCCCTTTTTTTTACATATCATCTTAAACCACTTAGTACCCCAACCTCTACCAATTTTGCAATTGGAATATGAACCCCAGAACTATTCCTAGCCCCCCACTCTCCTCCTGTTATGTGCTGACATAGGCAGGATATAAATTTTGTGTAGCCGCACCTCCTGCTCTCTCTTTCTGTGATCCCATTTGGTGGAGGTGGTATGAGGTGAGTGGTAGGAGAATCAACTCATGTGACCTTATCTTTTGTTAGATAATTACCTTTTTATTCCTTTACTTCAAGTGATTATATTAATAAAGTTTAAAAAATATAATACTTGGAGTATTGGACATTGATTTAAATCCTACGACTGAGAAATTCTTCTAACTACCATGATGCTGAATATAATTTTTCCTTATAGAGAATATAAACAATTTGACCTTACTGAATCCCTTAAAAACCGTTTTTTCCCCTTTCTTGTTTACCTTTTCATGTTTCTCTTGAGTTTGATATTCAAACATCTGTTTAGTTCTCATCTTTTCTTTACAAAGACTTGGAAATCTTCTATTTTGTTAAATGCCTATGCTTTCCCATGGAAGTATATAGTCAGTTTTGTTGGGTAGGTGATCCTTGGTTGTAGACCCAATTCTCTTGCCTTTCTGAATATCATATTCAAGCCTTGAGGTCCTTTAGTGTGGAGGCTGCCAGATCCTGCATAATCCTGACTGGTGCCCCTTGGTATCTGAATTGTCTCTTTCTGGCTTCTTATAGTATTTTCTCATTAGCTTGGAAGCTCTTGAATTTGGCAATTATATTCTTGGGGGTTGTCTTTTGAGGATTTAATGTAGAGGATGATCTATGGACTCTTTCAATGTCTATTTTGCCCTCTTGTTCAAGAATATCAGGGCAGTTTTCTTGGGTAATTTCTTGTAGTATGATATCAAAGATTCTGTTTATTTTTAGGTTTTCAGGTAGACCTATGTTTCTCTCTCTTCTGGACACTGAATGTGAAGGCTGTGAGATGTTTTCATGTCAAGATTAGAGGGCACATACTTACAGGATGATAAGAATCCTTGGAACTCATTCTTTTTGATCTCTTTCAGGAAGGAACTCACAGACCTCTTAAGAAAACTAAAGGATGCCAATGGTAGATCCTTGATTGGGCTGACATTTGATGAAATAGTTCGCAGAGTGTCCCAAATGGTTGAACCTAAAAGATCTCAGGTAAGAAGCTCATGGCCCTATGCGACCTCCAAGAATATTAATAGATTTAATCACATTGACTTCAGAAACTCAGGAAATCAATCATTTTTCCTAGAAGTTTTGGGCTATTCATTAATAGTTTTTAAAAAATTAACTAGTTTAGCATTATTCTTGATACAGTGATTGTGGCAACTGGGCATCGTGAAAAACCAAACCAGCTGATCCTCAGTTAAATTTACATTATCTTAAAGGAAAATAAAATTACTGGTTTTCTAGAAAAACTCATTTTATATAGAATATGAAGATTCAAATTCCATGTTTTTCCTGTTTTCTTTACTATTTTTTGAAATTTGTCACTGAAGATACAAAAAGAACCCCTATGTTGTGGCTGAATTTATCAGGAATCTATGGGCCAAAATAAAAATACTTTCTCTCTTAATCTTCTGCATGCCATAGGGCCAATATACCTCAAGAAATTCTAAATGTTTTTGGATCTTAGACACAGAATATTCATAATGATATTTTAATTTTCAGAATCAAGTACAAGGAGTACAGAGCGCTGATTCTATTCCTTCTAGCCACCCTCAGTCTAAACCCAACATTGATCAACCTCCACGCCCTGCCTGGAGACCACTCAATCCACAAGTCCCTGTGGCATGGGAAGGGACCAAAAATTTGGTAACTCAGTTCAATTCCACAAATTTTTATTTAAGTACCTACACTGTGTTAGACACTGGGAATACAAGACTGTTCCTAATTTCTAGGGGCATAAAGTTTAACAGTGGGAGAGTAGTTTAAAAATATACAGAACTAATTTTAAAACAAGGCAGGATGTCATAAGCTTAAAGAAGACATTCAGATAAGGTGTTATGTGAAATGTCAGGTGAGAAAGACCACTTTAAGCTAGGGGAAGAAGCAAAGACTTCATGGGGGAATGTTATATATAATTTGAACTTTGAAGGAAGGGAGGCTAGGAAGAGAGTCCACTTAAAGCATGGCAGTCAGGGAAATGGGGGCTGGGGAAAGAAAGGCCAGTGGTAGGAGCAAAGGCTTGGAAATAGGAGAAGGCAAGATAAGGAAAGAGGGATGATGATAAGTCCCACTAAGTCAGAATATAGACTAGTGTGAGATGAGACTAGAAAAGTAAGAAAGAAATTATCCTAGGCTTTGAATGCTAGGACAAAGAGTTTATATATGATTTAGTTAGTAAGTTTGCTTTTTTAAATAGAGGAGTAATGTGGCTAGGGAATTGGAGCAAAAAGATTACAGAGTCATCCATGTGAAAAGTGGACTGATGTGAAGAGAGAGAGTAGTCTTGAAGCCATTATACTTGCCAAGTGAGAGGTATTGAAGGCTTTAACCGGAGTGGTAGCATTGGGAATAGATTGAGTGTGTATGGATGAAAGATAAATTTCAGAGGCAGATTGATAGGATTTGGCACCTGATTGGATTTCAGGATGAGGAATATGAAAGAGTCTAAGATTATTTCACATGTAATTGATATGAAGATATTGGGGCAGTTAATAAAAATGTGTTAATAAATGGGGGAAAAGGATGAAATAAGTTTGACATGTGAATTTGAGATCCTGAAGAGGCATCCAGGGAGAGAAATTCAGCAATTATAAACAGGACTATGCCTGACTTAGTTTGTGATTAATAAATAATTGTTGATTGATTTAATTGATTGACTTATAAAGTAAGAATAAAGTTTGGGGATAGAGATTAAAATTTGGAAGTTGTCCTTATAGAAGTGATTGTTAAAGAATTGATAATGGACATGGTATCTGAGAAACAGAATTTAGGGAGAGAAAAGATGTGGTCCGAGGATTAAATCTTGGGGGTCACCAGTGGGCAAGGTTATAAGAAAATGAAGAGTCCATAAAGAAGACAAAAAATTTGGTTGAAGAGGTTGGAGGAGAAACTTTCTAGTCCAATGCCATGGAAATTAAGAGATAAAAGTGTGACTTATAGAGAATGGTCAGTAGTGTTAGATACAAGGGATCAAAGAGAATGAGTCCTGAAAAATGGCCAAGAATTTTGTTAAAATGAAGGTCATTCTTGATCTTGGAGAGTAATTTCATTAGAGTTAGAGATGGGAAACTAGATCATAAGGGGCTGGGGAGAGAGCAGGTAGAGAATGAGTTGAGATAAGGAATATAGAATATTCTAAAAGTTTGTTTTCAGAAGAGAACAAAACTAAGAGAGAAGTAAGTCAAGGACAAAAATAGCTTCAGTAGAAAGGATAAGTATGTTTGTAGGCCAGTGGGAAGGAAGGATCAGCAGAAAAGTTGAAGATATATGGGAAATAGGGATTGAATAATAGAGTAGGATCCTCAGAAAAAAAGAAGAGGAATTAGTATCTAGAACCACTGATTCTGTACACATTGGCCTAGGTGGTATAGCATAACAAAGTTAAGACATACTGGCATGCATTTCATGTAGGGTGATGAAGAGGAGCCTTGTGTGATCTGCCATGATAATCTCACTCCAGAAAACCTATCTGTGCTGGCTTGTGCTCATAAATTTCATCCTCAGGTAAGTTGTTTTAATTTTCCAGTTTGCTATTTTGGTACCTGGTAGGCTGCCATCAGCTCTCTAGTTTGCAGTATACCACAAAGGAAAACCAAATGCATATATATATATATATATATATATATATATATATATATATATATATATACACACACACACACACACACATACACAGACAGAAGTACATATAGGTATGTGTTTGTGTGTCTTTTTGAGGTTTGTCCTCTTTGATTACATTGGCCTTTCTGCAGCATTTGATGCTGTTGGCCATCCTCTTCTTGATACTCTCATTCTTTGGTTTTCATGGCACTGTTTTCTTGTGCTTCCCCTGCCCCCCTGACAGCTCTTTCTCCATCTCTTTCACTAGCTCTTTGTGCTTTTCCTTATTAAAAGTGAGAATTTAGAGAACTGTTAGAATTGTGTCAACTAGACTGACTCCATATCTTGTAAAATTGACTCTGCTTTGAGACCAAAGTTTTGGTTTCCCTTAAATTCCACCTTCTTGCTAATTGTGAGAATTGAGTGACATCCTGTTTCATACCTGGGAAAATCTACCTGCTTGTTTTCTTCTCTCCCAACTCTTGACCTAATTTTTCTTCCAGTTATAAATCATATTACCTAATCTTGTATCCTAGATTATATCCTGTTAATTATTTTCTCTAAGTGCATAAAAATCTATCTCCTTTTGTATTTGGTGTCCAGTGTGAAGCTGAGAGGCCTGGTCCCGATTTGTTAGGCAGTTGACACACATTGCTTAATAAATCAATATGCTTGGAAGCTCAGATTTTTGGTTCCTAAGTTACTTCAGATTTTGCTCTTCACAGTATCTCATTGACTTTGACTCTTATCTCTTCTCCTCTCTGTAATTTCACCCATTTTTCTGGCTCCAATTATCACTTCCACAAGGATGACTTAAACCAATACTCAGACAGAAGTCCTGAGACAAATTTAGCTTGCTATAATGTAAAAATTGTGACAGTGATTTAAGAAAGAGGGGGAAATGTGGCAACAAAACATGAATAAAAAGTAAAAAGCTTCCTAAAAATTAGAGCTGTCCAACAATGGAATGCAACGTTTTTGGAGGTCATGAGTTCTCCAATACTAGAGGTCTTAAAGAAGATTCTGGAAAATTATGTGAAGAGATGAAATAAAGAAGATTCTCACTTTAAGAAGGGGTTGGATTAGATAATCTTTGAGATCTTTTCCAAGTCTGAGATGTTATGATTCTTAGTGGACAGACACGCCATTCATTCAGGGCACAGCAATGACTCTTAGGTCATTTTCTTGTCCTTTTATGCCATCCTTGCGGCAGGATTGTGAACACTAGGGGACCATTCCATTCAGCACCATCAGCTGATATATCATTTCCTCATATAATTACATTAAGTTCTGCACAAGACTACTCCAGTCACCTTGGGTTCTCTATGACAAGTTCTATTCACCATGCTCCATTACACAAGAAACTGGATTTTGCATGGCTCCTAAAATACGAGTGGCTAGAGACTTGACTAGTTCCCCTAAATCATCTTACGGATGTAGAAAGATAGTCATTAGAGTAGCAGAGATTTATACAGAGCTTTGCAAAATACTCAGCCTACATCATCTTTTTAACCTTCCTGTGCTGTAAGAGCTACTCTTGTTTCCTTGTTACAGATGAGGAAACTGAGCTATAGAGAGGTTAACTAGCTTACTTAAGTAAGTATCTGAGGTGGTAGTCAAGCCCAGGTCTCCTGATTCTCGCACATTCTTTCTATCAAACCAAACTTCGTCTTCTCAGAATGCTTTTGATTATTCCTCCTTATCCATTAATGTCTCTGATCTCCATTGCCTGCATATACTATGCCATGTGCTATTACTCACAAATCTTTCTAATGATTGTATCCTACTTGCATTGTTCTGAGGCACCAGCTGTCAAGCATTCTCTTCATATTCTCGTATGCTTTACTCTGAAGAAAAACTAATACTGCAATGAAGACAGCTCCAGGAGTAAGAGTCAGAGTGGGCAGGCCCCTGCAAGTATGGTGAAGCAACATTTCAGTGGCAGAAGTTGGGATGTAAATATTCTATATCATTCTTTAGCCAGAGGATCACATCCCCAGCTTAATGATGGCCTCCTATGATTACAGAACACAAGAGCAGCTGAGCATGGTATCTGTGCTGCTTATATTTGCCGTTGAAGATGTTCAGAACCTGAGTGTTTGATGTTAGAAAAACATGAGGCAGGCAGGCAGGCCTTTTGTGGATTCTTGGCATTTATATAGATTAATCTAACTCTTAGCCCTGTTGCTATACAAGCACTATTGCTAATACAATTTGTGATCTGGACTTTCTGTTGCAGAGATATAATTTGACACAGGAAAAGATCATCTTATACGAAGTTTTCTCAGGGAAGTGAATAATAGCCAACTCATTCAAGTCCTACCCATAAAACACTGTTTCAAAGATATAAGATACCCAGACTGGAATTACAATTTGCATCTCTGCACTCCTATAAAGAGAGATACACAGGATTCCTAATCTTGAACAATCACTTGAATTTTTAAGAGAGCCTAGAAACTTAGGAAATTAGTTTTCATACAAACTTAGTATAATAGATATTGTTGCCTCAGTGAGTAGAATATAGGTCATTCAGTTTACCTTTTAGGGGTGGAATGAATGGCCCTATATTTTCTACTTTGCCCTTCCATTTCCCTCCTCCCTTCTCTCTGACATATGTACTCATTACTTCTCTCTCTGTCTCTTGTTGATAAATATAAGACAGATAGCCAATAAGTCCAGTAAGCTGACTTGACTAATAGCCAGTTCATGTCCAAGAAGTCTTAAAGGAAGGTTTTTCACCACTTGCCTATTCTGTCACTGTCACCAATGAACAGCCAGTCTTGGAAATACATCCATCATCGGGGGATTTTTAATTAAAACATTAGCCCTTTTTGTTGATAGGTATTGAGTAAGTTTATGAAGTATTTTTTGATCAAAGCATAAAGAAGATGTGTATTCGATAGTTATCTATACCTATGTCTTGATGGTATATATGTAAGAGTTTTCAAAGTGATAGATACGGCTGGATGATGATGATGGCTGACGGTGTTATTTATATAAAGCCTTCTGTGTACCAGCTGCTGTGCCAAGCATTTAGCAAACATTATTTCATTTTATCCTTACAACATTCCCAAAAGGTAGATGATGTTATTTTTATCCCCACTTTCCAGATGAGGAAACTGAGGCAAATAGAAATTAGGTAACTTACCCAGGTCACACAGTTAAGTGTCAGACTGGATTTAAACTCATCTTCCTGATTCCAGGCCTGGAGCTCTGTCAGCTGAACCTCGCTGTTCCAGACAGGCTAGTGAAAACCCTAAACGGGATTTGAGAGATATAACGTGCTTGTGGCCTTGAGATCTCCTTGGAAATTAGAGCGAGGAAAAAAGTAGAAATATATTGACATTTTCTTGAGCAGGGAAAGTAGGGACACTGATGCCAACTACATTCCCTTCCCCCTAGGATAAGAGAGGGGCATGGATGCAGAGTGGGATGAGGCTAATGGCAGTAGAGAAGGGGATATGAAAGAACAACCATCTCAGTAATTTGTCAAGTAAGACTTGGGGAATACAGATAAAGCTTCCTTTGGTATAGGAGTTATTTGAATATCACTGATGGGCTTGTCTTTTTTTCATTTGTAGTGCATTAAACTGTGGCTGAAACAACAAGGGACATGTCCTACATGCAGACTCTATGTTGTGCTGCCAGAAGAATTCCCGGGTCTTCCTAGCCGACACATACCCAAAATCTGATGCAAGGGAATGGATGGTGTCAAAGGAGATCAGTTTCTAGACTCCAGAATTCTGCTTTGCCTTACTATCCGATGTCATGAGGAGGTGTGAAGTAATGCACACAGCAGTTCCAATGCAGAGGAACTAGCTAACCAAAGAGAGGATATCAAATCTTCGAAGTTTTCAGTCTGCATTCATAATATCTAGGCAAAATTTGGCTTTTAAAATTGCTGTCTCTATACTTTCCCTTTCTTCAGTAAGCATACCTTTCCACTCTCTAAATGCAACAATTTGTAATGTGCCAGCTTTTCAAACTTAAGTTCTTTGCTTTAATTTACTGCCATCTTCCTTCTAGTTATAAATGAAGAAGATAAACTTAGGCAGGAGATTGAAAATGAGAGGTGAAGAAGTGGGCACATTCAGAAGCTGTGAATGAAAGAAATTCACACATTATCTAAAAAATTCTCTCTCATTAATTTCAATCTCTAATACTAATAGCAAAAAAAGCAAGAAGCACAATCGAATTATTTGAGTTTTTGCTTTTCCTCCTTGCTTCATCTTCTGTTGGAGATTCTTAAGTTCTGAATTAATTGGAACCAAAAATCAGAGTAAGGAGGAAGTCTGCACTTTCAACTTCTAATGCCTCATCACCCTCTAATTCCTTAATTTTTAACAACTTGCCCTCTTGAAGGCCATCAATATTCTCCTTATTATCAAATCCTTTCCAGGAGTCTGAATTTTCTGCAGCATTTGTCACTATTCACCAGTCTCTTCCTCCCCCTTTGGCTTTTGTGACATTAGTTCTCTACCTTTTTCTATACATTCAGTAATTCATTCAACATTTTTTTTTTGGCATCTACTATGTGTAGAACAAACACTTTGCTGGATTCTAGGGGAGACTAAAAACAGGTTTAGATAAGACACTGTCACTCCTTTCATAGCTCTTACAGTTTAGTGGATGAATAAAATATAAGCACAGATAATTATAATACAAAATATTTTAAAAATATATTACAGAGTGGTAAAATAAAATGATCTTTATCTCTTTTTCCTCTGCTCCCTTTAACTCCCCATGATATAGGTGTTTCTTCAGGTTTTTCCCTTTACCCCATTCTCTTGCTACTTAGATGTTCACCTTTAATATCCTAAACCACTCTCACAAAAAAATAATTCTAAATAGATAACTGAAATCTGTGCCTTCCTTCAACCTTCATCTTTCTCCTAAACCTCATTTCTGTATTTACTACCGTTAGCTGGTCATCAGCTCATTGTTCCATTAGCTCTTCAAACTCTACATCAAAAACTCATTTTCTACCCCAAATCAGATCATTTTCCTGATTTTGATGTTTCTGTTGATAGGTTCACTATTCTCCCTGTCTTTCTGTCTTTTTTTCTTTCCCTACATCTAATCAGTTACCAAGTCCTGTCATTTCTTCATTCACAATATCTTTACCCTCCACCCTCTCTCTGTTTCCATTACCACCTCCCCAGTTCATGTCCCTGTTATCTCTTGCTTGTATTACTGCCATAACCTCCTTTTTCTGGCTAGACTGGACTATTCCCTCCCTGTTTAATGATTATTTCTTATGTTTCTTATCCTTTATACTTATGTGCACATTACTCCCCTTACCTGGAATGCCTTAGCACCAGGCACCTTATGTACCTGTCAAAGTTTTCTGCATTCTTTAAGGCCCAGTTCGAATGCCAACCCCTTTATAAGATTTCCCTGACCCTCTTAACAGTCAGTTGTGATTTCTCCCATATCTGAACCTGAACATGGTTTTTTAAAATTACTTTTCTGTGGTACTTCCACTTTGTATTATTTTTGTTTTTAAACTTTTCTTATGCTTACTACTGGACCATAAATTCTTTGGCAAAGCCTTAGAAGAGGCATTGTTTCCTTCCTAGGGATATGCATTCCTTCTTACTGGAATAGGTTAGAATAAATTCCACCCCTTGTTGTCCTCTACTGACTTGTTCTCATGGGCACTGGGTGGATGAGAAGGGGGACTGCTGGAACTGAAGAGGCTAGGTCCTCCCTTTTCTTCTATGAGTACTCAAAGTAGGGCTACCTCTACTGAGTCCACTTTCCTTCTCCCCACTTTTGAGTTCCTTTCCCCCTCCAATATTCTCTCTCCACCTCAGCTCTAACTCTGCCTAGTTCCACTTCTCCTCTGCCCTTTGGAACCACTCTTGTTAGCAAATTTCTTCATTCTAGTCTCATCTCCTTGCATTTCTTCCCTGTTCTGAAGACTTCTTGACATCCACTACAAAGTTAGCTTCTCCCATACTCCCTCTTGCACAGGGACAAGAGGAATTGGTATATTTCTTGCTCTCCACTGCCATTTTCAGACCCTTTCTTGGCCACCATGCAGGACCTAGCTCCTCTTCTTTTAAAATTCACTTTATGCTGTCCAGGTCCTGGGTGTTTGTTGTTGTTGCTGCTGCTGTTTCTTTGTTATCACTCTAGTTGCTTTCCCTTGGCCATAGTGCATTTCATAGCTAGCTTATTGCTTTCCCTACCCCCAACAACTCCTCTTCTCCTGATAGCCATGCCTTCTAGTTCCTTAACTTCCTTAGCTCCAGTGATCTCTGTTCAACCTGTCAGGGTCCAACTCTAAAACCCTCTGCTCCCCAACAATCCACCTTAGGTGTGGAATTTCTAGTTACAAATCTGGTCAGGACAACAGCTGGCATGTTTCCTTCCATTCTGTATCAACTACAGTCCCTAGAACAGGGCCTTTCATGAAAATAACTTCACAAATAGATGCTATCAAATAAGGCAGAGGAGGGATAGTTCGTGGAAGGAGGGACTCACAAAATTAATCCAAAAAGGAGAAAATAGTTGAATAATTGATAATATGTTCACTTATAGACCTGCCTTCACTGAGTCTTTTTTCCTCCCTTAAAAAAATCTCCAAATTTCACCTATTTGACCCTTATGGAGAATCTAACTATTCATTGTATTGTTATACTCTTATAACAATGGATACCTGGGCTAAGCCTCATCACCCAAATCTTAACATTGAAAACTGTTATAATTGTAACTGAGAGCTCTGTTCCTATTAAAGTGAAGATAGTGTTAAGGCCTGGTCCTTTGTACCAGCTCCAGAATAACAAAAATTCAGTTCCTTTGTGAGATGAATGTTTCTTGTGTCATAGTCTTAATTTTATTTACCAGTGGACCTTAAGTCAGCAGTTTTTCTTGTATGCTTTAGACCAAATGTGTCATTAAACTTTTAATTCTCTCTGAGTCTTTCTTTTAAAGTGTTGGCATGAGTATTTGCAACCAGAATTTTTTATTTTCAAAAGGAAATCGAGTCATCTATTCTTACAGAGTAATAATAGTTGACGTTTATGTTGTGTTTCTACTATTATTGTATATTTTTCTCACAATACCTATGGGGCAGTTAGGTGCCTCAGTAGTAAGCACACTGGGCCTAGAATCAGGAGGACCTGGGTTCAAATGTGGCCTTAGACACTTAGCCCCAATTGCCTATACTTCACTACTTTTCTGCCTTAGAATTGGTACTAAAACAGCAGGCAAGGGTTTGAAATGAAAACAAAACAAAAAACAACACTGAGGGAATCTCCAGTCCTGTGAGTGCTCTAATTTTTCCCATTTTGCTGCTGAGAACAGACATGCAGATGGGATGGAAATGGGTGATAGAAGAGAGAGAACATTGGATTTGGAATCAGTATTGAATTGGGAATCAGAGGGCCTGGACTCAAACCCTAGCTTAGTCCACAAGTACCTGTGGAACTTGAACAAGTCTCTTAGCATTCTGGGCCTTAGTTTCCTAATCTAAAAAATGATGGGGTTGGGTTAGATGAGCTCCAAGGAAATATCCCTAAGGTTGAGCCTAGACACTGGGAGTCAGATCCATGCTCTATGTTCATCCCAGAACTGGTGAGGATGGATACTCTACGTCCATGATGGCGAACCTATGCCACGCATGTCAGCACTGACACGCGTATCCATTTTCGATGACACGTGGCCACATGCAGGCTCAGTGTGCCTCAGGGGCCTGGGAGCTGCCACACAGCCATGGCCATGCCCTGTCCCAATGGAGGAGGTGTGTGTGTGTGTGTGTGTGTGCTGCTCCACCCACTGGCCAAGGGGGCGAGGGGGGCAAGTGGTGGGTCACATGTGCCAGGTGGCTGGGGCATATGGGGCTCCCGCAAGGGCAGAGAGGAGAAGCACATGTGAGGAAGGAGCAGTTAAATAACATCAAAAGCAGCAAAAGAAACAGATTGACAGATGAAGTTAGTAGTGCTTGCTTGGGCTTGAAGGGTACAAAATGCCAACCTTCCATTGAAGATTTAGCCAATGAAATTCAGCAACAAAAAAGTCACAAATAGGCAGGTTAGTTAAAGAATTGCCCCTCCCCCTCTTAGTTCCTTATCTTAGTACCCCTATCTTAGTTCATGGCACCCCACACAAGTTAAATAATATCAAGACCAACAAAAGCAACCAACTGACAGATGAACACAGAAGTCACAAAGCAGGTAAGTTAAATAACTAGTTTTTGGTTTATTAAATACAGATATACATTTTTGTTATTTAAACTATATCATGAAATTATGGTTTTTTTCTTGAAGTGACACACCACCCGAGTTATGCTTGGTTTTTTGGTGAATTTTGACACACCAAGCTCAAAAGGTTGCCCATCACTGCCCTAGGTCAAGCTCCACTCTCCGACTTCCTCTTCCACGGAGGAACACTGCTCAGTTCACTACATCTCTGTCCAAATCACTGTGACCATGTTCCAGCCCTTCATCACAGCCGAATTGGACCTTGCGCTGGCCATTCAGCCTTGGTCAATCAGATCATATGAGAAAAGCAACCCATTAGCTTTCCATAACCATCGGATGTCTGAACACCAGCTCTGTTGTCACTGATTTACCCGGGATGAGAACTTCAGATAACTCTTTTGTCTTCACCATGACCTTTTCTGAAGGCTGAACTTCAACTTGTAGACCTCTGGCCACCAGGACCTCATCTGAGAAGGGCCTTGTAATCTGGCAATAATTGGGACCAAAGGGGAGGCAGTGTGGCATCTTACCATAGCTTATCCCTCTGGCTGTTATCCCCATCTCCCAAACCATTCTTTGAGGAGACATATTCCTTCCCTCAGGGAGGCAAGCCCGGGCTACCTTCCCCAAAGGGGATGAGAGGAGAATGTCCTCTTCATCCTCTCAAATCTCTGTCCTTTCTCCCTCCATTTCCCTTGTGTGTTTGTGTGGGTGGGTGTTCCCATTTGGCCATATATTACAGTCTTTAATGCCTTTAACTGGGAACTGAGTGAGTATATGCTCCATGCCACAGGAAATCCCACTGCATTCCCTGCCATTTGTTTAAGTCACTAAGAGTTTCAGAATACCCTGAATTTATAAAACGATGCCCTGCCCTCTCTCCCTTCTACCCTGATGCTTGAGTAAGAATTGACATCACCCTCGGTGAACTGAGCTTCAAAGGATACTTACCTTTCCCTTCCTATGTCTAGCAAACCACTACTTCCTCTTCTCATTTCTGTCACTTTTAGTTGGTTTTCAGTCTTGTGAAAACCTCCATCCCTTAGAATTGTGTGTACCCCATTCCCCTCTGCCCTTCTCTCCTCTAGCCTGACATTATTCCTTCCAAAGCTTCTGTTCTTATGTTAACAAAGGCTGCTTTATCTCACAAACTCCCATCTTCTTACTCATTAGAACCTGACTTTCTATTCTCCTATTCTCTATTCTATTCTCTATTTTCCATTCTCCCTTCCCCTCCAGAAGACATTACATTCTAGGATAAAATAAAACCAAAAACAATTTTGGTTTTATTTTTTCGCATGCTTCCCAATGCCTAGGGAAAATACACCTTCCTTTTCCTGGCCTCTTCCAGACCTTCCTTAACGGAGAATCTCCTTTTTTTTTTGAGGTTCTGTCGCACTTCTGTTCCCTTATCTGGATATTGATTGTTGATACCTAATAGCTCCTGACTAATTCCTTCTTTCTCAAGGGGTTTGGTACTTGGATCACAGTCTCCTCCATTCCAACCCCAGCCCTCATTCCTAGGAACTTAATATG
The DNA here is from genome assembly GCF_027887165.1 of Monodelphis domestica. Classification (NCBI taxonomy): domain Eukaryota; kingdom Metazoa; phylum Chordata; class Mammalia; order Didelphimorphia; family Didelphidae; genus Monodelphis; species Monodelphis domestica. The sequence goes on from NC_077230.1 coordinate 69,082,073, forward strand.
CATACTGATATCCCCTCAAACACTAGCCTTTGAGTTCATCCATTCCAAAAATAAATACTATCACTCTATGTTGGCCACAAGTATCTCCCCTAAGAGCTCCATCTCCATGACCCCAAACTGAAATTTTTCTATTGATCAAACCTATTTTTTTTTCATCTCTCAGTTTCCCTTCTATCTGGTAAGCCATATGTAAATGATCTCAATAACTCTTGATAAGCTAGAGTTGCCCTTCTTTGTGTGAAGAAGATTGACTCTCCCTGGGACTCATGGTGGTTTGGAGAAAAGGACTGCCTTTATGAACTGAAGTAACCTGAAGAAACTAGCTGTCTGAAAATTACAGCCTGGCCACAGTGGCCATGGGAGTAGACTGAGTTGTGTTTCCATCTCTTTTGGCTCATTCTGGACTAGGTCTCACCTTCTCTGGGAGGAACTAGCCAAGAGTTCTTGGGCTTCACATCAACATGTCTAGTTTCAAACCTGGTATCTGGTCACAAAACTCTCTTTGGTCCCACACTCATCTCAGACTGGGCTATTGCAGTATTATTCATGGTCACATTTAATCTTGATGATGAGTCATTTGCTGGTATTGCCAATCTATACCGTATTGTATTCCCAAGTATGGGAATGGATTAGTTCATGTTTGTTTTCATATTAAAGAATGTACTACTGCATCCCAAAAATATGTGTCAAAGATGTCTTTGTTCCCCTTGTACCTGGTAATATGGCACCGCTGTCCCTGGCAACTCTGTGCCCATGCTACCCAAACCCTCCCTGGATCAGCCCTTTCTAGCCCCTTTCTCTCCCTTCTTAAGAATTATAAAAGTACCTGCTGGTCAACTCTACTTTGGGCTCTTTTATTTTAGATCAATTTGCTCCCATACATACATATGCCCTTGCTTAATACTGTTTTTCAGGCACTTGATATCTCTTGTTTTTCTTATTGTTCCCGGAAAGTGGGAGAAAGAACTTGTTCAAAGCTGTGACAGAAGCTGGCACATAAAAAAAAGTGCTAGGCTGAAGAGTGTGTGGATCTGATCACCTCGACGGGGGAGCGCCCCCAGGAGATTGGAATCCTGAGGAGCAGAAGATTCTGCCTGGAAAAGCAGTTGCTCTCTCAGCCTGGAGAAGCAGAAGAGAGAAGGTTGAAGAAGACTTTCTCCTGAGGGTTACCCATTTTTTCCTGCTTGAGACTAGAAATCCTTCCCCCCAACACTTCCCAATTGAAAAGACTTGAGAAAAGGCATTTTGAATCTCTGTCAGACTTTACCTCAGCTCCTGTTGCCCTGGGTCTGAACTGTGGCCAAGGGGCCAAACCCAGGGTCAGCCAACCTATCTCTCAGAGGGCTCAGGCTGCCAAAGCCTCCCAAACTTGAGAAGGGGGGAAAAGGGTTTTAGATAGAGGCAGGGCCCCCCCTTTCCCCACTTTACTTTTCTCTTCTTTCCCCTGCCAGTTATTCCTTTGTATTACCCTGATTGAGTTAATTGACATTAAAGTAGTTATCTTTTCCTCAAGCTGTGAATCAAGTGTGAGTGAGCAGATCAAGAGGAGAGACATTTTCCTAAGAAGAAATACTTTGGTCTTGAGTAGTGGAGGAGGGGGGGGGGGGACAAGAGGGATAAGAGCAAATCTGGGAAAGCAGCCATAGCTGGGGGGGGGGGGGAGGCAGAAGGGGAAAAATCTTCAAACCCCCTCTCCTCTCTCTGAGCCAACCCTAAACATCAGCTGTCCTCTCCTAGATCCTGTTCCCTTTACCATCTCCAATCCTTTCTCCATTACATCAGCTGTCTCCCCCGAACCCTGCTTTGAGAAGGGAGGTCTCCACTCTTTTTCTCTTTCTATACTTAGAGACTTAACCCTTGATTACAAAGCCTGTGCTTGACACAGAGCTTTAAGGTGTAGCTCCCCTTCCAAAGTCTAGTCTGTGCCTCAGTTTACAACATTCCTCATCCTAACCACAATTTTAATCATTCTATTTTCATCACTCATATTTTGTGCCCTTTGAAGTCTTGACTCTACAGTTACCTAATCTAACTCCATGCTATTCCCAGGCTCCCTTGCTAAACCCCAACTCTAGGTTGCTTCACTGTCCTCTCATTTGTCTTCTCAATGGAAAATCTCACCTGGGCAAATCATTTAACCTCTATTTGTCTCAGTATCTTCCATTGCCAAAAGAAGACAACTGTCTCCCAAGGTTGTTAATATCAAATAAGATAATTGTAAAGCATTTAGTATGGAGGCAGCTAGATGCCACAATGGGTAGAACACTGAACTTAGAACCAGGAAGATTTATCTTCTTGAGTTCAAATCTAGCCTCAGACACTTAGTAGTTGTGTGACTCTGAACAAGTCATTTAACCCTGTTTGCATCAGTTTTCTCATCAGTAAAATGAGCCAAAAAAGAAAATTGCAAACCCCTTCAGTATCCTTGCCAAGAAAACTCCAAATGGAATCACGAAGAGTCCAATACAACTGAACAATAACAAAAGTGCTTTGTAAATGTTAGCTGTTATTCTTATTATGTCTTCTGCCTAGACATCTAAATCAATCTCCCAAGTGTCTCTTTCCATTGGTATCTATGTAAAGAACAGTGATCCTCTTTTTGAAGATGATATTTTTACAAAATTCTATTGGCTGGCAAAACAATTTTCAATTTAGTTCAACAAATTTTGTTGAACGAAACAACCAGAAGGTGCACGCCACTCTGCTAAGCAAAGGAGATAAAAAGACAAAAACAAAGAAATCCCTTTCCTCAAGAGTTTGTGTTCTGGCAGAATACAACATGTACCCAAGTGATACAAAATAAATTTCAAGAGCCTGAAAGTGCTAAAAACCAAGGAGGTTGGATCATAAAAGTGAATAAGCTTGGGATGGATCCCCAGGAACTGATGGGGAGGTTAGCCAATGGCATTTTCTTGGAGGCTGTCTTTGGGATTTTTGAGAGAAACTGTGATTGTGGCTTGAATAACTGATTTCCAGTTTGTTTCCTTGGACGATGTAGAAGCTAAACAAGATTTGGAATAGGGAGACCTTTACTCAGACTAGAATCAAATTGCAGTCTTCTGTTACATCAACATTGATGGCAGCCAATCAATATTTTCCAAAGGGCAAAAGTATAGCTGTTGGTAATCTTTTATTTCCCAACCTCATTTTGTTCAGGTTAATTTAGAACATGTCTCCAGGGTTGTATCATGTTTTATAAAAACCCTGTAATTTTACAATCACCATTAGGAGAGCAACATCATCATAAGAACTCTCTGTAGTATCACCCTGGCAAGCTATGTGTTTAAATGAAATATTTCCTTCACAGGAAATGTTTGGATCCTGGTTACCTCTTTTTGAACTGCAGAGTATGATGAAGCAGGGAAAAGACTTACCCAAGACTTGGCGGATGTGGGTCAGGGGACTCAAAAGCTAAGTGACTACTCTGGCCACCACTCTGCACATGGCTTCTACTCCAGAGACACACACACTAGCCCTTGAAAGTGTGCAAAGCACTTTATGTATACGCCTATAGTCTTTTCTGTGTAGATATTGTTTCTCCCCCTCCACCGACAGGATGTCAGCTTCTTGAAGACAGAAATGGCTTCATTTTTTGACTTTCTTTCCTCATTTATCTAGCAGATAGTGGGTGCTTAATGTATAATTCTTGACTGATTGCAAGAAGTTTGAATGTTAGACAAATGACTCCTAGATTACAGAACAATGAATTGTTTTCTTGAAAGTTAGCATCTCCTAAAGAATACAAGTTTTGGGACAGAATTTTTAAAAAAGTCCTAGAAAAAGTAGCCCTTTTGGAAGCCAGATTTTAGGGTGGTCCAGAGTAAGGAGTGCAGAGAAAACCAGTCATGGAGTTTAGGGAAATGTGTATAACTTGCCCAGGGCTTGAGTGGCTTCCAAGAAGTAGCTTTGACTTAGAACTTTGGGTTTGTAGCTGGGCTATATTTCCACTGTATTCCCAAGGATCAGCCCTAGGGGAGATAAAGAAGTGAACTTGAGAGTGAAATGGCTAGAATTGAAAGTATTCAGCTGGGCCAAGCAGACTCTCTTAATTTAGCTGAGTACCTCTATTTTACCTATCTTAGAGTATAGGATTTCACAGCTTTTCATAAATGTATGTTCCTTGTATAAAGAAATCTCCACAGGCAGGATGATTTCAAGCCTTTATAGCCATCCTCTAGACTCAGTCCCTCTGGAAGTTTTTCCTTTTCTCATTCTCCATCTGCCACAGACCAGAGTTATTGGAGTAATGACTTTTTCCAATTTTTGTCTTCTCTTTCTTTACCTGGTCCATTCCACTTGGCTATCCCAATGACCGCACCTCCATCTTTCCCCTCACTAGTTCCCCCCAAGTTCTTAGCCTATTGCCCCTTATATTTTCCTTTAATTCGCCTGAGACAAAGACAAGATTTTTAAAAAAATCAGTTTAGAAGTCAAGAAGAGAGAAGGTATAATAAAACAATTTGAGATTCAGAGAAGATAAATTAAAGAACTAAACTTTGAAATTATACCTTAAAACAATCTTAATCTAGTTCACCAAAAGGGGCAAAGCTTCCTGAGCTAATTTTTGTCCCTACTATCTAGCTAGGTGTTCACAAATTGGACAGTCTATTTCCTCAAGAGACAGAACTGCATTTCACAATTCCCTCTCAAATCTCCAGTTCAGTTTGGAGATCTCTTCTTCTTAAAGAAGGCCTTTTTTTTTAGAGAGCAAATAAAGGAGAAGGCTACAGGTAGGACAGAGTTTTCAAGAACTAATCTCCCTTTTTCTTCATATAACCAAATTCTTCAAATTATAGTAAAGTGGACTTTTACCAAAAATATTTTGAATCGCCCTAGGTGCAGTATAGAAATATAGGATCAATCCTATGATAATACTTTGAGTTAAGGGGATGGGGTACAAATGGGTTATTCAGATGGTAGCCCCAGAAGTAACCAGAGGAAAACTTGGATTGCCTTCTGCTCAGTGTTATTCTCAAGGTTTTGTAAATTCCCCCAATTACAAATTTCCCTCTAGCCATAATGAGAGACTTTGGATTCCTGTGTCCTAGCCTGAATTACTTTATTCCCTTTGCCCAGCAAAGATCTTGCTCCAGGTAGGTTCACTCAGGGGAATAAATAGTGATCATCCAAAAGGGAGAAGAGATGACTAACAAGAGAGAGACAGACTGAAGAACAGAGACTATAATTCTAAACTGAGGAAGCAGACATGCTTGGCTCTAAGGAGAGTTTGGGGTCATGTGGTCAGTAATGAAGACAATATCAGGGTTGAATTGTGGGATCATGATTTTATTCAAGGTCAGCAAATCAAGGTCAAGCCTGGCCATGTTCCCACTTTCCTCTCATTTGGAAAATTGGCAGCAACGAGCACTGGTCCAGTCCATGCCCAAGCACTGACAATGGCATACGTTGTCCCCTCGAACATCCCAGGAGCCACAGCCATAACCACAGGCACAGCCAGTGACTATAAACCCTAAAAGGAGACAGAAACACTGTGAGCTCCTAGAGTCCAGGAGAAGGGAGAGCTCTCTCTCCACCTGGCATAGGTCCCTGCTACCCTTCTCCCTCATTGATAGCCAAACTGCACCAGTGGGTGAAGGAATGGAGTGGGGAGCCAGGTAGAAAGAAGGGACCAGAGAAGCTGAAGAAGCCAGGAGAGGGGGTTTGAGAAAAGAGAAGAATTATAAAGAGATATAAGAGAGGACAAACAGGAGAGTGAGAGGGCAAGTGTAGAGCAAACATCCCCAGCATCAACCTCCAAGACAAAATGGAGATAGCCAGCAAAGGTATTTGGTGAGGAGGAATAAATCAATCCCAAATCCCAGTGCATTAGAACAATTGGAGCAGAGGAAGGCTCTCAGGAAGTGAGGATGAAAAAAGAGTATCTTTACTCTAGTCACTTACCTGCTGGGCAAGTGGCCAGTGTGCCTCTGGACTTCACACTTGTACAAGTGAGGCGAGCCTGAAATCCAAGCTCTGAAAGGCAGGCAAAGAGAGGTTAGGATGTTCCTTGCTTAACCTCCCTCTACAAGTCTCATTCATTCTCTTGTTTCCCCACACTGGACACTGGATCTTGGCCCCAGGGACCCTCGGGGTTTTACATTGTACCCTAGGACCAACAGGAAGGTCATCTTGGACTGAAGGAGTAAGATTTGGGTTTGAGATTAGGTTTGGGGATGGGATTGGGATCTAAGATCAAGAGTTTGGGCTTCCATACTCTGATTCCTGCAAAGTCCATTACCTAATGAGGTAAGAGATTCCTTTATTTTCTTGTCCACAATGGAGTCTAAGGCGCAGTCAGCATGGCCAGGGGACATCAGTGCTAGAAGGGGGATGAGGATGAGCAGGAGAAAGAAGGCAGGTTTCATCTTGTTAGAAGGCTGTGTTCTGCAGGGAGAAAGACAAAAGCTGATGAAAGTGAAGAAGGTGCCTCCTTGTTTCCCTCAGAAGATAGCAGGGACTGCAAAAGTGAAGAATAAATAGGTGCTCTTAATTCCAGAATGCCAGTCCTCGATGAAGGTGAATGGAGAAAGCTTGGAGAATCCTCTCACTCACCTGGGCAAAGCTGGGTAGAGTCTGATGGGCAGGAGGTTTATATGGGTCATGGAATTTGTTGTTCAGTCCACCCTGGCTCAACTAAATACACAATGAAACAGATCACCTTATGGCCAAGTAGATAACATTCCCATTTCTTCCCTGTTGACCTACTCTACTTTCAAAGGAACCAAAAGCAACTGTAATGAGTCACTGAGGGGCAAGAATATAAGGTAAACATTCAGGGAGTGTTCAGAGTGTTATTTCAAAGCCAGAGGAGTAACACCCCCACTTTCCTCCCCTTCAATAAGTCTTCATTTCAAAGTAATATTTAACTAGCTGCGATAAGCCACTTTGGAGCAAGAACCCAGGGCAAACATCCAGGGAGTGTCTGGTTCTGGGAAAGGCCACCCTTACAAGTACTCAGGATTAGAGAAAGCAAAAGCTTCTAATCCTTTCTTCGGTAACCTTGGTATATGAACTGGTTTCCTTCCACGTCCAGACTCAAAGCATCCCTGAATTTGTTTACTAGACTCCAGGTTTCCCATTTTCAGGGCTTGGAGCAAGTTGACACATTTTGAGATGCCTGGTGACCAGAGAAACTCTCTCCCTTATCCTTGCCTATACCTAGAGATATTAACTAATGAAATTCACCAAGGCTCACCCTGATGCTGTCATCCTCGCCACAGGTCCAGTTCTCTTGAGGCTCTTAAAAAATTAGCTACATAATATAATAATGTATTAAAATGTATACATTAAAATTGTATAAAGTAGATTAACAGCATGTACCCCAAATAATGTTCTCATCCTTCTTTATTACTTCAGAAGGACATTGATTTTGCAGAGTATGTTTTATGAATGATTCCTTCTAAAATTTCACAGTCATCATAGGAAAGGGGAAGGGTTTGAATCCTATTATTTTGACCTTGAAAGGCCTCAAATATTTACTTAACCCAATTTGTTTTGATAGAGCAGGTAATAAACTAGCAATAATTTCTGGTTGGCATTAAAACACTCTTACAACTTTACAAATAAAGGAGAGAAATTAAAAGAGATGAATTATAATAACCTTTGAAATAGCACTTCACAACTAGCCTGATAACATTTATAGCTTATTAAAGGCACTTAGCCAGCTTTGTAGGATATTTATAATCCAGGAATCCTAAAGTGATTACAACAAATACTTCATAATAAAGAGGTGAAGAAGAATCATGGTGTTAGCATATGATCTCTTGGTAGAGTTAGAGTAGTTTAGTGGATAAGGAACTGTGGGTTTAAACCCCACCTCTAAACATTTTAGCTGTGTGACCCTCAAAAAATGGCTTAACTTGTTGGTGTTCTAGGCAATATTAAAAAAAAATTTACCTTTTGTCATAGAACCAATACTAAATATTGTTTCCAAGGCAGAAAAGAGGTAAGGGCTAGGCAACTGGGGTTAAATGACTTGGCCAGGGTAACATAGCTAGGAAGTATCTGAGACAAATTTGAACCCGAGACTTCCCATCTCTAGGTCTGACTCTATCCACTAAGCCATCCCAACATTTTAAGACTGTACCTTACACAGAAGGGATGGACTTAGTAAAGGGAATTGCTTGATCTGGGAGTTTTCTATGCTAGTGACATGATATTTTCCATCCTTATCTTCATCACTGTCATGCCTCCTCCTTATCCTTCTGTGTTAAAGGTTTATAAATTACTTTTTTACCATTTATATTTGGCAGATTAGATTGCTTGGGGGTGGAAATTAGCGTAAGGTGAGATGATTGAAGCCTTTGGTTGATGACCACTGAATCTTGGATACCATTCTTGGTCAGATTGATAAACCTTTTGCTAAGAAGAATCAAATGTTTAGCTGAATGTCTCAGGGGTCCTGCCTTTGCTTTCAAGGTTGATTTTGGCTTCCAAGTGGCCCTGGAAATATTGGCAACAAATGTGCATGCATTGTCAAGCAAACACATTTCCATTGGCCATATCCAGATGCATGTCTCACTGTGTATCTAGCCCATCAACACTGTTAAGAAGTGGGTAGCCAATCTGGGGAAGCTCTTGCTGGTCCTAGGTTAAAGATTCCTGCTCTTACCACAATCTAGTTAATTTTTCCAATAATTTTAGCAGTTGATTGGCTTGCTGTTCATAATATATCTGGATTAGAAGTCACATGCATACTACATTAGTGTACATGGCAGTCCCAAAGGCTAGGATCTCAAATGAACTTGAGGCTAAAGATAGTTCCACCATGACAGTGGTGGAACCTCATGTGCCACCTGACACAAATGCTATGTCCTTGTGGGAAATACACTAAATACATCCACTAATGATGTTATGTACAATGAGGGACAGGCCCAAGGAACCCAAAAGTTTGACTAATCCAAGACACATACTGTTTCCACTGAGGAAGAGCTCAAGAATGCCATGAGAAGAAATCAATGAGCCTGAGGTATTGGAGATACAAGTTGCTCTTCCACATGTGTTCTGCATGTGTTGTACTCTAGATTTGTTCATTCTCCCCATTGATGGCATATATACCTGAGGGAGAACTTGGATTTTGTATGGGTAAACATTCTAACCATGTTATACCAACAAAGCCTTGGCTAACTGGGGGGAAAAAAGAAGCAGGTAGCATTCTAAATTATCAGTCCTCCGGAGTTATGGTTGATCAATACAAATTTGTAAGCCTTTCAAAATTTCTTGTTTGTATAATGTTGTTATTATAGTATTATTTCCCTAACTCATCTTATTCTGCACTACATTAATTCAAAGTGAATTAAGAGATTCAAGTGATGCCTGCTCCCCACACCTTTTCCTCCTTTCTTGTATTTGCATTTAAGAAATAAATATGCTCCCCCATTCCTTCCTTTTTCAACTCTAGTTAATCCTTTTGTTTGTTTTTATTTTCCCTTTCCTTTGAAGATAATCAAAACATAAGAAAAATAACTTCCAGTCTTCTATCTTGACACCTTTTGTGACCCTTACTGACATCATAGTTATAAGATGATCAATCTCTGAATTAAAATGCAAACATTTCATCCTTGTAAAATTTTCCCAATTGTTCGCTTATATTGACTATTTTTGTGTTTCTCTTTATTCCCATGTTTGTGTTTCAAAATTTCTACTCCATAACAATCTTTTCATCAGGAATTCTTTGGAGTCTTCTATTTAATTTAAGGTTTGTTCTCATTCTTCTCATCCCACTCACTTCCAAAGGATTATTCTGCTTTGGTAGGTGAGGGTTGTGAATCTTAAAATTTCTCAGACTCTACTTCAGAAGATTTGATTAAGCTATTCCCCATTTTAAACAATGCAGGTACTTGGTCAGGAATGTATTGAGAACTTAACCTTACTCTACCCATATTTAGGCATACCTTAAGGGGAAGATAAAGTTGTAAAACTCTTTACTGAACAATGAAAAAAGTCCCCAACCCATAAGGCCAAGCCCTTAAGCTAGGTCTATTTTTAGATCTAATACAAAAGGGTGCTAAGTACCTATAAAGGTTAAATTAATCACTAAAAGGTCAAGCAACTTACAAGGGACAACCTTAGCAAAGAGGTGTTAATTACTCAGAAGTTTTAGTCTACCCAGAGAAGGTGATAACAAGATGTGAATTAAGAATGGTCAGTCCTTTGGAAAACATCTACTGTGATTGGTAGATGTGAAAATTTAGGGGAGGTGACATAGGAGAAAATTCTCTTTAAAAGGAAGTCAGAGGCCTCTGGACTTAGTGCAACTTAGGAAGCTGAACTGGAGTCTCTTGGTGGCTGAACTTAGTTGAGCTCTGAAAGCTGAATTGGAGGGTCTCTCTGAACACTGGAGTTTTGCTTGGAAAGATCTTGTGGTGTGTGATTAAAGACTGACTTAGTTTTCTCTCTTAAAAGAAAGGCCTAGGCCATTGGCCTAGGCCCAAGCCTTCCTATTATTTCCTCTTACTCTGTCTCTCTCCCTTTCTTTAATTACTTGATTTGTATTAATTAGAATCTCCATAAAACCCAGCTGACTTGGGTATTTCACATTTGGGAATTTTTTCCATGGCGACCACTCATTTTTGATTTAAATCAAGACACTAAAAATCATCTTTATGCTTTTGGCAATTCAAAGTCTTGAACCCATATTTTTGTGGTCACAGCTTATGGCAACCACTCTTTTGTCTGTAACAGGGTTTAATATTACACACTGAATCTTAAATGATTACTTCTCAATCTATTTTCTAGGTCACTTATTTTTTATTTTTTTATACTTACTTTTTCATTCTTTGACTTGTTTTTACTATTTCTTATTGTCATATGGAGTCAATTTCTATGTGGTAGATTCTAATATTCAAGATATCTGTTACTTGGTATAGTTTTGTACTTTTGTGTTAAGCTGGAAAATCGACTCATTACAGTTAATTTTTCAATTCATTATTCATAATTTTTGAAAAGTAAAATTTTTCTATAGTTTTTAAGTCCCAGGGCTAATGGGGAATGACAATGTGTGATATATCTCTAGTCTGACGATTTTATCATTATCCACAGTGTGATTGAGAGAAATGGGCACAGACAGAAGAGATGAAATGCAAAAGCAGAAGAGCTCAAGAGAAAGATGATGGAACATTACAGACCCCAGTGGGGGAAGGGAGAGATTCTGTAGAAGGTTGGAAAGGAGGGGCAGTTAGTCCAAGATGACTTTTGGATTTCTTGGTGTGGTCTATTTCCTACATCACTTGACCCCTTCTCTCTGGCCTACCTCTCTGAAAGAGGAAGGCTGAAGAGGTGCTTGGCTGTTATTCTCTTTGACCTGGATGAATTGAAAGAGTCTTGCCCATTGAAGAGCTCAACTGAATAGAAAGGACTTTGAACTGAAGCCTTCTATGAGAGATAGGGGATTTATAGTTTAGGAAAATCCCTTTCCCTTTCTCCTGTTAATTTCCCTATTCATTCTTTCCCAAAAGAGAATAAATTAGATCTTTTACTATAAGAAGCTGTCTTTAATTTTGTAGTAGGAGGGAGAATTTAAATATTCAAAAGGAAGATTGAGGGAGAGGCTGACTCACCATCTGGTAGGCAAGGACTTCATTAGGCTGTCTAGCAGGGAGAACAAAAAGGAAAGTGTGCCTTGGAATCAAGTCCCCATTTCCTCAGCCTGCTTCCTGGGGTAACATCTATTAAGTTCCCATCTCTCAGTATTCCCCTCCACTACAATTTGGCACCCAGAAACAGCCTGAACCTACCCCAGACTAATGCTACAGATAATGTTCTGGGCATCTGTACTAGCAATAATAGCAGTATATTGGATCTACAACATTATTTATATCACAGTGACAGTAGTTATGATGGACACGTTGAGTTTTATAGCCAGCTCTACCTCATTTGTTATGATGATGCCTTTCTCCAACACACCATCATGTGGCAAGTGATCACACAAATCTATGTGATCATAATGGTGATGATTTAGACTCTCTATTACCTCAGGAATGTCCTAAGACTAGTTACACCTAGGAAGGCTGCCCAAATCCTAGTTCTTGACAATAAATTCAAACAAATGGTCTAAAAAATGTGCTCTGACTATCTGGCACACAGGGAAAAAGGACAGAAATAAGGAAGTCTGAGGAAAAAGGCAAAAATGGATGAGAATACAGGGAATATTCATAAAGATAACAAAGCAACAAAGTTAAGAATGAGATAAATGAAATGGACAAAAATAACAGATAAAGTTACAGAAGCTCAGAAAATTCTACCATTGAGAGACATAGCTAAGATAATGGACAGGGCTAGTGTTCTTCATTCTAGAGTCCATAAGTCATTTTCTACACAGGACTTAGACTCACTGAAATGTAGATTTCTAAAATTTCTATGTGAGCCCTACACATGTCTCAAAGAGCTGAAATGGGCCTTTAAATTTTTCAAGCTTGATTTTGAAGTTACAGATCTTATTCTGTCTGAAGTTTTTAGCCCTCATGAACACCAGCAATTCATAGAAAAGACTATGATTCCCTGACAAGTTGGCCAAAAGCAGATGAGAGAGAGGATTTTTGATTTTTAGTCCATCAAGCTTAGCCTATCTCAGAAAGTGCAGAGAAGACCTTCTGCAGGCTATTAAATCGTTTTGTTCCAAGCCTAATTCTTGGAGCAAATTTGGTAGAATGACCCAGGAGAAAGATGAACATCCAGCCACCTTTATTGATAGACTATCTGAGACCATTGAGTCTATCATGGGATTAAATCAAGATTCTCAGGAATCTGTGGCACATATAAGAAGGCAATTTCTAAGGGGCTGCAATACACATTTAAAGAAAATTTTCAGGAATTTTTTCCCAAAATGTGTCACCATATCAATAACTGAGTGGAGGGACACTGCAACATGACTATTTGATAACCAAAAGGAACAAGAACAGGAAAAACAGAAATTAAAGCAGAAATTATACCACACTGAGGAATCTTTGAAGCAAAAAGAGATTGAAGAAATTAAAAATTTACAAACTATTAGGACATACTCTAGACCCTCCTATCAACAACAGAGAGGTCAAAAAGAGACAAGGAAGTGCTTCTTTTATCACAGAGTAGGCCACTTAGTATAAGATTGTTACCTAAAGAAAAAGTATGAGCAAAACAACAAAAATACCAGAAATCAAGGAAGAACTTATTATAGATCCAATACCAACAGATGCTTTGATCATTGTACCCTAAGGAACTCTGAAACTCCAGACCTTAAGAGTATGCAATCGGCTATACAATCTGGAGCTAAGCTGAGATACCCAGATGTAGTAACTAAGGGAAAATATTCAGCATGAAGCCAAGACCTTAAAATAATTGAGGCAAAGAATGGGCATGAGAGAAAGGAATGAATGAGTGTAAGGCATAATAAGGGACTAACAGGATTGAAATCTAGTGACAAAAAGGGAGAAGAAATTAAATGGGTGGTGCCTAAAAATGAATTTATAGGGTTTGTGAGAGTTTCCAATGAAGAATCAAACCAAAATATAATTGAAAAGCAGAGACAGTTAAGAAGATAGAAAAACAGATCAAACATGGTAGCAGAGATGAGACAAGATAAACAGATCAAACATGGTAGCAGAGATGAGACAAGATATTAGAGATTCATACAAAAGGAGTATAGTAATCAGTCAAGAGAAGAGTAAAGAACAAATCAAAACATATCTGGAAAATTTCTTTGAGTGCAGATTGGGTTCAGGGATTGAACAAGAGAGAAGAGAAATTTATAGAAATTTACATCAACAAAATCACAAGTGGATGACAAAAATAAAGAAACAAAATTTCAATTCGCTGCACCAAAGCAATTATGTGATGCACAGACTAGGGTTACTTTTGCAGATGTATCTTTAAAAAACTACATACAATGTAGACAATCTCACAGACATGGACAAATCCCCACTTGTACTAATTGAAAGTTCAAAAAGCTATTTGGTGCATACTCCCTTAGGAAAAAGACCTAACTTGAATCCAAAAGCTAAGATTGTTTTACCCTATATAATACAACATGGAAAATTCAAATCTTCTTGGGGTAATATGTATTCAGTCTCCATCTCTCAGTATTCCCCTCCACTACAACAGCAAGGAATCTGGCAAAGTAATATCTTTTTGATGAATAAGATCCTGGATTCTATGTGAAACTCTATCATGTCATTCATATCTGTTTTGCATCAGATGTACTGATGTTTTTATGTCCTTTCCATTCACTGAAATAGGTCCTTTATCTCAGGGACTTTTTTTTAACCTCTTTTTTTTTTAAACTCTTACCTTTCGTCTTAGAGTCAAATACTGTGTATTGGTTCCAAGGCAGAAGAGTGGTAAGGGCTAGGCAATGGGGGTCAAGTGACTTGCCCAGGGTCACACAGCTGGGAAGTGTCTGAGGCCATATTTGAACCTAGGACCTCCTGTCTCTAGGCCTAACTCTCAATCTACTGAGCTACCCAGCTGCCCCCATATCACAGGGACTTTTAAATAGGTCTAGAGGTCATTTTGGAGGGGTATTGGGAGAGGATGACAATGATTTACAAAATTCACTTTATGCATCACACACATGTATGTAAATCAGCAATGTTTCTTACTTTGAAATTTTTGAGGAGAATTCTTTGAAAAATCAGGATGTATTCAAGGAGTGGTCATTCATCACAAAATAGACATAAATTTATATTCTAGTCAGAGCCAGAGAAGCAATTATCATCACCTCAAGGGAGGTTAAATCTGGTAAATTAGAGTCCTCCTTAATTAAGCTCTTGAAGACTCTTAAGCATATGTCTCAAAACATGGTCCAAGTGGCTGCCCTACAAAACATCCTGTCCTGATAAGGAGCAAGGAGGCAGAAATCTTGGGCAGGGATGAGCAAAGAGCAAAGAAGCTAAAGGAAAGCATAAAATGTGATTTAAAGTGAGAAATGCAGGCTAGGATACCAGTGGAGCAATTGATGAAAATAGGACCTTCTGTTATACAGAGTGGCCTTTGGTAACTAATCTCAATATGAACTTGTTTCTAATGAATTTATTTCAATATGACAGATATTTATTCAGTGCCTATTCTATGCACAGTATTTTGTCTAAAAACTGATAGATAAAAAAATAAACATAAAAACTCGGCAATTACTTATTAAGCTTCTGTCATGAAAGAAGTTGTAACAACAACCAGAGATATAAAAATGGTTATGATATATCTCTTTTTGGGTCTCACTTGCTTCATATGTAAATGAAAATGGTGGATTAAGATGACCTTGGAAATCCCTTTCAGCTCTGAATCTATGATTCTATGTCCCTCCCAAAGCTTGTTCATGGACATAAATAAATATAATATGTAACACAAAGGCTCAAACAAAGTGCTATGAGAATTTTGGTAAAAGATCATTTCTGATAGAAGAGGATGTATTTAAAGTAGATCTTATAGACTGGGTAGCAAGTGAACATGTGGTATATAAAGAGGCATACCAGTTATACCTGTAGCATAGTGCATTCCAAGTAGGGGGCACTGTCATTGGATTGATATCTGTGAAGATTGGATTTGGCTCTCCCCTGATTGTAACAATGAAGGTACTTAGCTCTTCCTTGATTGTGAAGATTAAATTGTAATCCCCTGTCTATTTTTAGATTTTAATCCTCCAAAATGTAAGCACAGTACTTAAAGTTGAGTATGGAGATCTACCCATTTTGGATTTTAACCATAAAAAGGTATGAACACCCATTTCATACATTGAGTGGGTGGTCTGTGACCCATGTGTGAAAGAGTGGGCAGTCCTGGAGAGGAGCATTGGCAGTGATTGGTAGATGTAAAAATTTAGGGGAAGTGACACAAGAGAAAAAGGTCTTTAAAAGTGGAAACACAGTCACATAGAGATACTTGGAGTGAAGAGAGACACTTGGAGTGAAGGGACACTTCGACTGAAGAGACACTTGGAGTGGAACCTCCTGTAAGAAGCAGTTCTACTGGAGTTGAGGCTGATAAAGAATCTGTTGATTGAACTGACATGTAGTGAGTGTAAAGGCTGACTTCCTTTCCTTGGCCTTTCTGGAGGCATCAGCCTCTGGAAAGACTCATCATCCTGAGACTCCTTTCCCTTGACTGGGGCCTTTGAATTGCTACCTGGCTCAGAGGAAGCCAGATCTCACTTCTCTCTCTCTCTCTCTCTCTCTCTCTCTCTCTCTCTCTCTCTCTCTCTCTCTCTCTCTCTCTCTCTCTCTCTCTCTCTCCTTTTCTTCTCCTTTTTTCTTCCTTAATATCTTCCCTCTACTGTAAAATAAACTACCATAAATTCCATTCTGACTTTAGTGATTCATTTTTTGGATTTAATAATTAAATCCCTGGTGACTAATTAAATATATTCAGTCCAACCATAAATTGAACAGATCCCTGAAGGCAAGAAGATGCTGGGCATGGCTAAGATGGAAGGATTGCACAGCTATCAGTACACATTGCCTTTTGCCAATAAAATCACAGGGCCAGTCCCTCTTCCTATCCCATAAAAACTCCCTTTAGTATACTCTATGATCCATCTAAATAATTTATTGCTCCCTCAATATATTTCTTATTTGCAAATATGCATGATTTTATTGGCATAGGGAATTTCCAGATGAGGACACCTCTTACACCAGTATTGATTGGCGCCTTCTCTACAACTTGTATTCTTAAAGTTCTTCCTAGAGCATTCAGAAAGTAAACAATTTATTCGAGGTGACATAGCCAGTATGTATCAGAAGCCGGTTTTAAATCTAGATCTTTTTGACTGATATAAAAATCCTTCCTAGATGGATGGGAGATGATAAAATCCACCTAGGAACATCTCCAGGGCCAGTAAAGCACAACCCTTGAAAATTATTAAAAACAAATTTATTAAGGTTAGGGAAATAGATAAATACAGTTCTACATCTATCCAGCTATAGCTCCTCCCCTCAATCTACACCCCCCTCCCCATGGGGTTCATCTTTTTTTTTTATATCTCCCTTTTTATATCTCCCTGCTATTATCTAAGACCCAAAAGCCATATTACTATAAACTAACCTACTTAATATGAATGAACAAAAAGAGGAAGAGGAAAGGACTCACAGGTGTATTTGAGCCCTTACCTAAAGCCTGGGGTTGGCTTCACTAGATAATCCAAAGTCCCAGGTGACAAGCCTTTTAGGATTACCATGGCCAAGTGGATTTTTGGCAGATGGATTACAGGCAGATGCTCTCTGTACCTCAGGAAAAACATTCCACTCCAAGGCAGATTCTCAAACCAAGGTATCACTAATCTTTCCATGAGATTAGGACTACCAAGGGAAAATTTGCCAGAATGAAACCTTCTTCCAGCTCAGTCAAAAACAGGGGAGAGAGTGACTGTTAATGCCAGTACAAACTCCCACAGTCCTTCTCTCCTCAGAATGTCCTCACAGGGCTTATAGCCAAATTCACCTCTTTTCCTTTTAAAGCTAATCCCTGAAATTTATTTTATTCCTTAGCTACATTCTTACACTGACTTCCAAATCAGCTTTTCATCCACTGAATTACATTGTTTTATGGGTTAAGACTACAATGCTATATTGGAGACCAATTGTAGAGGACCTTGAATGTCAAAGTAAGGCTTTTTTATATCCAAATAATAACTGTTAGCAAAGCTTTGGTTCAATAAACATTACAATATTTTTGAGCCTTTACCTTTCCCCTTAGAATCAATGCTGTATATTGGTTCCAAGGCAGAAGAGTTGTAAGAGCTAGGCAATGGGGAGTTGTGTGACCCGTCAGTGGGGAAATATGACCAGTCCTTTGATCCCTGTCTTAAACTATATATGTAGTGGTGTATAAATGGAGATTTTGAACCTTTG
Organism: Monodelphis domestica; assembly: GCF_027887165.1. NCBI lineage: Eukaryota > Metazoa > Chordata > Mammalia > Didelphimorphia > Didelphidae > Monodelphis > Monodelphis domestica. The sequence continues at coordinate 69,099,886 of NC_077230.1, forward strand.
ACTTCATTCCCCAGAAGTCCTTAGTATTTCCCCAAATTCCCTATAATCTCTCCTGCGTCTCCACATTGGTGGGATCACATTATTGGTATTTAACTGGAGGTAACTCCTCCCATGTCTTCTCTTTGGGCATGATACAGCAATCAGCAGTGATGGTGGTGAGTGGGGATTTTGAAAATGGCTAACCAGCTATGGGCACGTGGTTTTTATTTTGTATCCTCTTTATTCCTTGATTTCTAATGATCATTTAATAAACCTCCTAAACTATAATATTTTTATTATTTGAGATATAATTTTAATTTTTATAGTGGGTAGTGTAGATAGAGTAGTTCAAATTTCCCTTTAGTTCTTTACACCAATATGTTTGCCTACCCGTTTTTATGATCGAATACTCTGTGTACCAACTTTATTTACTCGCCTGTTTAAATGATCCACGAACTTGTTTTATGGACAATGATTATTGCCATAAATGACTTCTAGACTCAATATGGCCATGGAAGATATCCACAATTCTTTTCTAACCAGTTTCATCTCTGGCTGGACACTTAACCTAGGTCAGGTGAGATAGGACAATTACCTTGGTCAAATTGCTTCTTCTTTGTGGGCCCTGGTTTCGTCATCTGTAAAAATGGATTAGTGAATTTCTAAGGCCCTTTTTGCTCAAATTTCTCTGGGTTTTTATGAGGGACAGGGATGATATAATCTCATATTGACATAACAAACAGCCAGAGTGTTGAATGATCTTGGCTGAGAAAGGTAGAGGTGGCAACATCATCATATAAATGAAACAATGCAAGACCAAGTGGCCCAGGCAGCCCTGGGGTTCCAGCTAGCTGCTTCTCTTTAATCGCCAATGGCAATGATTAAATAAAAACCTATATATTACTTTGTTCAGTTATTTTCAGGTTTGTCTGCTTCTTAGTGATTTTTTTTGTTTGCCAAGATATTGGAATGGCTCTCCATTTCCTTTTCCAGATTCCTTTAAAGATGAAGAAACTGAGGAAAACAGGATGAAGTGACTTGTCCAGAGTAATACAGTAAGTATCTGAGGCCAGTTTTGAACTCATGAAGATAAGTCTTCCTGTCTTGAGACCCAACACTCTTTCTATTATGTCACTTAGCTGCCCCAATATTTTATTCAATCACTCAGTAATGCTAGTGATCGTGATCTGATGGTCTTAATTATCCTGGAAGAGTCAGAGCAAGCTTGCAGTTCCTTTGGGGCATGTTATATATAGTAAATTATAACAAGTTTACAGAGCTAAGGAGAATTAAAGAGCTCCTGTATTCATAATGGTCTTGGTTTGCATTTGCACACTTCCTTTGTTGTAAACTGGTGTTCCCTCTTCAAGATTCAGATGCAGTGAATTTCTGAGTGTGTTTTGGGAGATCAGAGATTCCCTTTTTTCACAGCCCAGTGCTCAGCAGAAGGCACCCTTTAAAATAGTTTGATTTTATTTTGTTTCAATTGACAAGCATTTATTTTCATACATTGGCTGGGTCCAAAATGGTATGCCCACTTCTACATCTTGAGTCTGTCGCCTTCCTGTGGGAGATGGGTAGCATGCTTCAACACTAGCCCTTTGGAATCATGGTTGGTTACTCTATTGATTGGAGTTCTTAAGTCTTTCCGAAGTTTGGGTTTTTTTTTACACTGTTATTATTATTATTTTAAAATTCTTACTTTCCAGCTTACCTACAGCTAGTAAGTATCTGAGGCTAGATTTGAACTCAGGTTTTCCTGACTCTGGGCCTGATGCTCTTAACCACTGAACCCCAGTTGCCTCTTTAATATCGTGGCTACCCATTATCACCAAATCATTTAATATTGTATTAGAAATGCTAGCAATAAGAGAAGAAAAAGAAATTAAAGGAATCAGAACGGACAAAGAGATGATAAAATTATGTATTTCACAGACAATATGATGACACATATCTTTTTTAAATCCTAAGGTTTCAACTGAAAATTAGTTGAAACTATCAATAATTTTAACAAAGTAGCAGGTTATAAAATAAATCCACATAAATAAGTCATCATCATTTCTATGTATCACCAATGCCCTGCAGAAAGAAATAATAAGGGATAATCCATTTAAACTAAGTATAGATGGAATAAAATATCTTAGTATCCCAGAAACTATATGAACTATATGAATTATATAAAGTCAGATTTAAATAATTGGAGAAATATTAATTGTTTGTGGCTGGTCATAGGCATTATAATTAAAATCACAATCCTACATATTCAATGCCATCCCAATTATATGATCAAAAATGATTTTATTGAACTAGAAAAAATAAAATTCATTTGGAAAAACAAAAGGTCAAGAATATCGAAGGAGGGGGCAGCTGGGTGGCTCAGTGGATCAGGAGCCAGACATGGAGACAGAAGGTCCTGGGTTCAAATCTGACCTCAGACTCTTCCCTGGGCAAGTCACTTAACCCCCCAATGCCTAGTCTTACCACTCTTCTGCCTAAGAACCAAAGCACAGTATTTATTCTAAGACAGAAGGTAAAGGTTTAAAAAAAAGAATTTCAAAGGAATTAATGAAAAAATATAAAGGGAGGAGATCTAGTAGTACCAGATTTTGAACTATATTATAAAGCAGTAATGGTCAAAACTGTCTGGTACTGGCTAAGAAAAAGAAAATTAGATCAGTGGAACAGAACAGACATGCAACAAACAGCAGAAAAAATTATAATAACTTTGTACTTGATAAAAAATAAAGATCCAAGTTTTTGGAATAAGAATTTACTAAATGGTAAAAATTGTTGGGAAAACTAGCAAGCAGTGTGATAAAAACTAGATATAGAACATTATCTTGAACCATTTACCAAGATAAGATCCAAATGCATACAGGACTTAGGCACAAAGGGAGGAATTATAAGCAAATTAGAAGAACAGAGAACATATTACTTCTTGGATCTTTGGATTAGAGATGAATTTATGAATCAACAAGAAATAGAAATCATTGTAAGATGTAAAATAGATAATTTTATTAAAAAATACTTTATCTTTTGTCTTAGTATAAACTCCAGGACAGAAGAATGGCAAGGGCCAAACAATCATGGTTGAATGACTTGGTCAGGGTCACACTGCTAAGTACTGAATTCAAATTTGAACCCAAGTCTTTCTAACCCCAGACATGTGCTGTGTAGCTGCCTCCACATTAGCTATATTTAAAAAAAGAGCAAGAAAAATAAAGAAAGTGAGAAATTTTTACTTTAATTTGCACCCAGAGTTCATTAGTTCTCTCTTAGGAGGTGGATGGCTTAAAATTTTTTTTTTAATTAAAAAAAAATTTTTTTTATCATGAGCCTTTGGAATTGCATGGATCATTGTACTGATCAGAGCCTCTAAGTCTTTCACAGTTGATCATGATTTCTATCTTGCTGTTGTCTATGCACAATGATTTCCTAGCTTCTCGAGGATAGGACCTGCTTCAATTTTTGCCTTTGTCTCCTCATCTAGCATGATATCTGGCAGGTAGTAGATGCTTAATAAGTGTTTGTAGACTGATTGCTAGAAGTGTGAATATTAGCAAGAAAAAAATTCTGAAAAGAAAAAGATCTCAATATAAACTCAATGGTTTATAATTTGGGAAAGGATGTGGGAAGAAGGGGCAGCTAGGTAGCACAGTGAATAGAGTCAGGTCTGGAGTCTGGAGGACCTGGGTTCAAATATGACTTTAGGTACTTCCTAGCTGTGTGTCCCTGGGTAAGTCACAACCCCAAATGCCTATCCCTTGCTCCTCTTCTGTCTTAGAATTAATACTAGGACAGAAGTTAAGGGTTAAAAAAAAAAAGATTATGTGATACATGTCCAAATAATGCTATTATCAGGGTAGAAGTGGATTAAATCAACCAATTACTCCACTCTACTCCATAAAATATTTTTATGACTACATTTCTTAACTACATGTGCATCATATTACATGCAAAGCTCCAGGTAATTCATGGATATCCAAACAAATAAGCATAATAGTAAAATAAAATAATATGCACCTATATAATGATGAGACATGCATAAACAGCTGCATATACGTATATAAACAGTAAAGCTATGCATAGTTAATAAATATATAGTAATCATAATTATAGTATTAATAAAATTAATGTTACTATTAATTATTATAAGTAGTTATTAATAGCAGTGATAGCAATGTTATTGATAGCAATGATAGCCAACACTATTAATAATTTTTTTGAGAATTGACATTTTATTTAATTAATTAATTTAGAATATTTTTCTATGGTTACATAATTCATTTTCTTTCCCTCCCCTCCCCTCCTCCCCAGTCCTCCCCCCTGCCATAGCCAATGTGTAATTCCACTGGGTTTTACATGTGTAATTGATCAAGACCTATTTCCATATTATTGATAATTGCATTAAAGTGATCGTTTAGAGTCTACGTCCCCAGTCATATCCCCATTGACCCATGTGGTCAATCATGTTTTTCTTCCGTGTTTCTGCTCCCACAGTTCTTTCCCTGGATGTGGATAGCATTCTTTTACATAAGTCCCTCAAAATTGTCCTGGATCATTGCATTGCTGCTAGTAGAGAAGTCCATTACATTAGATTACAGTATGTGACAAGGAAATCACTTTAAAAGACTGATATATATTAATTTAAGGTCGCCAAGGAATTCAGCTATGTAATTCCTAAATGAAAACTCAAGTCAGCCGTCAACCTTTATAGAGTTTAATTACAAACAGGAGGAAGAAAGGAATTAGAGAGAGAGAGAGAGAGAGGGAGAGAGAAAGGGGAGAGAAGGGAATAGGGCTTAAATACCCCTTCTGTTTAGGCTGGGCAAAAGGCCCAAGCCCTTAGATAGCTGGGGCAAAGAAAAGAGATCAGTCCCTATTACTCACGTGACCAAAATGGAGAAACAGTCTCAGAGGCCCCCACCTTCAGCTTCCTTCAGAGCAAGCTTCTCAGAGCACACTCCAACCACTCAGACCAACTCCTCAACCACCACCTTCAGTCTTCAGACCCCTCTATCTTTAAGGAAACCATCCAAGTTGCCTCCCCTCAGTTCTCACATCTACCAATCACTGTCCATCAATTTCCCTGTGCCAATGGAGGCTCTAGCTTAACCCAGGACCGCCCAGAGGTCTGTGGCTTTGCACATGTCTGTTGAAGGTCATATTTTCAAATAATTAAATCTTTGATCCTTTGCTACAGCCCTTCCTCAATCCTGTTAGGACTGAGTAGGGTGGAGATTGATTCCAAGTATCTCCATTGTATCAATTCTAAAATCAATCATGACTCAAAGAAATTCCTGTTCTATGCTTAAGCCTAGGTCAAAGTCCTTTCCATTGTTCAGCAAAAGGTTTCTGTCCTAAAGTAATCTTAAGAAGGGAGGAGGAGGAACCTCCCATGCCAGTGGGGTTCACATTCCAATAGACTATCAGTAAGAAATTTTCCAAGTATAAAATTTCCCAATGGTGAAATTTCCAACATTTATAAGTCTAAGGAATTTTAAGGTTTACAAGTACTATTAATAATTAATATGACCAAGGACTATTATATATAGCATGTTGTTAAAATCACTAAGTACAGCTAGTAATATTAATAATCAACATTGCTATTTATCACATATAATATAAATACATGACTATTAACCAATATGTCATGATTAATAATTAATACTATATATACTTGACTAATTATGTAACCACTTCTTCAATTTCTTTCTTTTTTTTTTCCACCTTGTCAATTTCTTATGGAACTTCAGAAATTAGTAGGATGACAGTGCAAATAACCCAGTTCTCTAATGATCTGTTGACCTGTCTACCTGATTAATTAACTCTGATCTGAGTAATAAGGGCTGATCATAGACTTTATAAGAACTAGATTTCCTTATTCCTAAACCTGAACTCTTAACGGAGGGCCTTGGTTGACTATTTATGTTACTACATTCTCAGGGATATCTGTAGTCTCAAGAGCCTCCATGGATAAAGTTCTATTTTCCACCAAGTCCTTTAAGATCTTCTACAAACACCTTGAGGAAGCATTCAGGTACTGTTCAGTCTTTTTTCAGTCATGGCAAATTTTTCATGACCCTCTTTGGGGTTTTCTTTACAAAGTGACTTGAGTGTTTTGCCATTTCCTTTTCCAGCTCATTTCACACATGAGGAAACTGAGGCATGAGGATGACATGATTCACCCAGAGTCACACCATTAGTGAGCATCTAAGGCCAGATTTGAACTAATCTTCCTGACTCCAATCTCTATACTCTATCTGCTGTACCACCTGTTCTTAATAATATGAATATGTTTTGGAACGTTAATTTATACTGACCTCAAATAACTTGCAGACTACAAAAGAATTGTTTTCTTGAGAGTCAGCTTCTCCTGAAGAACCAAGTTTGGGGACAAAAATTTGGAAAAGCCTTTGGAAGAGGAGCCCTTTGGAAGTCGGATTTTAGGCTGGGCCAGTGACAGGCTATCAGAGAAATCCAGTCATGGAATTTAGGGAAATGTGTAACTAACTTGCTTAGAGTAGAGTGGCTTCCAACATTTCCCTCAAGAAATAAGTCTGTATTCCCAAGGATCAGCCCCAGGGGAGATAAAGAAGTGAGCTTGAGAGTGTAATGGGCTAGAATTGAAAGAATTCAGCTGGGCCAAGCAAACTCTCTTAACTTAGCTGAGTACCTTTAATTTACCCGTCTTAAAGTATAGACTTTCACAGCTTTCCATAAATATTTGCAAAAGAAAAATGCCACAAGCAGGATGATTTCAAGCCTTTATAGGCACCTTTTAGGCACAGTCTCACTTGGGTTCTCATATGTATGCCATAGACCAGAGCTGCTGAGGTAATGCCTTTTTCTAATTCTTGCCTCCTTCTTCTGTTCCATGACCATTCCATCTGGCCATTCCAGTGGCTGTACCCCAAACCCTTCCCTCAGTGCTCCCCCCAAATCTTAGCCTCTTGCTCCTTATCTTTCCCCTTAGTTCACCTGAGAACAAAGCAAGATTTTCATAAAATCATTTTATTAGAAGCTAAGAGAAAGTAAAATGAAAGAATTTGAGAGTATAGAACTTATGAACTATAGAATCAGGCTTTGAAATCCTACCCTAAAGCAATCTGAAAGTGGCACAGCTTCCTGGGGTAATTTTTGTCCCTAGTATCTAGCCAGGTGGTTCCAAGATGGACAGTTGCTATCTTTCCACAGGAGACAGAACTCCTTCTCAATCTCCAGTTCATTTGGAAGATCCTTTCTTCTTAAAGAAGAGAGCAAATAAAAGGGAAGGATCCAGGTAGGACTGGGTTTTCAAGAGCTAGTCATCCTTTTGCTTAATATTCTGTATAACCACATTTTCCAAGCTATAGCAAAATGGACCTCTACCAAAGATATCCTGGATCACATTAGGAATGTATAGTATGGGAATACGAGGTCAGGCAAGTTTAAATTGTCAGGGTGGAGTGAGGTGGGGAGAAATCTTTAGTGGGTTACTCAGATGGTAGCCCCAGAAGTAACCTGGATTGCCTTCTGCTCAGTGGCCCCCCACAGGGGTTTTGTAATTCTTCCTCCTATTGCAAGCTTCCCTTTAGCATAATGAGTCTCAGTTTCTTTATTATCTTCTTTCATCATAACTCCTGCCCTGGAAAGGATCCTAGACAGACTGAGGAACAGAGACTATAATTCTAAACTGGGGAAGCAGACATGCTTGGCTCTAAGGAGAGTTTGGGGTCATGTGGTCAGTAATGAAGACAATATCAGGGTTGAATTGTGGGATCATGATTTTATTCAAGGTCAGCAAATCAAGGTCAAGCCTGGCCATGTTCCCACTTTCCTCTCATTTGGAAAATTGGCAGCAACGAGCACTGGTCCAGTCCATGCCTGAGCACTGACAATGGCATACGTTGTCCCCTCGAACATTCCAGGAGCCACAGCCATAACCACAGGCACAGCCAGTGACTATAAACCCTAAAAGGAGACAGAAACACTGTGAGCTCCTAGAGTCCAGGAGAAGGGAGAGCTCTCTCTCCACCTGGCATAGGTCCCTGCTACCCTTCTCCCTCATTGAGAGCCAAACTGCACCAGTGGGTGAAGGAATGGAGTGGGGAGCCAGGTAGAAAGAAGGGACCAGAGAAGCTGAAGAAGCTAGGAGAGGGGGTTTGAGAAAAGAGAAGAATTATAAAGAGATATAAGAGAGGACAAACAGGAGAGTGAGAGGGCAAGTGTAGAGCAAACATCCCCAGCATCAACCTCCAAGACAAAATGGAGATAGCCAGCAAAGGTATTTGGTGAGGAGGAATAAATCAATCCCAAATCCCAGTGCATTAGAACAATTGGAGCAGAGGAAGGCTCTCAGGAAGTGAGGATGAAAAAAGAGTATCTTTACTCTAGTCACTTACCTGCTGGGCAAGTGGCCAGTGTGCCTCTAGTGGTCACACTTGTACAAGAAAGGAGAGCCTGAAATCCAAGCTCTGAAAGGCAGGCAAAGAGAGGTTAGGATGTTCCTTGCTTAACCTCCCTCTACAAGTCTCATTCATTCTCTTGTTTCCCCACACTGGACACTGGATCTTGGCCCCAGGGACCCTCGGGGTTTTACATTGTACCCTAGGACCAACAGGAAGGTCATCTTGGACTGAAGGATTTGGGTTTGGGGATGGGATTGGGATCTAGGATCAAGAGTTTGGGCTTCCATACTCTGATTCCTGCAAAGTCTATTACCTAATGAGGTAAGAGATTCCTTTATTTTCTTGTCCACAATGGAGTCTAAGGCGCAGTCAGCATGGCCAGGGGACATCAGTGCTAGAAGGGGGATGAGGATGAGCAGGAGAAAGAAGGCAGGTTTCATCTTGTTAGAAGGCTGTGTTCTGCAGGGAGAAAGACAAAAGCTGATGAAAGTGAAGAAGGTGCCTCCTTGTTTCCCTCAGAAGATAGCAGGGACTGCAAAAGTGAAGAATAAATAGGTGCTCTTAATTCCAGAATGCCAGTCTTCGATGAAGGTGAATGGAGAAAGCTTGGAGAATCCTCTCAATCACCTGAGCAAAGCTGGGTAGAGTCTGATGGGCAGGAGGTTTATATGGGTCATGGAATTTGTTGTTCAGTCCACCCTGGCTCAACTAAATACACAATGAAACAGATCACCTTATGGCCAAGGAAATAATATCCCCATTTCTTCCTTGTTGATCTACTCTACTTTCAAAAGAACTTAAAGTAGCTGTGATGAGCCTCTCAGGGGCAAGACCATAAGGTAAGTGTCCAAAGGAGTGTCCAGAGTGACCAGAGGAATAACACCCTCATTTCCTTCCTCTTCAATAATTCTTCATTTCAAAGCAATAGTCAACCAGCTGTGATAAGCTACTTTGGGGCAAGAACAGAGTAAACATCCAGGGAGTGTGTGGTTCTGGGAAAGGCAGCAGCCACACTTATCGTACAGAGAATTAGAGAAAGTATAAGGCTTCATATTCCTTTCTGCTATGAGAACCAGTTCCTTTGACCCTTATATTCCTGCTGTTTGCTTCCTGGGCTTCAGGTTTCCTACTTTCAGGTCTCGGGCAATTTGACACATTTTGGGAAGTCTTGTGACTAGGCAGTTGAGGAATTTTATTGGAGGCAGGAGTGTGTATTTGGGAAGCAGAGGGGTGGTGGTCAACCAAGTAATAGGCATTTATAAGGCTCTTATTATATATCAGACAGTGCAAAGTCCTGCCCTCAAGAAGACTGCATTCAAATGAGGGAGCTACCATTTGAACAACTAAGTACATTCCAAAGATATCCTGAGTAGATGGAAGGTGATATGGGAAAGGGACTAGCAGTTCTGGTGTCTGGAGGATTCCCTGAAGAAAGTGGGATTTGGAGTGAGTCTTGAAAGAAGCCAGGGAGATCAAGAGATGGCATCAAAGAGGGAGAGAATTCCAGGCTTACTGCATGCCCAATGTCAAAAGCATCACAGGCAAGACTTAGATCAATACGTAAAGGCATAGCAAGTAATTGAGTGTAGTTGGCTCAGGGAGTAGGTAGAAAGGAATATATTGTATGAAGACTGGAAAAATAGGAAGGAGCCAGATTATGTAGAACTATTTAAAAATGATATATTTAATAGAATTTTTAATATCATCTAGTATCATATAGCAATCTTATATATCATCTAAATTTAGCAATTATTTAACAATCAATATTAAAATAACAAATAATCACATAATAAAATGGTTTAATTTAATAATTATTTAAAATATTTATTTTATATGTTTATACATAGTGTCAATATGTTAAATTATATTAATAACAATATATTATAATAAGAATAGTTAAATACATACATATATGTATATACACATAGATATCTGTGCATATATAGAAAATATATCTATGCAATTTTTTTTACATCAAATAATTTCTCCCAGGATCCCTTCCTCTTTTATCAAAGAAATACTTCTATCAAGGAAACAAGACTGAAGCCAAGAGACAGAGAGAGCACTAAAAGAGAGGTAAGACAAGTGCTTTGTTATTTTTCAGGCTTGTGGTTCCCCAGCCCTACCGACAGCAAATGGTGGTGTCCAGTGAGAAACTCTAAATGAGATGCGAGATCCTGACATAGGGCAACTTTGAAACATTTGGAGTATCTGGGTAAACTAACAGGGATTTCTCCATCTGAAACCAATGGACAACCACAATTTTCCTACTCCTGACCCTTAGGGGCCTCATGAACTCTTTGTATGGTCCAGTGGGTTGGGAGAGAGCATGAAGAAGAGATGCTCCATGATCAGGTAGTTATGCTTAATCCTTATACATCTTGCACAATTGAGACTTGCTAAACTAGTTGCTTCAAAATGTCTCAGTACACAGGTAAATGTGATAGGCTATCTATCTTTCTTAGGGCTTTGTCTAAAGAACCTAGTCCTCAAAATACCCACCCTTTTGACTCTTCTCATCACTACGGATGCTGAGTTTATGGGTCACCATTTTTCCATGTTGGGAATGAACACCTATGAGACAAACACTCAAGAGGTTGGCTCGTTGAGTGGTTGAGCATCCAGGGATGGTGCACCGAAGGCATGGGCAGGAGGGGAGAGTTCCTGCTGAAATTATTACCATGCTTTGAAAGACTGTTCTGAGCCATTCTGCTCCATAACCAAACCACAACCAGGAGAAAAGGCCAAATAGATGGTGGGATCTGCAAACCTTGGACTTGGTAGCTTATTCTCATATTCTGATCTATCTTCCTAGGGGTATTAATCCAAAGGTAATTTGAGGTCTTGGCAAGGAGGCATTCCCATTTCCTTTAAGTCTCCTTTCCCTCATTTAACATATAGTCTAATGACACAAAAAACCCTTTAAGTTCCAACTAAAATCCCATCTTTAATGGAAGCTATCTCCAGCCCCTCTTAATTGTAATTATTTCCTGTTTATTATTGTTACATTATATAAAATATATTACATTATATATATAATCTTTAATTATTTCCTGTTTATTATTCTGTTATATTATGTATAATGTGTTACATTACATATATAATCTGTTAATTATTTCCTATTTATCTTGTATACAGCTTGCTTTGGATATACAGTAGGACCTTGTTTTTATGTGACCAATTCATTCCAAGACCTTTTGTGTAAGTTGCAAATCACACATAATAGAAAATCTCATTATTTAATAAGTGTTTTTTATGTGAACATACCTAGACACTTTAGGGCTTTTCTTAGGCTTATCAGAGCTGCCAGCCTCGTTACTGTTGTACTTTGGGCCAATATTAATAACTCAATAGCATTAATGAAACAAAGAAAAGCACTGCTCTGATGCAGACACGACTTATTACAAACATGAACTCTGGACAAAGACGGATGTGTGAGCTAATGTTTGGCACACAAACAATGGAATGACTAACACCAATGCTTCTCAGAGCTGCATGGAGACTTTACGATTCCTGGGGAAATGGTGCAGATTTAGTGCATAATTAAATTTTTTTATTTTATATATTTTTCTGACTTTATTTTTATTTTAGTTACCAACTGCGTATACCTCAATTGCCATGTGTTGAGTTTGTGTAAAATGAGGTCCAGTTGTATTTGTTTGCAAGATGTCTCTCCACTAGACTGGAAGTTCCTGGAGGTTAGGGATGGTTTTTTTGTATTTTTAGGGCTTAAAATAGTGCCTGGCACAAAGTGGGCACTTAAATATTTAGTGATTGACCATTCAGTCAGGACAATGAATTAATGAATGCTGGTGAATTTTTCCTCTATGGCCTAGGCCAGTTTCCTTTGCTATTACGTCTAAAGTTATGGAAAGACTGTGGATCATGACCAAGGGTTTGAATGTTGGGGGCCCAGGGAAAATGAAGGCCAGGACAGCAGAGATTCAAATGGCTGACTGGATGGATGGAGAAGGGTCTGAGAATTAAGCCCCACAACCTGAATTGTCGTAGGAGACTTCTTTAAAAATAAATAAACATTACACCAGGGGGAAGTACCTCAGTCCCTCCACATTTTTAGTTTTTTAAACCCTTAATTTCTGTCTTAGAATTAATACTAAGCGTTGGTTCCAAAACAGAAGAGTGGTGAGGGTTAGGCAATAGGGATTAAGTGACTTGCCCAGGGTCATACAGCTAGGAAGTGTCTGAGGTCAGACTGGAACTCAGGATCTCCCATTTCCAGGCCTGGCCTGGAATCCACTGAGCCACCCAGCTGTCTTTCATCATCACATTCTGTAGCAATAATATACAAGGCCAGACGTGTGCATCCATTGCTCCTTGTGAGATCTTTGATTCCCATGTACACTTTGGTGATAAAGCCTAACTCTTGTATCTTCTTCTTATTGGAGGAGTTCTAGTTCATCCTGGGGTGGGTTAGTAGGACAGACAGATTTTGCCCAGGGTGACAGTCCATCCCTTGGGGCAGCCAAGGTGATGCAGGGTAGAGAGTGCCAGGCATGGAGTCAGAATGATTCCTCCTCCTGAGCTAAAATCTGGCATCAGACACTTACCAGCTGTGCCACCCTGGGCAAGTCACTTAACTCCGCCTCAGTTCCTCACTTGTAAAAATGAACTGGAGAAGAAAATGACAAACCACTCCAATATCTTTGCCAAGAAAACCCCAAAATGGCACCTGAAGAGTTGGACATGACAGCCACAGCAAGTATTTCCCTCCCAAAGTATGTGGTGGGCTATGCAGGCTCACAGGGCCTTTGACCTGATATTGGCATGGGGAAGGTGGCAAACCCAGCAAGAAATCAGGTCCCTGGTTTGTGTGATTACCACCAAATATGCCTGCAAATGTGGCAAAGGATGGTCATGTGGCATGAAACCAGACATCACGCTGGGATGTACCACACAAATGCCATTATCAGAAAAGCTAAAATTACCAGGTTGAGTAGCTTCTTATTTCCCAATCAGCAGAGAGTATATGTAGCTCCAATCCCAAAAACAATTGGTATGAATCTTTAAAAAAAATCTTAAAACAAAACAACACAAAAATGGGGGCAGCTGGGTGACTCATTGTGTTGAGAGCCAGGCCCAGAGATAGGAGGTCCTGGGTTCAAATATGGCCTCAGACCCTTCCCAGCTGTTTGACTCTGGGCAAGTCACTTGACTCCCCTTTGCCTAGCCCTTACCACTCTTCTGCCTTGGAACCAAAACAGAATTGATTCTAAGACAGAAGATAAAGGTTTAAAAAGGGCTTAAAAATGTCCCATACCTATAATTTATGATCTGGGGAAATATGTCCTGTGAGGTTATTTTCATCACTCCCTGCCCCTGGATTATAAAGGAGAAAGCCAAGTAAATGCCTGTGATTTTGGAAGAAAAAGAGTGGGTTAATTTGAGTGTAATATCAGTTATTAGAGTAAATGGCAACTCCTCTCTCTACCTCCTGATAAATGTGTGCCCAAAAAATGGGAGAGGGAAGGAGCCTTACTTTGGGACTTGTGAATTTAGAGAATAAATAGCTAGGGGAAGCATTCAAGCCAGATTTTCTGTTAAAGTACTGATATAGGAGTCTCGAGGAGAGATTTTAATTGTCCATTCTATTGTTCATTAATAGACAGTTTTGGACTTGAATTCAAATCCTGGTTTAAATATTTATGATCTTTGTGGTCACAACACCTCCCAACCCTCTACCTCTTGCCAGGCTTAAGATTCAGAATGAGAGACAGTTCTGGACAGGACCAATGTGGTGATTTGTTTGTTTTGCTGAATTGTGCCTATTTGTTATAAGAATTTTATTTTTTATTTTGATTTTTTAAATTGTTCAACGGAGAAGGCAGTGAGAGGGAGATATAAGTAAATGCTCATAAAAATAAGTATTTTCGAAAAAAGGAAAAAATCTTTGTGGTCATAGGCCTTCCTTCCTTCCTTCCTTCCTTCCTTCCTTCCTTCCTTCCTTCCTTCCTTCCTTCCTTCCTTCCTTCCTTCCTTCCTTCCTTCCTTCCTTCCTTCCTTCCTTCCTTTCTTGTTTTCTTCTTTCTTGTTTTACAAGTCTTTAGGAAGGTCTGAAGTCAGAGAGGACACCAGTGTGCTGGAAAGCTTACATTCCTGGTTTACTTTAAATGAATGGATGAATGAGCAAAAAAGCAATTTATTAAGAGATTACTGTGTGCCAAACCCTGTGCTAAGTACTAGGGATGCAAATAGAAGAAATTAGACAACCTCTGCTCTCAAAGAGCTCATACTTTTCTAAGGAAAAAAGAACATAAAACAAGATTTAGTTGCAAGTAAATAGAAAAGCCTAGCTGTCCCAAGGATTCTATGGTGGAGTATATTCCAGGGTTCAGATATCCTTAAATTGCTGAGGTAATTAATATGGCATTGCTAGGGTACTGCAGAGCATTGAAGCTGGGTACATGGCAAAGCGTGGAGGATCTTACAAGACAGTGATGGGGCATAAGTTATGACCTGGTGCTTCTCCAATGCATTGTAAGCAGTGGGGTAGTTGACTGCCATCCCATTCAAACTCTGCAAAGTCAGGCAATCCAAGAAGGGGTGATGGTAGGGAGTAGAGTGGCCCTTGTGATAACATTCTTTTTATCTGACTATCACAGGAGGGAGGGAGGAGTTTCAGAATATCTCAGGCCAACTGAGAAGAAAATTTTGTTTAGCTATAAGAAAAGACTCTCATTTGGTAAAATATTACTTATAATAGCAGTTACTCTTTTCAGGTATATCAGCAAATGCCAATTTGAAATTATTTTCATGCTGTGTTTTAACCAATTTACAAGCATTTATCAGGCATCCACTATGTGCCAGGTCCTGAGGCTACAAATAAAATCAGTGAAATGGTCCCTGTTCTCAAGCAGCTTATACTCTAATGAGGAAGAAAAACAAAGTTTTCATCTTTCTTGGCCAGCTTTCTGAGAATTATTAGTGCTTTGAGAGCTGTTCCAGCAGTCTCTCAGAGAGGAGGGTCCTTCTGTCTAAGTGTGACGATTCGGTCAAATAATGCGTGAGAGGCACTGAATGCTTATTCCTGTGTGACAGGCATTACACAGTCCTCTGCCATGGCACAGGGGTTAGTTTATTTTATAGGTTCAGTGAGTACATACTTTCTTAGCACACAATAATTTCTCAACACATGTGTTTCCATAGAACCTAACAACAGACACGAAGCCTAAGGAGATAGTCAAGAAACATTGTTGCTATGACACAAATTGATGAATGACATAAACAGGGTGATGTGGAGGTTAGTTCTCCCTGACTTATGGGTTGACCAGTTAGGAGAATCATTTTTACTTTTGGTCAGCTTTCACACTCAATCACAATTACTTAGGAGATGAGTAACAAAACATTTCGTAGCTAAGTACAGGGTTAGAGGGTAATTTAAGACAGACTAGAATTGGGATTTTCCTCAATTTCCAACTTGTATATTTCTTGTGCTTGATTCAGACACCTGGCAAGGTTGCTTTGTTGTTATGTAACAAATCAGTGGAGTGTGTCCCATAGATCTGGGCTTGAAGGTGATTAATGTTCTTGACTTGCCTGGCTTATAATGGAAGTGAATGTAACTCTGTGGAGAGGGAAAGGAGGAGGATAATGGGTAATGATCTTTAGATTTTAATTCTGTGAATGTAATCTTTTAGAGTAATAATCTGGAGGATTAAGTTGGTATATATGTGTGTCAACCTATAAGTATTTGCTCTCATATTATTTCTCCTGTATTGGGGAGAGAACAATAATCACAACAATTTCATTAGAGAGAGGTCACACAGAGAGGGGTTCTGTGGTTGCCTTATTTTTCCAGAAAGTTGCTTTGCAACTCTGGAACTCATGTGTGACCATGTCAGACAGCATGGGCTTGATGGCTTCCCACATTAGTGCATTCCACATTCTCTTCAAGGTTTATAGTCTTTTTATAACTTATTCCCTTTTGGCCATTTTTTTGGTTAAAGCTTCAGATTTGGAATCCAGTTTTGTTTTGATTTGATCTCTTCTTTTCATTATCATCATCACTATCATATATATAGTTCTTTAAGGTTTTTGAAGCATTGTGTACATATCATCTTATTTTATCTTTATAACAAACATAGAGGCAGGTGCTATTATTATTCCATTTTACAGATGAATCCAAAGGATGTTAAGAGACTCATTCAGGGTCTCACTGAGAGTGAGTGTTTGAGGCCAGATTTGAACTAATTTTCCCAGGTGCCAAGTACTGTACTCTATCTGTTAGTTACTTCTAAGACATTAATGCTTCACTATTGAGGATATAATCCCATATAATTAGAAGCATAAATATATTTAAGTGTGTATGTATACATATATATTTTTTCCTTTCTTCCAGTTACCTTATAACACTTGCCAATGCAGCTGGTAACAGCTTTCAGGGAATCAACTAGATCATCTCATCTCATCTGGTGCAGAGAACGTAGTAGACATTAGACCCTTTTCCTTCATTTTCTCAAATATCAGATTTGTACAGTTTGAAAAATGTTGAAGTTTTCTTTAAATGTTAAAACTGGGTGATCAGCAATCTAATTTAAGAATTTATGCAACAAAGGAGGCTAGGTGACTCAGTGGATTGAAAGATTGGGTCTACAGAGGGGAGGTCCTGGGATCAAATCTGGTCTTAGACATTTCCTAGGTGTGTGCCCCTGAACAAGTCATCTAACTCCTGTACCCTAGCTCTGACCATTCTGCCTTGGAACCAATAATTAGTGTTGATTCTAAGACAGAAGGTAAGGGTTTTTAAAAAAAAATTATGTAACAGCTTTGTTTGATTTTCAAGGAAGTTTTCACTAAACTCTTTCCATAATCCTTCCTGAAAGGTAGCATAGTTTTGCAGTTAGACAGCTAGCCTCAAATCCAGGAAGATCTGACCTTAAGTCCTGCCACTGACCCATACTGAATGTTTCATTCTGGTCATGCCATTTAACTTCTAAGTGCTGTGAGCAACTCTTAAGACTCCAAGTTGTAGAGAAGATTTGCATTGGCAGAAGGAATCTCTTCCTCTGGGAGTTCTTTATACTAATAAATAACAAGCCTGTTCTTCTCTTTAGCTTACCATTGCTTTCAATATGAACTTTTCTGGTGAAGGAGGAGTAATGATGATGGTATGTAGAGATGGTATCTTTAAGTTGTAGCCAAAAGAAATTGAATGTGTAAAGGAACCCTTTCCTCCCAGAGATGTGAACTTTCTTCTCGTCAGATGCATCCCATTAGTGTGACTCCCTGTTCAATTTTCTC
Source organism: Monodelphis domestica (assembly GCF_027887165.1). Taxonomy (NCBI): domain Eukaryota; kingdom Metazoa; phylum Chordata; class Mammalia; order Didelphimorphia; family Didelphidae; genus Monodelphis; species Monodelphis domestica. Next base: position 69,117,513 of record NC_077230.1, read on the forward strand.
CAGATATATATTAACTCAAATTTTTCTAAAATTTAACTTACTTCCTTTACTTCTTTCTTATTTACTTTTTGATTTGATTTATCTGGTACTGATAGCAGAATGTTGAGGATCCTCCACTAGTATAGTTTTATTATATATTTCCTTCTAACGCTCCTTTAGTTTTTCCTTTAAAAATCTGGATGCTATAACATTTGGTGCACATATGTTGAGTAATGATATTTCGTCATTATCTATACTGCCTTTTATAAAGATGTAATTTTCTTCCCAATCTCTTTTAATCTGATCTATTTTTGCTTTAGCTTTGTCAGAGATCATGATTGCTACTCCTCTTTTCTTTGTCTCAAAGCCTAGTAGACTCTGCTCTAACTTCTTACCTTTACTCTGTGTGTGTCTTCCTGTCTCAAATGTGTTTTTTGTAAACAGCATATGGCAGGATTCTGATTTTTAATTCATTTTGCTATCTGTTTCCATTTTATGGGTGAGTTCATCCTGTTTATATTCACAGTTATGATTATCATCTGTGTATTCCCCTCCATTTTTACTTCCTCTTTTAATTCTGACCTTTCTGCTTTCACTCTTTCCCTCCTCTCCAGTTTTTTGCTTTTAATTTGTCCCCTCCCTTCCTCCTCCCTTATATTACTGCCCTTCCCACCACCTCCCTTCTTATTCTTCTCCTACTTCTCTATAGGGCCTTTTGATCACTCCCCCCTTTTCCCTCCCTTATATTACTCCCCTTCCTGCCACCCCATTTCTTAGTTTCTTATTCACCTTGTACTTCTCTGTAGGGTAAGATAGGTAAATGCAAATAGAGGTACAAATCCTGTCTCTGATGGATACTAGTGGTTTGAAACTAGGCCAATCACTTAGCTTCCATTTGCCTCCAATGGCTCCCTAGGACTTTTCTCATTATAGATGGCTTATCATCTATGGTGGAGGGAGAAGTTTCTATATCAGAGGATTTACCAAGAAACCCCAGATCTTTGGTGTCACATATTATGCTATGTAAGATGATAAGAATTAGAAGGCCAGCCCTGCCTCAGAGACCTCATATTCAGGTTAGTAAGTTATTTCTTAAAATAAACTTGGGTTTGGTGTCTCCTTAATTCATTTGTATACATAGAATGTCAAGGGACCTAGAGGAACGCCCTTAGCACATTGCTTAAAGCTCTCATGGAGAATTTATGGAAGGAGATAAGCAAAAATTGCACAAAATGGACAAGCAGGAATTGGTTGCCATCTGTATCAATAGAGAATGTGTACAATGTCAATGTATTTTATTGAATTAAACAGAAAGAGAAGAAACAGGATCTAACTGGATCCTCTGAGGCTATTTACATGGCAATATGCCATTCTTATGAGGGGTAGAAAAGACTCTTTTCTACACAGGAATGGAGGAGAGGGGAGCAAAGACCAACGAACCATTCAACATCCTCCATGTTGTTCCAAAACATCAATTCCTTTCAGATTGGGAATGCTGCATGGCCATAACCATTCAGAAAGTTCATCATCCCCAAAGTCCCAAGAAAGCAGTCAACATGTCCTTTGAATCTCAATAAGTTTCAGTGGAGAAGGGTCCATGGTAGCTCTGAGAACATGCTCCCTGCTGTCTCATGTAGCCTTACTATAACAGCCTGAACTATTCCAAAGTATACTTTCCTCATATTTCAAGTGTGCATCCTCTATGGCAAGGGTCCTTTAAAAAATAGCATTTTACTTTTTCCTCTATTATATGTAAAAACATTTTTTTAACATTCCTTTTTTAAAAGTTTGAGTTCCAAATTCTCTCCCTTCTTCTGACTCTCCCACCACTTCTCCCTGCTCTCTCCCCTTCCTGAGATGGCAAACAATCTGACATAGATTTTACATATAAATTTTTGTAAAGTATATAAACTTTTTATTAAGTATGAATTTTACCTTGGGGGATTTGGGATCCTTTCAAAGATTATAGTGGAGGAAGCCATGTGGAAGACCCATTCAGTTTTTAATCTGTCAGGAAGACCTTCTTAATTTGTGAGTTTAGTCTATCCTAGAAATAGGCTATACAAACCAAGACCACAATGCACAACATTGGAAGAACTATGATTGGTTCACTGCTGAAGCAGAGACTATGGTTTGGGTGGTATCAGAAACAAAGAAAAATGACCTTCCTCCTAGGCATTTTGGGGAAAAAAAATCAGCTTGGTATCTAAGAGGTTACCTCATGGTTCTATTTCATTTTAAGATGCCATTATTTCTAAGTCCTGGGCATGTCTTTTGAGTCACGCCAAAGGCATCCAATGTGCATTTACATCCTTTCAAAGCGGAATTGGTTGGACCTGTTGGAACTGGATACCCCAGCCTCCTACTTCCTTGGTTCCCAATAAGAATTTTTTTTAAAGATAAGGAGCTCAGAGACCTTTATTTTCCTCCCCTTTCAATCCCTTCCCCCCTCCCCAAGAAGGCAAGATATACATATTATCATATAATATACATTTTCATGTTCATCATGTAAAACAAGACATATTGTTAACACTAGAGAAAAATTCATGGAGCAAATAAAGTGAAGAACGATACATTTCAGTCAGCATTCGGACTCCTTCTATGGTGGTGAATATCCTTTTCCATCATGAGTCTCTTAGAGTTGTCCTGGATTCTTCCCTTGTTGATAATAGTTAGGTCATTCACAGATCATCACCATACATTATTGTTACTGGTTCTGCTCACTTCACTTTGCATCACTTCATGTAAGCTTTTCTAGGTTTTTTATGGCTCATCTTGTTTGTAATTTATTATGGAATAATAGGATTCCATAACAAACATATATCACAACTTGTTTAGCCATCCTCCAACTGATAGACCTCCCTTCAGTTTCCAGTTCTTTGCCACCACAAAGAGAGCTGCTATAAATATTTTAGAACATAGAGTTTCATTTCCTTTTTCCCTGATCACCTTGGGAAATGAATCTAATCACGACATTACTGGGTCAAAAGATATACACATTTTTATTTATATTTATTTATTTTTAATTTATTTAATGATATTCCTTTAATATAATTCCAGATTGCTCTCCAAAATGATTGGGTCAGTTCACAGTTCCATCAACAATGTGTTAGTGTCCCTATTTTTCAACATCCCCCCAACATCTGTCATTTTACCCTTTGATTATTTTAGACAATCTGTTAGGTATGATAAGGTTTCTCAGAATTGTTTTGATTTGCATTTCTGTTATCAGTAATGAATTAGAGCATTTTCATAGTTTAATATATGCATATATATAGCTTTGATTTCTTTATCCAAAAACTATGTTTGTATCTTTTGATCATGTATCAATTGGAGAGTGGTTTATATTCTTATATATTTGATAAAGTTCTCTATATATTTTAGATTTGAGATCTCTGAGATTCAATGAGTTCTGACAGATTTTCTAGCTTTCTTGACCACATTTCAGACCCTTCCATACCCCCTTCTAATAGCTTCAATTCTCTGCTTGTTTTTGTGACTTTTGTACAAGGTAACATTTTTCCTCACTTCAAACTTTTTGCCAGATTTCCAGAAAAGACCTATTCATGAAGATTTCTGTTAATCTCTTTTCCTGAATAACAATCTCCTTTCACAAAGCAAAACCCTTCTTCTAGTCTATGGTGAGGTCATGACTACATTGGCCATGACTATACCTCCCTCTGTAGGCTGGTCTGAATTATCCAGGCCTGAAACATCTGTGCTCCCCAGATGCAAACTATAAGTCCCAGAACTATAGTTTGTAGGATGGATAAAAACTCTGCTTGGGTTGCGTGCTGTTGTCTTTCATGGGCATCCTTCACTCTCTCTATAATAATCTTTTTTCATAATGGATAAATGCATGACTAATTTGAGAAGAAAGTTTGCTGAAAAAGCTAAACATTGTACAAGCATAGATATTAGAGACCATCTACTGTAGGGGAAATATAGAAAAGCAAAAGGAAAAATAAAGCTCCACTAAGAAAATACCATCCACTATGTTTGTCATTGTGATGTCCAAATACATAATGAAGAGGAAGGACCACTGTGTTAGTTTTCTGCAAATACTTTAACTGTAGGGGAGAAAAAGCTAATAAACCAAAATGACATTGTGAAAGTGGACATTGATAAGCCAAAGTAATTTTTTAAAAAGAAAATCATGTGGTTTTGATGAGCCAAACCAAATTGTTTCAAAACCATGTTTGTGACATCAAAAGTAATTCTTGCATTGTGGAAGGCTCTTACAGAATTTTAAAAGTAAAATATCTCATTTAGTGGCTAAGCATCAATGCCTCCTATAGCTATTGGTATGATCAAGATCATATTTAGGATATTATATGAAAAGCAGCACTTAAATAAGCCCACTTGCATATGCTTTGGTGAGAAGCATTGCTCATATGTCTAAAGACTTTTTTGGTCAAGTAATTAAAAAATAAAATTTTTATTTTCTGCATTGCAAGAGGATGAGACTAATAAAACATTTTAAGAACTCATTTGGTTATTTCCTGAAACCAATATAATGAAGATTTGTTATTTGGAACATCTATTGATGACTGCCACATCAAGAGAAAATGTTATATATTTGGCAGATTTTAAAAATGAAAATAAAATAATGTGGGAGCATTATTTTTGGATTCTGCACTATTGTGATATCTGTGATATCAGGACAAAATGCAAGCTTATAAATATTGGTCAAAATTATGGCCCCCCTGCTCAGTTGGACATATTATAGGCAGTCATTTTTATTGAGAAATATAAGTGAGGGAGTCTCATAGAGTTCTTAAATGGTTACAATAGTAAACAAGTCCAATAAAAGGAAAACTCTTGGCAAAATTATGTAATATGAAAGTAGATATAACACACTTCTATGTTATTGAGAAACAAACAGACTTTCTTATGCTAGAGACTTTTAGAGAGTATTTGAACCATAAGAAGAAATTACCATTTTCCTTAAAGATAAAAGGAAGAAAATTAATTTAAAAACAGTTATTTTTTCCTGCAACTTGAATATTTGATAGATATTTTAAAAATTTTGAGTATTCTAAATCAATTAAATGCCCTAAAATTATATCTTGATATATAAAATGTGTCTTCCTTTATGAAAAGTTTGAGCAATGGGTAAAAAAATGATTTAAAACCAAGATTTTGTCTATTTTTCAGTATAGAAAGATATGCCTCAGAAATGAAATATAAATAAATTCTGTTATTAATCAGTTTATTAAAACCCATTTTATGGAAGTAATTCTCATTTTTTGACCTACATATTTCCAAATATGAATGTATATAGAATCCATTTGTTATGGAAAAAGCATGATGCATGCAATCTATCTATATCTGAATAAAATTAGTTAATAAGTTTGTCTTGTGATAGTATACTTTGGAATTGAAAATAGTATTATGCTTTGACTAGTAGGGAATAATATAATGTGATTCATTTGAAAAAAAGGATCCAAATTTTACTTCTATATAACATTTTTGTTTTCATAAAATGTTTTCTGCTATAGTTGCTATAAATTCAAAATGCTTGGTTAATGCTGTAAAAAGGATCGATAAGAGTTATCTCATCAATAATACCTTATTCTAAAGAGCTTTGCTCTAAAAGACAAGCTCACACATCATATTAATAACATGAGAGCCATTTTTGTTACAAATGTGGAAATTCAGAGGATTCTTTTCATCAATAATTATTGTCTCCGATTCTTTTTGTCTTATTTTAGAGAGGACGTTGAAAAGTTGAACTGTCTGTAGAAGAGGACAACCCAGATGTTATTCACAAGGACTATAGACATGCCATTTGGGGATTCACAGAAGGAACTGAGGATGTCTTTCATGGAGAAAAGATGATTCATGGGGGATGTAATATGCCTTTCAGTTTTTCAAAAGCTACCATATGAAATTAATGAAGAATTGATTCCTAAGGGCAGAAGTAAGAACAACATAGGTAGGGGTTGAAGAGGTGAATTTAACTTGATATGAGTAGTGTCCCCTAGGGATACTCCTTTTGACTTATATTTATAGGTTGAGTTTCCTGGGGGTAGGGGAAGAACAATTTTAAAAGGTTCAAAGTATTCTATGGATCCAAATTACTAAAATTATAAGCTTACAAGCTTCTACTGATGTACCTTTCAATAATTACTCAGAAGATATAATTAACTGAAAACAAAGGCATTTACTTAAAGAGCTCAGTAAAGAAGAATCAGCAAAATATTCCCCCCCCCTAAATCTGAAAATACTCCACCATTCTGATTCCTCTCCTTTAAGCACTCTCCAGTTTATCAATGTCCCTTTTAAACAATGACAACTAAAACTGAACACAGAATTCTAGATATAGTCAGACTAGGACAGAATACAAGAGGACTATCTTTCCCTTATTCCTGGAAATTATGACTCTCTTAACATGTCCTAAGATCACATTAGCTTATTCTGGCTGGCACAGCACATTGCGGACACATTAAGTTGGTAGTGCACTCAAATTGCCAGATATTTTCAAGATAATCTAATGATCCATTGTCTAATCATTCTTCCCTCATTCAATACACGAGACTGATTTTTTTAACTTAAATGCAAATCTTTATAATTAAACCTGCTGATTTTCATCTTTTTAGATTCAGCTCAATGCTTCTGCTTAGTAAAATCTTCTTGGTTCCTGACTCTGTCATCCAGTTTCTTCTGGTCTGTTGGTGCCTGTTTTTGCATTATCTATACATTTGAAAGGCATGCCTTCTATGTTTCTATCTTAGTTACTGCTAAAAATGTTGAATGATGTAAGACCCAGAAGGCACTCTACTGAAGACCTCTTGCCTAGTGAGCTGGAAACATAAATGTCTAATCTCTCAATTGAACCATTGAATTGGTTCTGGATTTACCTCAATGTATTATCACCTAGTCCAAATATCTCCATTTCCTTTACAATAATGTGAGATGCTTTATCAAATTTTCTGCTAAAATTTAAATAAAATATATCAATAGCATTCTCTATTATTTTAAAAAAACCTA